>NC_059431.1:32458647-32783647 GCF_021028975.2 Sphaerodactylus townsendi | reverse complement strand
AGGGCAAACTCAGTGTCAGGACTCCCTAGGCAAACGTCAACAGTTTCAGATTTTATTGCAAGTGACAGGAAAGCAATAGAAGACAGTTCTGAAGCTCAAGCTCTCAGACAAGTGCTATTATGGATTGTACTTTTCATTCCCTTCCCCCCACATGTGAAACCCTCAGCAGAACAGTTCCCTGCAACATCTCCAGACATTCAAGGTTACTTGATAAGCCAACTGTGGAAAAAGGCAGAGTAGCAAAAGCAGTGCATAGCTGAAAGTCACAGTTCCCCAACCCCCATAGCTGCCATCCTGACATCCAGCTTAATTTAAAAGGATATGCTTGCCCACAATTGCTTACAATAATTTATTATCTCTGTGTGGGTATACACGTCCCAGGATGCTTTACACTATAGCTGAGAACCTGCTTTGTAATCCATGTTTTTGTACTGCTTTCTGCATATGTTTTCCTGCAGTGTGATAAGTCTATATTAGAGTTATACACTTTAATGATACTAATCATTTAGTTGATAGGTCCAGAGCAGTGTCACACTAGATACAACTAAAAGTAATTTAAATAACTAACCAGTTACCGCACTTTAATTATGTGATTGGTTACAGCCAATGTAATTTGTAAATCCATGCTTGCCAAGAGGTTAAAAACCCCTCATTATCACAGAAAAGAGAAGTGACCACAAATCCCTAATGCTGCAAAAGATATCACGTTCCACAAATGCTCTAAAGTGTCTATCTGACTAGAAGCACACTCACAAAGTCTGTCAGAGGATGATATCCTTTGCTTTTGATCTTGTATTATTTGAGAAGGGAGTTTAATCTTTAAGCACAAATGTTCTCCTGTATTGAGGAACAGTTTAAGAATCAAAATATGGTGACAGTGTCTTTGGACAATCCAATCCCAAGTATAATTGGGAAAGGGCCCTACCAGCTGACTTAGTGGTGCTGATAAAGTCCAAGATGTTTATTCACCTCAGAGAGCGGTACTGATCTTCCCAATAACTCCAGCTCACCACTGGTATAGCTTAATAGATAAAGTCTAGCCTCTATTAATTCCATCCATGGGGTAACATATGGCTCATTCCGCACATGCAGAATAATGCACTTTCAAACTGCTTTCAGTGCTCTTTGAAGCTGTGCGGAATGGCAAAATCCACTTGCAAACAGTTGTGAAAGTGGTTTGAAAACGCATTATTTTGCGTTTGCGGAAGGGGCCATATGAGTCAGATTTTGATAAACAGAGACACCCCATCAGTTTCTGTGGCAAATAACATTTTCAGCCAATCCCTGAAGGATCTTGGCCATGCCCATGTTTGCAGAGATCATAAACCTAATTCCACCCAAAAGGGAATTTTTGATCTGCACTGGAGCTCTGTAGAGAAGCTGACCACCTACTCCCCTGACTGAATCTGAGGACTGACAAGATTTGTAAGTCACGACAAGCTCTCAAGCTGCTTTCAGGATCTTTGCAAACTCCCCACTGTCTTTCTGACAGGCTTTTCCTGCTTTTTATATCAGCCAGCACACCCTATTTGTGGTCAATTCCCCACAGTCAATTTATTGTGTGATATTCATGTGAAAAAACACGGTTTTAGCAAGAACTCCCCACCGCTTAAGTGCCAAACACGGATTCATCCTGGCTCTGGCACACGCTCTCCCCTTTATCCCGCCTTTTTTCAGAACCTGCATTGAAGTACATCTTTTTCCCCAATCACGCCCCAAAGCCGGATCTATGGGGAGAAACAGGGGACATACGTGACTTATTCTTCCCGCCCTTCGAACCTTCCAGCCAATCAGAGTCCAGTGGGCGCAGAGCATGCACAGTCTTTTTTTGTGTGCCGCACTGGGCGTGGCTATGAAGGAGCATAAATAGGAAGCTACAGTATAATGATTTTGATAAATTGTTTATGCGTGGCTCCGTTCGAACGTAAAAACGAGAAGAAGGAGAATATGAATTTCCAATCGGGGCAGAGTAGTGTTCCTGCTCCAGCACAATAGCCAATGTGAAGGTGGGGAAATTCTGCCTCCGCATCTACATAATGACATAGCTGCGCGAAAAAAGTTTTAAAAAAGTTCCCGCCCCAATACAACACAACAGCCAATCAGGTCGAGGAAGAACAAACCCGCCGAGTAGATAGCGTATTCGTGGAAAGTGTTACATTGCTTGAATCCGCGATAGACATCAAGGTCTTCACTAGACACATGCTGCAGAGGGGAGGGAGAAACGGCAATGAAAAGGTGCTGTTTCTTTTGAAACCTGGTTATATCCGGCTTTAATTTCTCAGTGGGGAAATGACCTGTGGCTTCTGGCTACTGGACAGTAGATGATTGTGACATTGGCACAATGACTTGCCATACAAAACTTATAGCTGCAATTTGTTTACTAACTGGGACAAAGAATGCTGGAAAAATGAGATTTAATTTCTCCCTTAAGAAACCATGCCTGAGTCACATGCACCAGTTTTATGATTTTAGGTGTAGGGTCCCTTATGGAAGGGAATGGAGAAAAAGAAGAAGAGTTTGGATTTAAATCCCACCTTTCTGTCCTGTAAGGAGACTCAAGGTGGCTTACAAGCTCCTTTCCCTTCCTCTCCCCACAACAGACACCTTGTGAGATAGGTGGGGTTGAGAGAGTTCTGAAGAATTGTGACTAGCCCAAGGTCACCCAGCAGGAATGTAGGAGTGCAGAAACACATCTGGTTCACCAGACAAGCCTCTGCCACTCAGGTGGAGGAGTGGGGAATTAAACCCGGTTCTCCAGATTAGAATCTACCTGCTCTTAACCACTACACCATGCTGGCCCTCAAACACAAAAAAGATTGTGTTAGGAGAATGCAAAGGGGGACAAACAGTTTTTAGTGTGGACACCAAGATCTAGCAAATCACAGGTTCACAGATTCACTGTCCAGAAACAAGGGAACTTAAATCACATTAATCATTCATTATTTTCATATTAAACTCAGTGTAAATGTAAATTTTTTAAAGAATTTGAAGAAGTAAGGTTATGTACTCCCTCACTGTAATACTAGTTTTGAAATAAACATATTCCATATAGCTAGCCATCTTTAAAAGACAATCAGAGAAATATTCATCTTGATGAATGTATCTTGATGAATATTTTACTTATTTTAATACGGTTTGGCTGACTTCTATTTCCCTGGTTCTATTCACCACCCTTTTTCTTCTTTGTCCTTAGCATTGATTGCTCTCACTGCTGGTTGATCTGATTAGCTGAGATGCAGTCCCCATGATTTGGTTTATGGGTGTCTCACACTATCACATTAAATATAATATTGTGATGCAACCAATAAAACCACATGGGTTGCTATAATCAGTCCAATTAGATGTCACAGACGGAGAAGAAAATGGTGTTGAGAAACAGCAGCAGCAAGCATGGGAACAAAGAGTACTCAACAGCACTGAAAAATCACAAACACATTTGCAGTGGTACATACTCTACAATGTACACAACACTGTAACAGAAGTGGGCTGTCAATTCCAGTTGGAAGATGCAATTTTGGGGTTGTAGCCTGAGAAGGGTGAAGTTTGGGAAGGGGAGTGACTTCAATGGGGTACAATACCTTGGAACTCACCTTCCAAAGTGACCATTTTCTCCAGATAAATCTGGCTGCCTCATCATACATGCCACCTCTTCTACATCGCCTATGCAAGAACTAGTTAGGCAGCTAAGTGCTAGCATGTAACAGTGCAACAGTTAGAGGTTTTCCAGAGGGTTTTCTTTCATCTCTCTCCGCACCAATCTGTAACACAGATTTTAATAAGAAAACTGTTTTAAACACTAGCATCACACAGCTTCACTTTTCCCTTGATATTCTTCTATCACAGATGACGGTGCTTAAACTAGGACCGTCATGGATTGGGCTGGGATCAAAATTGGTACACTGCCTGAGTCTATATGTGTCTGAATGAGAGGAAAGGTATGTAGTTGGCAGGAAGTATGAAATAGAACTGACCTGACCTGGTATGAATAGCAAGAGCCAGGCCTTCTGCCTGTTCATGGTCAACAGAGCTTAACCTGCTACCCACTGTACTCGGTCCCACTGTTTCCATCTTCATCTTTCAGTTTCTTTACACCTTCCTGGCTTAGATCAGGCATGTGGCTGGGTCCTGATATTCTGCCATCACTCTTCAAGGCCTCAGTTCTTTTCCTCTGCAAAGGGCCAGTAAGATTTATTTACTGGGATCCCTTTATTCAATACAGCAATGATCTAAGAGACCTAAAATTCAGATTTTATGGGTATTTCCCCACAGGTTATTATAAAGCAGTTTTGAGTATCCCTTAGGTTGTTTGAACCGTGTGTGAATGTTGTTAATACAGGATGAAACATGGAAGACCAATTGAGTGTGCATCCTTGGCAACATAAATTTTATATTGGCCTTACCAATAAAAAGAAAACTTATTTAAGTCTTGTATGTGAAAACATATTGAGTGCTTTGTTTTGGTGGCTTAAACTTAGTTATTATACTGGGTAATGTTACCACCAAGGTTAAAGGAAATCTGATCTAAGCACTTCAAATAGAAAAAAAAGTATTTACTTGTAGTGCTAAATCAAAGAAGAACTTAGCGATTAAAATACAGAATATAACATACAGAATATAACATAACATTAAAATACAGAATATAACAGTGAAGTTTCTTCACTTGTACTAATTATATGTCTTTTCTCTCTCTCCTTAATTCAATATGATAAATATGGTTTCCCAAACGACATCTGGATTTCTCCATGTACCACACCATATACACTGACTTATCAAAACTATTTGAAGTTAAAAATTGTCCCAGACGACTTTCTTTTCAACCAAGGGCAGAAATATTGAAAAAACTTAACTTAAAAAAACTTTTATGTTAGATTACCCACATGACAGCATAACATAATAATGCATATTCATTCTGAATGATAAATGCTTTTGATTATTTTACTTTTTTATAGAACTCTGATTTAGATTACATTTTAACATATGCCAGATACAATCAGTGTTGCATCTAGATTAAAAAAACCCTACTCTTATACCTTCACCTTCAACCCCTCCCCCCCATAATATGTGTGTGAAAGGGGAACCTTTATAGGTTATGTTAATTTATTAAGCTACATATTACTCGTTGCCTTGTGTTTTCATTGGCTTGCGTTTCCACTGTGTCAGCAAAAAAAAAATCCTGTCTGATGATAATGGATCATTTAGCCACATGCCATTCCACGACTTTGTTCAAGGATACTCACAAGCTTTAGTCTAAAATCTCTATTTTTCATCAGAACAGACTGCATGTGCATTCAGTTAAGATGTCTGAGCATTGACTAGATTACACATTTGCTTCATTTGTGGCAGATCACACAATAAATGGGGATTCAGGTGCCAGAACTTAGATGATTAAGTGTCCACTCTCAGTCCTGATGTGGAAATGAGGTAGAAGATGCCTTCCAAAGCTTGAAAAATTGATTGCTAAAAACACAGGCACCCATTAACTGATTTGTGGAATGGTTGTCGTACTATGATGCTGGCCCACTTGGATTAACAGTAGGAGTGGAGCTGAAAAATATCAGTATTCCCAATATCCTCAAATTCCAGTACTGGTATGACATTGTACTATTTCATGCAGCAACCATGGATCGATGCCTCCCCTGCCAAGAACCAATTACTCCCCCCTTGCCCATGGGGAAGCCTTATGAAAAATGACAACCGTAATGAAAAATGTGGTTGCTGCAGGGAGTACACCAGGTCCAGCTGCCTCCTTCCTATCCTGGGCCCCAGTGCCCTCAGAGCTAGGAGCACCCAGCCTTTATGAGGTGGGTGCCCAGGACTGCACCATGGAGAGATCAGCCATTAATATGAATGAGCGGTTCCTTTCATGTACCGAAGTAGCAGGATGTGCAAAAAGAATTCTGCTTCTGTGGGTGACCTTCACCAGCAGAAGGGAACCCATTAATTGACGAGGCAGATTATTTCCTGATCATACAATGTAGGAATTCCTAGCTCTAAAGGCCCTGTCATCCCATCCCCTTTTCCAGGGAATAAAGCAAAAGTAAAAGGCAGAACACAAAACTCTGGATGAAGCTTTGAGGGTCTCCAAGAGAGGAGATCCTCAAAGCTTCATCCAGGGTTGCCAACTGGCAACGGGCCACCCCCTATGTTCCTCTGTGTTCCCCGTCTGAGGGGCAAATATGCTTGCACAGTTGCATACATCTGCAGTGGTCAGTGGCACAACTCACTACTCCCATCTCCCCACAGTCTCGGTCAGGGATCTGTGACCAGGCCGTGCAGGTGCCAAGCTGAATACTTATTAATGGCAAAAGAGCCCATAGAACAGTCCTCTCTGCACCTGGGGAAGTTTATCTTGGGTCCTGCATGGGGTTGGGCCTGCTAGTGGACAATGTGATTGGTGAGGTTTCCCAAGGAGCAGTATAAATCCAAGGGGACACAGCTAAACCCTTGCCTGCTGGCCCCTGATTGGTTCTGCCTGCCTTGTCAATCATAGCCCCACCCCCTCACCACAATCCTTGTCTGGGATGCCACAATGTGGTTGCTGGGGGTGCTGATGCATTTGAAGCCACTGAAATCCAATTACTGACGCATTTTCACGCCAGTTGCTGCTTAATCAAACTCTTACAGAGAAGACTAGCAGCATCACAGTTTTGCTGTGGTCAACCACAGTGCCGGCTTTGCCCATGTTATAGGCTGCTACAAGTTTTCTTGAAACTTGTTACTTATTTGAGATTTGATTGTAACATGGAAGGGAATACAACAGTAATTTTTACAAGGCGGTACCTCTTCAGGCAGAATGTCATTCTATGGTCTCTTGCACACTTAGGTAAGATTTATTGAACTGCATTTGGCTGGGAACATTATCTGAATGTGTTGTAGGAACAATAAGTGAGATCTTGTGCTTTTGCAAAAAAAATGTTGTGACAGCAGACAGGACACAAGAGAGCATGTTGATTGCTGGCACATAGCTCAGAACTTGAAGAAGAATTAAGGTCAAGGTCAAGCAGACAAACTTTTTCTAGATTGTCAAATGGATCATTCTATATGTAGCGGATAAGGTGCAAGAGAGAGAGTTATGCGGGTAAATTTTCAAGTGTTCTGGCCAAATACAGTGCAATTCCAGACTCCTATGGCACCTTTAAATTCATCTTCTTTGAGTAGTTAAAGTTCCTTGTGAAGCTTCATGTCAGAAATGAGTTGAATCACTGGCACCTTATTTTAAGATATACACATGCCAATTACACACTCTGTGCCGTCAGGCCTGTCTTGGATATTTAAAATGAAGCATTACACAGATGTTCCTGGTTAGTTTAACTTTCTGCAATGATAAGGAAGTCAAAGAAACCTCAAGAAATAGCAAGATCAAGCTAGGCTGTAATATGAATTGGCATCTTCTGTGCTGTTAACTTTTTCACAGCAAAGAAAGGTATAAATAAATGAATAGCCACTGGGCGGCCAGTTTATTTTTCATGCCAGAAAATAATGACATCTTTTCTATATGAACGCTGTGTGTTTGTGTATAAAATTTCTGTAGTTATGGAGGAAATCACTAGATGTTTGCACGGTTATGCTTGAAGGATAGTTCTTGTTTTAGAGTTAACTTCAACAGGCAGAGCTCTGACCAATCTAGCCTAGTAGCCTGCTTCCTACATGTGCAAGCCAGATGCCTGTGAAGGCCAACATACACAGAAGTCAAAGGTTCCCACTGCTGTTGACTCACAACAGCTGGCATTCAAAGATATACTACTTCAGAATATGGAAGTTTCCATGTATCCATCATAGCTAATATCCTTCATGAATATGTTCAGTCCCTTTTTAAAGCCACATACACTTGAAGCCATTGCTACAGCCTGTGGTAATGAGTTCCGCAGATTAATTGTATGGAATGTTTTGTGCCTGTCCTGAATCTATTAACTTCATTGGGTGTTACTATACTGGGACCACTAGATTCAAGTCCAGTAGAGACCAATGTGATTTTGGGTATATAACCCCAAACCAGGAAGCAACATAATAAAGCCACACATTCTCCAATCCATGGAAGAGGAAGTATTCATGTAGCAGCAGTTCCTTAGCCTGTAGGAGCTAATGGAAGCCAATGTGAAGAAAGGGTTCAGAAGGACAGGAGAAGGGACCAGACAGATAAGTTGAAATGAGCATTGGGAAGAAAGGTGATTAACTGAAAGGGAATGTGAACTGCGTGTATCTTTCTGAATACATCTATAAATCATTTAGAATGTACGTCTACAAGGAATAAAAATCGTCCACAAGAGCATAGCAGGGCTATTGCTGTTGAGTGATGGCTGATATTGTGACCTCCTACAAACTACTGTCTGGAAAGTTGAGTCTAGGTAGATAGCAATTCTGGACCAAAAGAGTGGTTTCCTCCTCAAGCTGCTTATCATGGAGGTCCCCCAGTAAAGCAGACCATGACTTTTACATTATTCTTTCTTCATTTGGTGCCAAATTGTCTGGAGCTTCTATTTTTTATTTCCTCCCCAAAGCCTGCAGTATATTAAGAGAATGAGCTGGGAGAACTTTTATTACCGGTTTGTCAGACTTGCTTCAAAGGTCACAAATATTCCAACCGGCTGCCAAAATCCATGACCATTTGAAAAAAACTGAGAAACAATAGGTAATGATTTTTATCACTTTGGGCATGATTCGACACTTCTGCCAGACTGACTGCAAACACCCCTTCCCTATTTCAGACAGTAGTTGTAGCACCAACATATATTCAAAATACAAAGGAAAACAAAAATTTAAAAACCTGCTTTTCCTTCTTCCATTCCTTAGCGGTTGTGAATTGCCAAGCTGTCTGGAAAAACATCTCTCTTTTTAAAAGAGGTCCGAGAACTTATCCCACAAACCTCCCTACTTTATTTTTCATCTTGTACCTAGATTCTCTGGCTATAATTATAGACCACATGTTAAGCTTCGTGTGATCTTAAAACTCATGCAGTAAATGTACCTTATGCCCTAAATCCCAATAAACAATAGTTATTTGTCAGATGTAATAGAGTAATCCCTTAAACCATGCTTCTGTTAAACTGCTTTTTGGAAAAGAGCTCATTCAACACTTAGTGGGGAAATGGACTACAGCCAGATTCCTGGAGCTGTTTTGAATAGAGCCATAAGGATTTGGTGGTAAGTGTCACCAACCTCTCTGTGCACAGATGTAGATAGATGGCTTCAGTATGGTGGACTTCCTAGGATACAGTCTTCCAGTAGACAGAAAGAGACCAACTTCCTAGGATACAGTCTTCCAGTAGGCAGAAAGAGACCAATTTTCCAAAATCTAAGGCAGAGGTGATTCCAAGTCCTGTTTCTAAACAACCTTTAACTAGAAGCACAAGATACAGAACATGGAGTACAAATCATGGAGTTCCAAGCAAGCCACTGAGGATGGACATTCCCATTTTTCCCCCTGTGACCTTTAGATGCATTTAGTTAGCTACTCTCAGATACAGAATCCTGGATTAAATGGTTCTGATCCATTTGCAACTCACTTATGGTAACCCCGTAGGGTTTTCAAGCCAAGAGACCTGCAGAGATGGTTTGCCACTGCCTTCCTTTGTATAACAACTCTAGACATCCTTGGTAGTCTCCCATTCAAGTATTAACCAGGGCTGACCCACTTAGCTTCCAAGATCTGACAAAATCAGGTTAGCCTGGGCTATCCAGGTCAAGGCAGTATTTCAATTATTATGTGACCCTTAAGTGTCTGGGACTGTGACCTGAATGGGCCAATCTAGCCTGATCTTGCCAAGATCTCAGAAGCTAAGCAGGTCAGCCTTGGTTAGTACTTGAATGGGAGACCACCCAGGAATACCAGGTTTGTTATGCAGAGGAAGGCAGTGGCAAACCAGCTCTGTTAGTCTCTTCCCTTGAAACCCCTACTGGATTGTCATAAATTTGCTGCAACTTGACAGCCGTTTACACAGACTCAATTGGTTACAAAAAGAGGGTATTGATGGAGCAGTAGAAAGCAAAAGCAACAGCTGAGAACAATGAAAAACAAGCATTAAATGTTTACAGTGAAGAGATTTTCAGATGCTGAAAATACCCTTTTCTTTTTGAATTTTTTGGTCAACATTATGTCTGCCTACGGTGAACTTCATCCTCCTAAATTTATCCACTGACAAAAACTATTGGTTTTGAAAATTAGATATGGGGAAGAGCTTATCTAATTAGGATAAGTGATAAGAAGAAGAGTTTGGATTTATATCCCCCCTTTCTCTCCTGCAGGAGACTCAAAGTGGCTTACAATCTCCTTGCCCTTCCCCCCTCACAACAAACACCCTGTGAGGTAGGTGGGGCTGAGAGAGCTCCGAGAAGCTGTGACTAGCCCAAGGTCACCCAGCTGGCGTGTGTGGGAGTGTACAGGCTAATCTGAATTCCCCAGATAAGCCTCCACAGCTCAGGCGGCAGAGCTGGGAATCAAACCCGGTTCCTCCAGACTAGATACATGAGTTCTTAACCTCCTACGCCACTGCTGCATACCCAAGATGGATTTCCTAGTGCCTATGACTCCCATAGCAAGGGAAAAGCCTCAGGTTCATGTCTGAAGTTTCAGTCATCCAAATAATCCGTCCACAAACTATGCACACAGTACATTAGTCAGTCTTTAAGGTGCCAAGTGCGGTTCAAATGAACGTAACTACATCAAAGGAATTTGGTCATATAACCAGACAACAACCACATTTGTCATGTGATAAATTTGCACACTCATGCACTTGATTTGTACATTTGAAACCCTGCTCTGCCTACGAATTAATGTAACTTACTTTTTTTTTATCCTTCTGGGTTGTGAGTTGTTCTTTATATTGAAGATTTTGTTTAATTGCTGTTTTAATGCTATTGTATTGATGATGCTACTAGTTGCTTCAGAAGCCTTTAGCTAAGAGACAGGAAGAGATTGTCTGAGATTTGTGGACCTCAGACTGTTAAGTCTTTTTACATAAAACCCAACACCTTTAAATGTGCCTCAAAGCACATTGGCAGTTGTGGCTAATGAAGCAAAGGCACTACATGCTCTACATGCTTTTATAAGTAAAAAGAGATGCTTTGCACCATTTTGTACTAACTTGTGTTTCTGGGGCTTCTTGAAGAGCAGCCCTACATAACATGCATTATAGTAGTCAAGACTGATCAAAATATGTAAACAAAAAAATCCATGAAGTCCAAAATAACTACCGTACATACAAATTAACGTAAATCCAGTTTGCATTCATTCCAAATAAATGTAACACAAAAAAGGTAAATAAACAAAGGGAAGGAAGGTGGCATGATACAGTATGATCTTATCAGATCTCAGAAGTTAAGTAGGATCAACACTTGGGGTTTATATACATTTGAGCTTCTTTCCTGTTGTACAAGATGATCTCTAGAAGAATGACACTTTGTAAATTGTTAACCCCAGGATGAAATCATGCTATTGAGAATTGGTATACTGAGGAAGATACCTTCGAAAACGCATTCAGACGCATGGGGCAATTCCATACAGGATTCTCATTTTCAATATACCATTTTTGTATGGACTAAGGATACGGGATGTATTGGCTCCTTTGTGAAGTTCCATATGGGAATCACATGAAATTTGAAACATATATATATTCCTTGGATTTTATTGTGCTTGAAATCTCATATGGACTTTTGATACACACATGATAATTAATGGGACAAGATAAGCCTCCACAACCATTCTTGGAAGAAATTTTTAATACCTGTTGGTATATATATGAAGATATCATAAAATTTGTACATTGATATTGTTCTATTGACACTGGCACTTTATATTTATTTGTATTGCACTTTATGAATACTATGAACTTGAGATTAGAATAGGGTTAGTGTTAGGATATTTGTCTTATTGTTAATTATTTACATGAAAAATAATTGGAATAATAACTTTGTACAAATTGATGTTTGAATCATTTATTACAATTGCAATTAACATGTAAGTCCAGGTTGGTGTGCCAATTTGGATTGTCTCGTTTCTGCAAAGGCAATGACAGGCACCTCTGCTTCTCGCTTGCCTTGAAAGCCCGTTACTCAGGTTGCCACACACAGAGACATAAACACAAACTGGGGAGAAATAAGAAAGAAAGTTCTCCAAGCTACATTGAATTTAATGGAACCTGAATAGGTCACATTCATTTCAGTTGGTTTCTGCAGAGTTTCCCACATATTTGGCAGGCAATCTGTTTTCTACCGTGTTCATCTAATGGTTTCTTTGTTTGGCAGAGATGCTTGTTTGGTTCACAAGATCCCATTTTCCATTCTGAACAATTTTATTGAGAAAATATGTAGCACTTTAATTTTCACACTCAGAGCCAATGAAGTTAGATGAATGAAGCAAGCATATTTAGAAGTGTTGCAAAGGCATGTCTTTCAACTCACTTGAAAATAAAACTTGATTGTTTCCAACTTAATTAGCTGTGAAGACCATGGCATATTTATCTAGTATAAAGGTGCAGTTGACATAATTACTTCCTTTATCTTTCCTTTTACCCTCAGGGAAAATGGATTTCAGAGGGGAAAAGTCAAATTTAAGGAGATTAAGTTATAATCCCGAATTTAAACACCCTCATTTGTACCGATACCATAATAAATGTTCAGAATTTCAGTGCCAGCAACAGGAATTAATAGCATAATATTTAAGTATTGACACAGAGTCATATTAGAAATGGAAGATAATTTCCAAATTGTCTCATGTTATACCAAAGGAGGAGACAAGCATTATTCTGTTCAAAAGATCTCTTTTGACAAGTTCTTGTGTAAATTTTTTTGACCAGATTTTAAAAAAATCTGAGTGAAGACATATAATTTCTCTAGTTTCTTCCTTAAAACTGTCTAGGGGTTACTCCATTTACTTAGAACTGGTTAGAGATCATTCTCTTTACTTGAGAGCGATTTCTGTTACAAAAGGACATTAAAATAGTTCCCCTCTCACTCCAACTGAGTCTTAGCTTCAACTGTCAGTTATCAACTGTCAGTTTCTTTAATTGACTCTCTGAACTGCTACTTGTAGAAATCTCAGGGTTTCCCCCCAGACCTCCTATCACTCAAATTTCTATGATCAGGACACTCATCCTTATGCAGCTGTCCACCACAGTTTGCAAAAAAACATAGCTATGTATTACAGTTTATGATAGACATCTCTGGATACCACGGACTATAACCATAGTAGTGTATGGTATTGTTCATAGTCGCTTCAGAGAGTAGACTACAGCTTTCTCATGCATTATATTGACAAGTAAATGGTTTCAATTTGTACCAGCAAGGTGTCCAGTGACCATGAAGTTCTTACGTCTAATAACTCTGAACACTGCTGGATATATTTAAAGGTCAGTCTAAAAATCTAAGGCCAGCCAAGCCTGGAAAACATGGACAAATGGATGCTATAGGTCTAATACCTTATGTACAGTGATTAAGAGTTTTGTTAATAATTACTACCCCATTACATTTCATAAGGTGCTTAAGTACCTGCATTGTTTTATATGTTTTATATATTGTTGAACTTTTATCCAGTTGCATATTAGTTACCATATATACACAATATACCTCTACGAATGGTTTATGTCTTATCAATTGTCTTTACAATTTGGGACATTTGCATATACCAATAAGTTCATTTGCCTTGCGTCTGTATATACAGTCCATGTTTTCCAGGCATGGCTGGCCTTAGATTTTTAGACTGTGTTTTGACTGTATATATTTGCTACTCAGATAACTATATTTAAAGGTCAACAGATCTATGTTGGGGGGAAGAATTAGGACTAATAAAAGGAAACACTTCTTCACGCAACGTGTGATTGGTGTTTGGAATATGCTGCCACAGGAGGTGGTGATGGCCACTAACCTGGATAGCTTTAAAAGGGGCTTGGATAGATTTATGGAGGAGAAGTCGATTTATGGCTACCAATATTGATCCTTTTTGATGTGAGATTGCAAATGCCTTAACAGTCCAGGTGCTCGGGAGCAAAAGCCGCAGAAGGCCATTGCTTTCACATCCTGCATGTGAGCTCCCAAAGGCACCTGGTGGGCCACTGCGAGTAGCAGAGAGCTGGACTAGATGGACTCTGGTCTGATCCAGCTGGCTTGTTCTTATGTTAGCATGACCTTCCATTGCACATTGCTATTGTTTGAAGGAATGTGGTATCAGATTAAATAGACTGGTATCAACTAGGACTTTAGTGCCAGTGGGTCTGTCTCTGAAATATATTCACTTTTGTTAAACAAAAGCTAAGGCTTCTCACTGCCTCCTAGCACTGGTATTTAAAGGTTTGCTGCCTCTGGATGTGCAGGTTATCATGATTAGTAGCCATTGATGGGTTTAGGCTCCATGAATGTGTGTTCTCACTTTTAATGCCAATTCAACCTTGAATGCTGACAAGCCATGATGTTTTTAGCCAAATGGAGCTACAAAAATTGATGTGCGCTTGTACAAGTCTTATCTTTAAAATGTTTGGGTGGAGAAGAACAGGTCCCCTTCTGGTGGGCAAAATTAAACTGTTCTGCTGCACTTGTTTGGGACAGGGAACTCACAGCAGATTTACAGTATTGCTTCTAAGAAGAAGAAGAGTTTGGATTTATATCCCCCCTTTCTCTCCTGTAGGAGACTCAAAGGGGCTTACAATCTCCTTGCCCTTCCCCCCTCACAACAAACACCCTGTGAGGTAGGTGGGGCTGAGAGAGCTCCGAGAAGCTGTGACTAGCCCAAGGTCACCCAGCTGGCGTGTGTGGGAGTGTACAGGCTAATCTGAATTCCCCAGATAAGCCTCCATAGCTCAAGCGGCAGAGCTGGGAATCAAACCCAGTTCCTCCAGATCAGAGTGCACCTGCTCTTAGCCTAAGGTGACCAGATGGTCACCTTTCCGGCCCGGGACGGGGAAGCGGCCACGCGTGCGCTCGCGCGCAGCCGCAGAAGCGCATGGGCTTCTGCGGCTTGCCGTTCGCCGCCCTGTGACAGGGCGGCAAACAGCAAGCCTCAGAAGCCCCCGTGCACGGCCACAGGAGCAAAAGGCAGCCTTTTGCGCGGCGCTCCCCAGTCAGAAACAGGGAAGCGCCCCAGAAGACACTGCGGCAGCTGCAGTGCTTTCTGGGGCGCTTCCCTGTTTCCTGCCTGGGGAGCATCGCCGCAAAAGGCAGTGTGCTGCTGCGGGCCATTGTCCGTAATCGGGACAATGGCATAAGCCCAGCAGGACGCGGGACACTCTACGCAAAAGCGTGAGTGTCCCGCGAAAATCGGGACGGATGGTCACCCTATCTTAGCCACTGCTCTTAGCCACTATGCCACTGCTGCTCCTAACAAGGAGGAACTCTGGGCTGTGGTCTGTAAAAATAGTTACTTGAACAACAATGGGATGTAGACAGCTGTATTTAAAATTTCTTCCCTCAGTGGTATCTGATTATTTAATAATGTTTCTACAAAATCCATACAAGGAGAAAATAAAAGTGGTGTCTGCATGAGATTGGGCTGATGGATTTGCGTTCAGGCTGTTAGTCATAACAGCAAACCAAAAGCACTTGCTCATTATAAAGTGCTATCCTAGAAGTACTTCCCTTTGTATCCTCACACATAAAATGAGCGTCATGACAACCTCTTATAAAGACTCTCTTCGCACCCATTTTCTTTCTTGTTATCTCAGAAAGATTACATAGGACATTTAAATACAATTCTGCATCAAACTAAGCCACTCCACTTGAACCACATTAAGATGAAGCAGGTTTATGTACTTCACACGTCAGACCCTATCAAGAAAGTTACTAATCACAACTTGATAATGATTCTAAATCTTATTTATTCATTCTAAAAACAACATCAGCAAAGTTGGGCTTCAGCTAAATGACCTTGGATGTTACATCTTAGTAAAGGAGCATTACTTTCTAGTTGGCTTTATGGATGTTTGCTGACAGAAATCCTTGCTGGCCGAGAGAAAATTTAGAAGCTTAGAAGCACAGCATATTTATATTAGCTCATCCCCTGAAAAAACAAGATGGTAAAGAGTCTGCTTAAAAGTGATATATATTTTAAGAAATGCCCTGATGGATCAGACCAGTGGTCCATCTAGTTCAGCATCTTGTTTCACAGAGAAGTTTATGAATTGCCCAGGAAGTCCAACAAATGCAGCATAGAAGCTAAGGCTTCTCACTGCCTCCTAGCACTGGTATTTAAAGGTTTGCTACCTCTGGATGTGCAGGTTCCCTTTAGTTAGCCATTGATTAGTAGCCATTGATGGGCATAGCCTCCATGACTGTGCTAAACTTTTAATGGCATCAATAGTAGTAGCCATCACTATGTCCATTGAGAGTGAATTCCACAGTTCAATTGCTTGTTAAATAAAGATGTTTATTCTGAATCCATTGACCATCAGCTTCACTGAGTGTCCCAAGTTCTGATATTATAAGTCAGAGAGAACATCCACTTTCTTTACTCCATGCATAATTGCATAATATTCTATCATAGCTCCCCTCCACTCATCTTTTCTCTGCATTGAAAACCCTAGATTCTTTACCCTTCCTTCTAGGAAACCCCTTAATCAACACAGCTTTTTCCAACTCTGCAATGCCTGTTGAGGTATAAATACTAGAACTGCACACAGTAGCCCATATATGGCTGCACCAAGGATCCATACAGAAATACTACAATACTGGCCATTATTTTCACACCCTTATTTTTATTCTGTAGCATATAATCTCATCTCTTCATTACTGTTGCACATTGAAATGACAAAGGGTGCTCATGGCAACAGAGGTTAGGATTAAAATGACCTAGCTTCAAATCAGGTTCAAAAAAAGAAAAAGAAAACAATGCAATAAATTGAAATACTCAGAGATAGTTTATTAAGGAGAACCAAGGTTACAAATCAGAACAATACTTTAACTCACTTCATCATAAAATACCACACTGTCCATCAGTACAAGTACTTGATGTTGGCCCCCCTAACCAGTAGTCACCCCTCCCAATGGTTGGAAGTGATGTCAACAAAATGGAAGTGCATCATTTTTGGGCAACATGTTCATTCAGCTATCCCCTATGGACCCACATCTCTCTACTTTCCAGTCAAAGCAGTTAGCATATATTTAAGGTTAGGATTGTTTTGGTCCAGTGTTCATCACCTTGCACTAATCTACACTGAACTTCATTTGTCTCAGATTAATTTATTTGTCCAATTTTAAGTGATCCTCCTTGAGCTCTTCATTGTTCTGTTTTGGTTTCAATTATCCTGAACAATTTGGTATAATCTCTGCATTGCTCACCCTCAATTGTCAAATCATTGATCAACATATTAAATACATGTCCTCGGGGGATCCCACCGCTTGCTTCTGTTGTTTACAAGAACTGTCCATTTACTGCTATTCTCTGAATGCTGCTGTTTTAACCAATTTTCAATTTCCTAGAACACTTCTTATCTGTTGACTGCTAAAGTAACTTGGGAATCTTCAGTAAGGGATCATGTCAAAAGGCTTTTGGAAAGTCCATATAACGTCTTCCTGATCACATCCACTTGTTAGTTAAGTTCAGAGAACTTTAGAAGGGCAGTGGGGCACTACTTTCCTTTGCAGAAGCCTTGCTGATTTTCCATCAGCAGGTCTTAGTCATCCATGTGCTTACTAATTTTATCTTTAATAACAATTTCTACTAATTTACTTAGAACACAATAATTGATCTGAAATGTTTCGGAACTCTTTAGAAATTAGTGGTCCATGTGCTATTTTCTAGTCCTCTGGTAGGGAGGAACATTTTAGCAGTAAGTTATGTAAACTTGTAAGATCAGCAGTCTCACCGTTGTGTTATTTAAGAACATTAGCGTGTCTGCCATCTGGACCTGCATACTGGTTAGTTTTCAATTTGTCCGTTAGTCTAAGAATTTCCCACCTCATCACCTTTATTTGGCTCAATTCTTCAAACATCCATCATGAAGACAGTGGCTCTGACATAGGCATCCTCCCCATATTTTCCATGGTGAAAACCAATGCAAAGAATTTCTTCAGTTATTCTGCCATCACTCCATGATCCTTAAGAAATCCTTTCACTTTCAGGGGTCCAACCACCTCCATAGCCAGCTATCTGTTCCTGATATATTTGAAGAAATGCTTATTGTTTAGCAATCCACCTATCTAAATCTCTTTTTGTTGCCTTACTTTCAGCTTACATTTGTTTTGCCCATACGCACACTGCTTTTGGTTCACTTCACCCAAGTATGCCCTACTTTTTTAATGAAGTCTTCTTGCCTTTTGCGCCTTCTTTGAATTGGGTTGTTAAGCTGTGCTAACATCTTTTTAGAATTAGTGGTACCTTTCCTAACCTGAGGTATGCATTTTATTTTGACTTTTATTTCAAAAATGTGATTTTACATAGTTTCTCAACATCTTGAAGGGATTTGACTTTCCTGATTCTCTCTTTCAGTATTCTTCAGATGAGTCCCCTGAATTTTGTTAAGTTCCCATTTTTGAAATCAAATGTGATTGTTTTGGATTTTGGGGGCAACTTTCAATTGAAATAAAATACTGAATTTAATCAGTCACTTTTCTCTATGCCATCAGCCAGTCAGTGTAAGGGTAGCTAAACTCACCATTATTATAACATTCTTTTTCAATTATTTCCCTTGATTTCATTCTCTTATCTTGAGATCATCTTCAGGGTTCTGTTCAGATGGGTGAAAGTAAGGCTTCACTTTTAAATTACCTTTAGGCATCTCTATATATAAAGATTATCTTATGTTCTTTAGCTTATCTGACTCTATGTCTTCTTTGACATGCAGATATATTTTTCATACATTATACCGTATAATATTCCAAAATATTTCACTATGCTGAAAATGTAAATAAAACACTTTCTGCATAAACATTGCAAATATACAAATGGACACTCAGAGAGAAAGAACAAAGTATTTTATCAACATTTATTTCCAAAAATTTCACAAAGCTCTTCTAATAACACATTCTTACTTTGCATCAGAATTCACAAAAACAAAAGGAGATGGCACTGTTTCCAAATTAGACACCAGATACCGTTTCACACATGGTAAGTGACATATTTCAGGACACCAGCTACTACACAGCCAGAACATTTGTGCAGTCATTTTCAGCTCTGGCTAGCTTGACATACATTTCATCTTCTTGCCTTTTTCTCTCTCAGAATCTTTTTGCTTTCTTCCCTTCTCCTCTTAGTAACAGGGTTCCGAGGATCATAAATCTCGAAGGTGTCTTCATCTGGCACACTTGCATCTTTTACCTTTCTGCTTTTATCCTCAAAATGAAGTATATGTGACATCCTGTTAAGAAAAAGAAAATGAGTTATTTTGGCTAGCTTGCTAACTATGGATGATTTGACTTCAACATGGTCTAAGCATGTATACTGCAATAAAGCTATCTATGCATCTACACTTGTTGATTCCATGTGTTAAATATGGTTTTCTAGGGGGAAAAAAAAGATGTGCATCCAACAATTCAAGTAACTTGCAGAGTGGGAGTTCCCTGTTTCCTCTCCCACGGCAGCTCATTCAGCCCCCTTGACATTTTGTTGCTGTGAGTCACTAGACTCTCAGGAATAACATACATAACAAAGTGAGGGAATCAGCAAAATTACCACTCCTTCTTCTGAAGCTTTAAGTGCTCTTAAGTCTTAGTAATTGCATGGTTGGGTACATGCCAGTGATACTGGAAAACTGCTAACAATGGAAAGGTTTGCGGGTTAGTGCAAATACACAGCTGGGAAACTTACCTGTCATTTCATTTGTGGGCTTATGAAAAGATAATAGGCATTCAGTATTAGACTCCAGGTATAAGTTAACAACTAAACTTTCCAAAAAAGCAGTAAAATTAATTGGAATTGATATGGTAAGTCACCATATCCATGAATTAGAATGCCTGTCAGTAGTAGCAGGTTATTTGGTTTGATGTCAATATGAAGCATCTAATCACAGTAGATGACCCATATGATGACTGAGGCTGAGATCAAGCTTGGGAGAGCCACGCTATCTCGCCCCAATCCTGGGTCCTTTTCCCTCCAATGTCTCCAGATCAGCTGAGTTCTCAAAGATTTATTGAAAAACAGAAATAAAAGAAATAAAACATAAATGCAGTTACAGAGATTGCTCAGCTGAATACACTCTTAGGTTCTGTTGGGACCTCCCGCCAAGAGATGCTTCTCTTAGCTTAGCCCATGGTAGAATCACCTTGATCTTTGTTCTTAGTCTCCAAGAAAACTTCCCTCCTTGCCATGCGGTTATCCAAAGCCTCTGAAGTGCCTTATTTGGGCATCTTCCTGTCCTGGGTACATTTCCATGGCCTTTTGGTTTCCCCATCTGGTGATCAAAGACCATTTTAACATGTAGGTGTGATGCTGCTAGCTTTACAGCACAATTCCATCACATCCATATCTGTGTTACAATCCTTCCTGCACTTGCGGCTCCCAAGATTAATTTATATCACACAGTAACCTGGCTGCTTCCTTTTGGCAGGGCAAAATGCAAAATACATACTATATTGAAACCAGCTCAGATTGATTGTAAGTATATCCAATGGCTGAAGTTCTTCTCGTGATCTTCTGACTCCCTTAAACTAGATAAAAGTAGCTCTCCTTCAATACAATAAGTTCAGCTCTTGGGTCAAGTTTGCCACATGTGGAAAGCCAAGCATAGCTCATTTTTGACTCCCAGGGCATGCATATAAACTGTTTAAGAACTTCACCCAGTAGTTTTCAGCATGGATGGGTTAATTTTTGAACTCTACAGGAAAACAGCCTTTATAGAGTACAAGATTAAACACCAACAATCATTTCCAAGCCAACTCTTTCTACCAACAATTAGCTATCTTAGCCATGTTTGTATTAGCTTCAACTATTAACATTTCTAATAATATGAAGTCTGTCAACATGGGTGGGAGTCTAAATTATCTTGTTTGGCTGCAAGTGGCAGGAAAATCTGGTCTAGATCAGCATATAAACTCTGGCCTTATAAGTAGGTAAAACTTGCATGTTCGTAAAAATGTTTCTTTTTTATTTTCTGAAAATAATCCTTTCACCCTTCCCCTTTCGACCAATGACAAAAATTAAAAGCTGTAAATCAGGTATTTCCCACAATGGTTTATCAAACACTTTCCCACAGTTTCCTACCTCACAACAAGCAGCGTTGATTGTGGTTTTGCTTGATGCCTTTTCATCAAAGCAATAACATTTAGATCTTTATTTCTAACCTTTGAAATGTGGATTTTTTTTGCTTTTCTTTTTCTGCAGTTATATGAATTGGCAAAAAAAGAATTTTATGAGCTCATACACTAGACACAAAAGCTATGTAATTGACATGGTTTTCAAATAAGAGGAATATCATTATAGTAAGAGAATTGGGGTGTTGTGTGGTTTCCGGGCTGTATGGCCGTGTTCTAATAGCATTTTCTCCTGATGTTTCGCCTGCATCTGTGGCAGGATCCTCTGAAGATGCCAGCCACAGATGCAGGCAAAATGTCAGGAGAAAATGCTACTAGAACATGGCCATACAACCCGGAAACCACACAACACCCCAGTGATTCTGGCCGTGAAAGCCTTCGACAAGCTCATTCTTTTAGGATATGATCTTTCTTTGATACCTAGAACTTTGTGAGCAGCCTGATTAATGTTACTAATTGGATTATGATTCTGGTCTCTTGGAGAATATAATGTGGGAACAAAGCACCCTCTTAACACTGTTATAACAGCAATGAAATATTTTATTAGAGCAGGGGTCTGCAACCTGCGGCCCTCCAGATGTTCACGGACTACAAATCCCATCACCCCCTGCCAGCATGGCCAATTGGCCATGCTGGCAGGGGCTGATGGGAATTGTAGTCCATGAACATCTGGAGAGCCGCAGGTTGCAGACCCCTGTATTAGAGTAACTATTAGATGGAAGATTATATTACAAATCTACTTTGCACCAAACATCAAAGCCAAATTGCAATGTGGCTTCAGGCTGGGGTTTGAGATGGAAACTGCACCAGCAGCCTAATGCTGAGTGATACCCTACTGGTCCTTCTGAACTATTTTTGAAATCGGCAATTGTGATTGCTTCCTGTATCAAAGGTTTAGGTCATCATTTTCCACAGTCCCACTGCCATCTTACAAGATGATTCTAGAAGATGGTACAGGAAGATAATGCTCTGGTCCTGGATTCTGATCTGGAGAACTTGTTTGGATTCCCTGTTTCCCCACATGCAGCCTGCTGAGTGACCTTGGGCTAGTCAGTTCTCTCAGACCTCTCTCAGCCCCACCTGCCTCTCAAGATACCTGTTGTGGGGAGAGGAAGGGAATATGATTGTAAGTTGTGTTGAGAATCCTCAAGGTAGAGAAAACCCAGGTATAAAAACTTGCTCTTCTAAATTAAAGGAGCAGACTTTTAACCCTCCACAAAATGTCTTGGTTCTGGGATAGAATAGAAAACACCTTGTCCTTAGATAACATGATGGGGAGGGGCTGGGGAGGGATGAAGTACTGGGAAGAGAGATAGTGAGAACTTCAAGTGTTGTGGGTTCCAGCTTCTCTCTCTCTTGTTTTTTTAAAGGCATTTGCAACTTTTTGCACAATGATCCTTCACAAGGATGTTTACTGAAAAGGAAGGCCCACTGTGGTTAATGAGGCTTACTCCCAAGTAAGTGTGCTATTGTGGCCTTAAGCTAAAACATGGGTCAGAAGGAAGGAAGGAGGAAGGAAATTGCTATAATGAATTGTTTAACACATAATACAATACAGCTTGTGCTCAGATTTCTTGTTTAACTGAAAACCAGCCTTTGTACAGTCGATTACAAAATATTTCATCTGTTTTTCTTTCATGTTGATTGAATAACTTTTTGGGAGAACTAGGAGGGACCCAAAACAACACTCTTATTGTGATTCCCAGCACAATAAATTCCTGACCCATTTGCCTCAATAAATCACTAATTTTACTGAACTGAAAGCATGCCCAAATATTACAGTCTCCCAAGAGAATACATATTCAGACTTGTTAGAGAGCTGTTTCCAGTGTATAATGTCTTGACAGTTTAGAATGCACCAGTAACATGAAAATGTATTTTGTCAATCACCTCTATCATTCAGCAACACAGTTCTTTATACTGCATGTTTTGGAGTGTAGTTATGATATGACAGATACATATGGGCTGGCAGAGCTCACTCTTTATCTAGGACACAGGCAAGTCAATGACAAAAAGATTTTGTGGACAGAAGCCACATGGATCCTGGAAGTCACCCCCAAGGTGACTATTGCCAAAGGAAGTGAGCAAATGGCTACACTGCAGAAAAAGCTTGGTTGGACTATAGGAGGCATTTCCAAAGCTCAGAGTTATGTGAATCCACAGTTAAAGCTGAAACGGACAGTTCAAAAGAGAAAGAGAAATAATAAAACCCATCAGATAGCTGGAATGGGGCAAGAGAGTATAGTAAGGGAACAACACAAAACACTTTGTTCAGAATTTGTTCAGAATTTGACCAATGAGTTAGAGAAAACATGACAATATTACAGAATCCAGAGTCTATGTCAACGGCAGCCATTGGTGAAGAGGGACCCTGATTGAAACAGCCATGCCTCCTGTAGCTCATTGTTCCTTATGCTGTTGATCAAGGAGACACCAGGACAGAATGAAAAGAACCAGATATGGAATATTGATTCTTTGTGATATTAAACATATGGTTTAGACAGGGTTGCTTAAGACTTCACAGAGATCTGGGATGGATATAACTGCTGGAAAGAACTTTTAGGCCTGGGATTCCTCAGCATAGTCATCACCCCAACTTAGCACTGTCCTGCTAATGCTCTTCTGGATTCTGCTTGAATGCTGAAACACACGTGACAGGGTGGAACTCAATGCAATCTTGCCTATCTGAGTGTTTGCAGGAGACTCATCCTCTTTACAAGGAATTAATTAGCCATTCCCACCAACAATAGTGTTGCACTTGCCTATAACTGTTGTTCAAGTGGTCTTTTTTGCAGACACACATTTTGCAAACACACAATCCTCCTGCTGCACTCTATAGAGGTTTTCTAGCTTCCTTGTGGAAGACTGCCCTAAAGCTGGGTGATCCTAATTGAACTTTGTCATCTCCCTGAAAGCCTTAGTTATGGGCAATGCAATTGAGCCTGAAGACTTTGATGACACAATGTGCACTGCTTCTTCATAGGGAAGTTTCAGGGAAGATGCCATGCAAATAAGCAGTTCTGAGAAAACCCTAAGATATATCAGCGGGTTCCCCAATAGGCATCATCTGGGGAGCAGCCAGTGACCAATGCCATACCCTCATCTTCAGTTTCAACAGATAATCAGTGGGAAACTCCATCTCTGATGGCTATCCGAGAAGGAAGGATCTACTGGAGAATGATATCTGTAGGAATAGTCAGACCTCCTGTAGGAATGTCTGTAAGAATACTCATCTCAATGCTCTGGATAATAAGAAGGCATAGTTATGTGCAGGCAATCTGTGATGGCTGGGCATGATAATTCTCGGCAGATCCCCTTCTACATATCAAAGACTCAGGGTCTTGGATAGCTGGAGCCAACAACCAATATTCCCATGCTGAAGATGATACTGCAGTGTCACCCTGTACCAACGGACAATAAAGGATCTCTATAACATCGCCATCATAGGAAGAAAACCTTGACTCCATGCCCACAGACAGCGTCGGCATCAGGAGATGGTACACAGACACCGAAGATGATATTTGATCAGATCTGAGGAGCGCCTAGGCGCCAGAGTATCCTCCTGACTCTAAATGATGACGTTGACCTTGGATGCTTCTTTGGTAGTGAGGGAGTATGATGTTGAAAAGGATGGATGACAGGAGCCAGGCTCAAAGGCCGGGTAGATCTCTTGGTCAGGCTTCATTTCTCTGATGCTTGATGGAATGAATGATCCGGGGGTTTGCACGCTGAACGGTGGTGCTCCTCCATGGAGGGTGAAAGCCATTTTAGATCATTCGTTCCCTCAGGGGGCCTCTTGATCAACTTATCCCAATGCCTCCTTCTTTCCTTTTTGAATGGAGGGCTCTGAGGAAGCCTGGACTGAAGCCTTGGAGGAACCTGACTCTGACCCCTTGCCCACAGGAAGCCTTAGTTGGAGGCAGGGGTCAGGGAGCGCTCATAAAGAGTGGCCTTCGGATAGAAAGCTCTTTTCTGCCTCGGCTTGGGAATACATTGGAGCAGTGCTTACAGGCCACAGGGAGATGTGCTCCTCTGAGGCACAAAAGAGTGTCCTTATGCTTTCAGGTTTTGCCATTTTTGTTCTACAAGTGGAACATTTCTTGAATAGAGCTTCTCCCTTCAACTAATCAACTTACTAAAAAAAATCACCCCAGGAACAGCACAAGAATCACAGAAGCTCGCAAATACATTCTTCAGTCGTGGTGGCAAAAGAAGAAAGTTTGGCTCTGGGGAAACTTTCCTCCCCTTCCTTCTGCTCCCTTGCATGCCACCCCTCCCTCCCCTCCCCCTCCCTCGGCTAGGGTGGGTGGGCCAGGTCTAGATGCCGGGCCCCCTCCCACCCTCCCTTGCATGCCACCCTTCCCCTCCCCCTCCTTCCACTAGGGTGGGTGGGCCAGGTCTAGATGCGGGCCCCCTCTCCCTTGCATGACACCCCTCCCCTCCCTCCGCTAGGGTGGGTGGGCCATGTCCAGTCCGTTTATAGGGAGTGTAACTGCTGCATCCCCTATTGTTTCCAATGGGAGCTAATAGGAGATGGGGGCTACACCTTTGAGGGTCCATAACTTTGGACCCCCTGAACCAAACTTCACCAAACCTGGGTGGTATCATCAGGAGAGTCTCTTAAAGGTCCCCTAAAATTTTGGTGCTGCTAGCTTAACAATTGCACTCTGGGAAAAGTTTGGCTCTGAGGAAAGTTTGGATCTGCAGGAGCTCCAATACAAGCTTGTTAGTCTTCTCTGTGGCCGGCTTGCACAAGTGCAGTACCGATGTGGGAATGCACAGACGGACCACATCGATGAACCCTGTTGAGAATTTTTAGGAAAGAAACCCAAACTTTTCCATTTCAGAGGAACCTTGTTTTATGCCACTGAGACGGGGCTAGTCAGAGCATGCAAGAAATCTTTCCTTGAAGAAGGATGCTGTCTGCTGCCAAGAAGAGGGGCAGCCCCAGCCAACAAGCTGTTCTTCTGACACCACAAAGGCAGTCTACTCACGAGGGATAATTTTTTACCCCATTTTCTACTTTGCATATCCTGAAAGCATAGCAAAGCTGAAGGCATATCCATAAGTGCTGCTGAGACAAACTGACACATCCACCAAAAACAAAGGCTGGTTAGAAAGGCACCCCTTGGACATTGCCAGGATAAACATCAGAGGGTAAAAAGATCATGAAGAAAGCCTACAAATCACTTCCATATTTAAAATCAAATTAGTTTAGCATGATTAATCATACTGCAAAGTAGACCAAAGACATGACTACTGTAAATAATCACCACTGTATTTTATATGGTATGTAGGGTTCACCCTGTCAGAACAGCTAAAAGAGGAAACAGCTGGCTTTTTAAACTTTCTGACGGCTATTGCAGTTACTTCCAGAATACATTAAAAGGATTTCCAAGCTCTGACTGTCACTTATTAGGCACAGCCTAACTATGTCACAGGGACTTTCATTTCTTTCACACCTAAGGCTCTATCCCTATGATATGCTACTTTCCTAAACATTCCTAACATTCCTGACAACCCCAGCTTTATAAATCTATTCTTGCAATTAAGTTCCACTGATTTCAAAAGATCCTATTTTTCTGAAACTACTGAGGAAACTTTGGAAAAGGAACATTTCTAAGTGGGGCTACTTGTCATTAAGAAACGTAAGCATATTTACCTGCAATTCCCCACAGGAATCAATGGGACTTTGTTTTACATAATAACTGTCATCCAAACATATGCTTATACTTGCTCAATGCAAACTGGAGTGCACATATTTAATGTGGAACAGTTCCTATAGCAGACATTTTTTAAAATAGTAAAGGTAAAGCCCTTTGGGGATGGGGCGATATATTAAATCTGATAAATAAATAAAATAAAATATAAAGAACCGGGTGCAGGCACTGGGTCATTATTGACCCAAGGGGTGATGTCACATCACGATATTGATTAGGCAGAGTACACTTATGGTGTGGTTTACCATTGCCTTCCTCAGTCATCTATACTTTATTCCCAGCAAGCTGGGTACTCATTTTACCGACCTTGGAAGGATGGAAGGCTGAGTCAACCTTGAGCTGGCTACCTGAAACCAACTTCCATTGAGACTGAACTCAGGTTGTGAGCAGAGCTTTGACTGCAATACTGTAGCTTACCACTCTGCACTATGGTGAATTAACAATTGTTTTGGGGCTACAGGGCACACATGCCCCTGAACTGTGGTCTCTTGGGGATCCCAGGGGCTCTGTGCATCTGCCACACATCTTTCTGCACCATGAGGGCTTTTCAGAGAAGGGAATGGCGAGACTTGAGAATAAGAAAGGTACTATAGCTAAGAATCCTGCCAGTGCTGGGAAACACATGATCCCCGTGAGCCAATCCTGAACCAATGTATGCTATAAAGCAACACTTCCCAAACTTTTTGGTATGGTGACCAACAAATTCAATTTACTAGGTATAGTGACCAATCTAGGGCTGGCCAAGGTTTGTTGACACCCTAGACAAACTGTGACCTTGGTTCTCATCTAGTTCAGCATTCCATTTTCTATACTGGCTAACCAGTTGTGTTTGAGAAACTAACAAACATTGCCCACTATGAACCCCAAGCAAGTGGCATTAAAACATTCACAGCCTTTGCATATGATGGTTACATTCCAGCCTTTGACCACTCTCTCCTTCTCCTTTAATCTCTGTAACCTCCTCCACCCAAGAGTCTAAGAAAATCAGTCTAGTAACCAACAGGACATATTGTACTTGATCAACTCGTATATGCAGTGAAGAAAAACAATACCAACTAATATATCACATGGAAGATAGTGTTTCCACGATCAGATCCTGGTTTCCAAAACACAAAAGGGAGCAATGGAAAAGGCATGGGTGATCATTAGGGAGGGTTCGCCTGCAACCTACTTGCAGAGGCTTCACAAGCCATTTTTGAGACTTGACTCACAGATTTGGAAATACTGCCATAAAATCACACCTCTCTGCTGCTTTCCCTGTACTGAAGGAGGCTGCAAGACTATTCTTCTGTATCACAGATACCTACTTGCCCTGAGCCCCTGCTAACAGATACCTGAGCAGCTGATGAATCATTGTGTGTACATAAAGGTAGCTCACAAAATGTGTTTCTTGTCTTATAATGCCTAATAATCTGCCTGTATAAAGAGGGGAGTCTATATAAGCAGAAAAATATTCCTTTAAATACTAAATATCCCCGCCAATACTCTGAGTCACCATATTTGAAAAGATGAGCCACAAACAATAGAGCAAATGTTGCAACACTCTGTCTTCAGTTGCCCGACAACTGCGCAGCACACAAAACCAGCAGGCAGGGAGGACAGATGAGAGTCCAAAGATCAAAGGCAACGGAGGTCTCCTTCCCCAGAAAAAGAAGCGTTAGCTGTTCTGGAAGAATGAACTCACTGGCACTCTTTCATTTCCAACAGAGAAGTGGGTGGCAGAGGAAGAGGAGAGACAGATGAGAGACAGAAGAGGCCCAGAAGAGAAATAGATTTGAGGAAGGAGTATAAAGAAATAAAAGACTAAAAGGAAGAGGGAGAAAGAGAGAGTGATAGAGAGAGATCAAGAAAACATACACAAAATAAGAACACAAAACAAAGGAAAATAAATTGTTGGGGGAGGAGGTAAAATGTGAAACCTTAAAATAAATGAAAAATCCCACCTGATCCTATTCAGAGGCATACCAAGGCCTTTTGATTTATATTAGCTTAGACATGTTTAACTCCACATAGCCTGGGCCGCAGACAGAACACAACCACAAAAATCAGCATCTTCAATTCCAAGCTCATCTACACTGTACACAAATGAAACACCAACAGACTCCTGTCACACCAATCTTTAAGAAAGGGTCTAGGGGGGACCCGGGAAATTACAGGCCAGTCAGTTTGACATCTGTTCCTGGTAAATTAGTAGAATCTATCATTAAAGATAAAATTATTAAACATGTAGAAAAGCAAGATCTGCTGAGGAAGAGTCAGCATGGCTTTTGTAGAGGCAAATCCTGTCTTACAAACTTACTAGAGTTCTTTGAGGGTGTAAAACAGACATGTGGATAGAGAGAACCAGTGGACATTGTCTACTTGGTTTCCAAAGGAGCTTTGACAAGGTTCCTCACCAGAGACTGTTGAGAAAACTCAGCAATGAAGGAATAAGAGGAAGTCCTCCTATGGATTAAAAACTGGTTGAGGAACAGGAAACAAAGAGGTGGGTGTAAATGGGAGGATTCTCACAATGGAGAGATGTAGGGAGTGGTGTCCCCGTGAAGGATCTAGATTTTGGGATCCAAAGTGCTCTTTTAACTTATTCCACCATTAATACCTAAATTAGGAATTTAGGTAGTGTGGTGTGCCAAGTTTATGGGTGATATGATACCAAATTGGTGGTGGGTGGTGAGAACCACTGAAAGGGATTATGAAAGAGCTCCAGGCTGACCTTTGATAGAAAATTAGGTGAGTGGGCTAAGAAATGTGTCACAGTTCAATGTGGCAGAAATGCTAAAAGTGATGCACATGAGGCAAAAAAATCCAAACTTCGCTATTACATACCACAGGGGTCCAAGTGCTATCAGTCTAGACCAAGAGAAAAGGGATTTGGCGTCTTCCGTTGATAGTTTCATGGGAATGTCAACTCAATGCATGGCGTAAAAGCTGGTGAAAAGGCAAACTCTATGCTGGGGATAGTTAGGGGAAGGGAATGGGAGTATAAAACTGCAGGTAGTACCAGTGCCCTTAGGTATAAAAGCATTGAATGCTAGGCGCATACTTGGAATTACTAATGTTCAGTTCTGGTAGCCACATCTCAAAAAAGGATATGAGAGAGATAGAAAAGAGATTGAAAGAGAGAACCTTATGAGGATGATTGAAGGATTGGGAGCACCTTCCCTTATGAGGAGAGGCACAGCGTTTGGGACTCTTTAGTTTGGAGAGGAGACGTCTGAGGGGGGATATGGGATTGAAGTCTATAAAAATTATGCGTAGGGGTATCATTGCTGACAGAGAGAATTTTTCTCTCTTTCTCACAATACCTAGAACCAGGGGGCATTCATTGAAAATGCTGGGGGGGAAGAATTAGGACCAATAAAAAGGAAACACTTCTTCATAGCTTGATGTGATTAGTGTTTGGAATCTCACTGCCACAGGGAGGTGTGGTGATGGCCACTAACCTGGATAGCTTTAAAAAGGGCTTGGACAGATTTATGGAGGAGAAGTCAATCTATGGCTACCAATCTTGATCCTCCTTGATCTCAGATTGCTAATGCCTTAGCAGACCAGGTGCTCAGGAGCAGACAGCAGCAAGAGAGCCATTGCTTTCACATCCTACCGGTAATGTGAGCTCCCAAAAGGAAGCACCCTGGTGGAGCCCTCTAGATAGCGGCAGAATGCTGGACTAGATGGACTCTGGTCTGATCCAGCAGGCTAGTTCTTATGTTCTTATGTTCCTTTATGTCGAATAAATCAGTAGGCATAGATCTAACTCAGGCATAGCAAACACACACCCTTGACGCTATTATTTTAGCTATTTCTGAGCACAGCTGCTTCACATGACAAATAAACCCATCAAGTTGGTGCTATACCAGGTATTTGTGAAAGATCCTGATCGAGATCCTTTTGCCTCTTACTTTGTTAAGGGCACAGCTCATGGAATTTCCAGTAAAGCATTAGAGTGAAATTCAGCAAGGTAATTATATCACAAGTCCTGTCACCGTGCTCTTTCTATTCAATTTCAGAGGGATTTGCATGAGCTTCGCTGAACTGAATGAAAATTCTGCAGCACCGATAAGCAGCTGCTTGCATCTGTAATCACCAGTCTTAAAAGTGTATTTTAAAAGCCGCGTGGGAGTAGCTAATTAATCACCAAAGCGGGATACTTTGGTACAAATCCAAAACTGCGATAAAAAGGTTAATTAGTGGGAGCAATGCAAGAAAGACAGATGTACCATCTCCAAAATCCAAACAATAAAGCTAATTGCTGAAGAGAATTCATAAACAAATTTTTCGAGGTCAAAATGAGGTCCCTGGAAGGTAACAAAGCCTTTTTAACTCTGAAACTACTGAAATGGATACATACATTCTTGTTGTTGTGAGTTTTACGGGCTGTATAGCTGTGGTTTGGGAGTTTTTGCCCCTAATGTTTTGCGCGCATCTATGGCTGGCGTCTTCAGGAGCATGTGTTTCTCTCTGTGGCACAGTGGGAAGCCAGTGCAGAAAATGGAATGCTGAACTAGATGAGTGCCAAGGTCAGAGTTTGCCTAAGTGTCAAAAAGCTTTGGTCTGTGGCACATCTTACTGAGGGTGGTCAAAGACTGGAATATAACCTCTATAGGTTGTGAATGTCGGAATGCCACCTGCTTGGGGTTCACAGTGGGGGCAGCTGCATTCTGTGTGCAATGTTTGTTGGTTTCTCAACATATACTCCACACAGTCACTCCAACCCCAAAGATAAAATATTATGTAGAGGTTTCCGCCATACTGCAACCTTTAAAACTTTCGACAGGACTCATGAATGGATATGTGAAAATAGGCATCTTACAGGGCAAGGACCACAAACCAAATGCCCCCTGAAAATAGAGGATGTCTGAAAGGGAAAGCATCGTACATTTAGGCATGTACAAAGACATATTTAGAGGTCTGAAGTCCAGGATAGACATCTTACCATCCCCCACCCCCCTTCATCAGTGAGGACATATCTGGAATAAAATCCCCTTCGAGTAAAAAGTTGAACTGAGTCGGCACCCTTTTGGAGCAGTATGGGAATCTCAGCTGCTAATGGAGATGAAGAACACTTGTAGGGAGATTGTGAAGAGAAGCACGGAGGGATAGATTTAAAGTGTAACCAGTAACCAAACTTTATTACAGAAAGAGCCCATTGATTCTAATACGTGATCAACAGTAAAAACAAAACAGAAATCCAGTGACAATCAGTCATGGAAACGAGGGATTCCTGGGGGATTGAACACCTTGTCTCCCCTTTTGCTGGGAACAATTCCCTTGTTGCTGGGAAATGGAAGGAAACCTACAACGAGATGGTGGGTAGTGGTTTGAGTTACCATAAGAATATTGATTGGAATGACTTCGATTAGAACGTTCCTTCGTTTGAAAGGTGCAGTGCTCTGGAAGGTATTAATACCCATCGACTTTGCAGTGAGGCGACTTATCCAGATCCTGTCTAGGATGGACTCTTGCTAGGGCCACTTCTCTCCCTTACCTCAGCACAGTCTGTCGTGCAATAAATGCCTTGCAATAAATGCCTCTCTGCCTTCTTAAAGATTAAGCAATATGGTAGTGACATCACATCTCTTCAGGAACTGGCTGAAATTTTTGGAATGGAATTTTTGGTGATTCCTAGAGAGGACTGATATTACTCTACAGTTTTCCCATGGCTGTTAGCCACCTCCCCATGTTGCTGCTCCACCCTGGTTTCTAGCTTGTTACCCGGCCCAGCTTGGTAACCCTATCCCCAATAAATGTTCACATAAATGAACTATCTAGAAATTTGCAATCCTAAACAGAATTATTATTCTGTTATTAGTTTAGAAGGATGTAACTTTCCTTTGGAATTAACTGTTAACAATCTCCTCCCCCGCCTCTCCCCTCCAAATAAGCTCCTTTAGGCTAGGAAGTCATGTTCCCAACAGAAGGCATTAGTAGTCCAATTCAGCAAGACATTTAAAATTAACTCCTTGCCTTATGTTTCACTTGGGTAAATGTTCATAGAGTCATAGCTAAAGCTATGGTAAACAACTTTTCCAAGTTTCTCTCTTCTGGGGAAAAAAGAACAGAACTACAGAGGAAGAAGCAAAAGATGGTGTGGAGTACTATTCTGAGCCAGAAACATGTGTCAGCAGAGGAGCAAGTCCACTACCACTGCTCCTACCTCTTCTTACCATGTGCCAGGCAAGGAACTGCAGTTATTGTGAGGTTACCTGACTCCGCTTGTCCCGCTGAAACAGAAAACCACTTGGAAGGTGGTATTTGTAAAAGCAGCACGCTTTCACTGCCACTATTCTCTGCTGCTGGATGAGTTGCCATGCTTTCTTCAAAACTTTCCTTGTGTGCACAGTGAATCTTACTCTCTCATGCTAAGTGGATCTGCCTACCCAAGTGGAAAACATCACCCCCCTTTAGGAAGTCAAAAACGTTTTTTTAAAAGTTGTCTTACTTTTGAGTAAACACAGTATAAATAGATATTCAAGTTCTTAGAAAAACATAGGGAGTGAAAGAAAAATGGAATAATTCACCTGAAAATATAACACAGAGAATGAACTCGTTCTAATTGCCATTCGGCAAACCGATAAATCATGGATTGGATCTGGATGAAATTTTCTGCTCATGGAAGGGAAGCTCAAATTTCCGCCTTTTACTTCGCCCTATTGCACACCTCTGGCATGCTCACTGCCCTGTTTCTGAGGGTCCCATATCCCACCAGGAGTCACATTTCAGGTAGATGAACTGGTTGCGGAGGAAGAGACGGAGTCCGGATGTTTAGTTTCTACTGACAGAAATACCATCTATGAGCAGAAATGTTATTCTGGATCCATCCCTAGGTATAAGAATGTATGTGCTCACTTGTGGTGTGTATCTCCCCAGTCATTACTCCTGTGAATGAGGGAACAATCACAGTAGTTCTCCTTTCTCCCAGATAGGTAGACATCAATGATTTCAGAACAGTGTAACTCTGCGTAAGGTCTCATGCTTAGCTAAGTGTACATGAACCTGTCCTTTGCTGTGTTTTAACACTGGCCAATCAAGGTAACTATCATCTATTCTCTGGAAGGGGCTCTCGGGCAGAGGCCTTTCATACCTTTTCATTTTGACTAGAGATGCTGGGGATCAAACCCAGCACCTTTGCATGAAAAGCAGATGCTGCTGAGCCATGTCCACACCCCCAGAATTCTATGATAAAAACTATATACTCAATTTATTTCAAATTAGGCACAGCAATTCCTTCAGCCAATGCTAGCAAGCCAAGTCTGCCACAATAGCAAAGTGAAACATCGACTGCCATCACTGGAAGAGGACAAAAACTTAGCCCTAGTGTTTGCAAAGAAAACAAACGCTAAGGGATATATAATTATGACTTTTCAAAGCTATATGATTGCTCAGCAATCCTGGCCCAGGTTGTTATCTAATTGTCCAAGCTTGTAAAACTGCATAATTGAACATGCAGGCTCCATAACAATAAGAGCAGGCTTGAAGGAGGAGAATACATTTCTACCAGAAAGGTGTGGCTATCCTGATTTATGGATCAGAAGAATAATCTTTTCAGGTCATGAGGACGGAACTACCAATTAAACTGATCAAAGTGTTTCTTGTTTGGAAGACTCACTCAGAGAGAGGAAGAACATTTTTTTTTTTAATAAAGGACTTTGAAGACTACGTTTCTAGAGGAGTACAATACATTTTGGTGAGTAGGACTGATAATTTCCTTGACACGAAGCACCAGTGCACAATGCGAAGGCCGGATTCAACTGGTTGTTGTGGGTTTTCTTGAACACAGCATGTAACAGACTTCTCTCTGTGATAAACCTCTGAAGATGCCAGCCACAGATGCAGGTGAAACAAGATCTACCAGAACATGGCCACACAGCCTGGAAAACCCACAACAACCAACCAGTGTACAGTTTGATGAACTACATAGTAAACTGATCCATCAGAATAAGGGATGTGCTTATTTATGGCACAGTTCCACAGGTACAGGTATTAATACAATTAGAATCCCACTTTTGATAAGGATTGCAGCACTGCTTCGACCACAGCAAAGGGAATGAGTCAGTATGAAGACAGAAGGCATGTTCTTGCTATAGTCTACAATTAGTAGCATTTAAATAGCACATTTGAATTTTTTGTTGTAAACTTGTAAACCTGTCTAAACCAAATCCTCCAAAACTATTATTCTTCTCATAAGGGGTGTGTGTGTGTGTGTGTGTGTGTGTGTGTGTGTGTGTGTGTGTGTCTGTCTGTCTGTCTGTCTGTCTGTCTGTCTGTCTGTCTGTCTGTCTGTGATGCAAAATCTGGGCTGAGCTTTTCTTTCTCTTCCATTACAGGTACTGAAGTCTAGGGTTTGAAGCCAGATACACCCAACCATAAGGGTGTTTGGCACACAGCCTGTGGCTTGGAGTAAGCCAGACCAATGGATCCAGGATCAGCTCAGGATGTCAAGTTTAAATACATTTTGTGAGTTTGTCCAAATATTTCTTGTTATTTCTTGGTAAGTTGCTTTGAGTTCCCAACCGGGAGCCAGAGAGGCTGCGGTAGAACAGATCTGCTTTGATCTACGGGCTGTATTCCACCTAGCCAACTGACAGCCTTCCCCTCTTCCATGTACTTCTTTAAAACAGCATGACCAAGACTAGATGGAGTGGCCTATGTGGTACGGAGAACTGCGACCAGCGTCCGAAGTTAAAAAGTATTGATTAAAAAGAAAATGTTTCCAAGCATACTTTTAGCACAGCATCAGATTGACGAAGGGGCTTGCTACCGGATCGGCCCATGGTGTGCGAACCTCTGTTTTAGAAACAGTGTCTCTACCCATTTTACCAACCCTTGGAATGCCTAGCAGTGCAGTGCTGAAATGGGGAGCCCATTCTCTGCTAAGCCAAAGAGTCTGCTCTCACTAATTCCCCCACTCTGAAAGAAACAGACTCCCACCATTTCAGATAACAGTCCAAAAGAAATGTGAGACAAATGCAATTCTTTTGTCCCTTTTTATATACATGCCCTATCAGCTTTTTGAATACAGGATAGATAGGCCCTTAAGCTTAGAATATTACAGATCTCACAGAGTTCACAGTACCTGAAAGATTGTGCCAGCTCTCTGGGACAACGCATGGCCAAAATGGCTGCCTCCCCCAGACCAAAGGCAAGAGCTCTGTCCCAGCTGGAAGAGAGATTTTTCCTTGCTCCCAAGAGTTTTATCAATTCCCAGTCCCCACCCCCTTGACCTGGCTAGTTTAGGTCAAGGAGGCTTTGGTGCTTTTTCATCCCTTAAAGACCTCCAAATCTGTGATACCTTCTTGGAGAAAGGGGGGGGGATCTTGACTATTGCTACCTGTAATTAGCATTTCTAAAAAGGTGGCTGAGATGAGGCAAGCAACTGAAATGACTTCCCTCTGCCTCCTGCCCAGAGGGGAGAGGGGAGGAATGTTTAAAAATGTCCCTTCAGACCTCAGTGGAAAAAACCATTTCGTCAAAGAGGCAAATATACTTCAATAAAATACTGTTGATGAAGGGCTCGGGCTAATGACCACCCAATAATCTATAACCACCTTAAGTACTTCACTGCATCGGCTGCTAGTCTCTTTGTTGCCTACCCGAGAACTTCATACATTGCAACTAGCCAAAGTAACAAAAAGGAACCTCAATATCCAGAGAGAGTAAGCATTTGAATGCCAACTGCAGGAGGCAACATCTGGGGAAGGCCTTGGCCTCTGTGTCCTGTTATTGGCCCTTCACAGTAACTGGCTGGCTGCTGTATGAAACAGGATGCTGGACTAGACAGAACACGTCTGAACCAGAAGGGTTCTTATTATTATGTTCTGATGTTGATGCAGAAGCAGGAAAAAAAACTTGTTCAAATTCTCTCATATTCAGCAGAACACTGTTTAGAAATAAGGTTAGAATTGGAGTAGTGTCAGCTGTGAGTCTGCTTTTACACATATTTGCACATGCACACCATTGAGGCAACGTAACCTATAGGGAACTCCAGGGTCTCCAGGCAAACATTCCATTCCTTGAAAAAAAAAATTCAGGCTGATGACAACATAAACTTTACTTTGTAAATCTGTTTCTTCAGATTTATCTTTTTTTACTTTTAAGGGGCCCAAAGTGGTCATTTTGGTCTTAAAACATTCTGAACAACCTGTCTAGTGGGATATTAATGTGCCAATGAAAAGCCAAACCATCAGGAGTCCCAGTCCTGACACACTACTACTTTTTTTTTAAGCGACTGGGTTTTGCAATAGTATCAGAAACACAGACATATAAAACCATTATGATTTATGCTTTCAGTGTTTCCACTGTGCAAAGCACAGGCATGATGCCTTTCGTTCAGTCATTTACAGGAACAATTCACACATACCCCATATTTAAAACATTTCCCCAAACTGCTTCATAAACATACTTCAGATGGTTTGATACAAGATTAACCAAAGGCTTTACAGAGAACATATTAGTAATGGAGAAGAATATGAGACATACTGATGTGAAGGCCAGATGTCATCCCAGACAGCATACTGGTGTACACAACGTTATAAAAGCATGCCTTATAAGATACAGGAACTGCCTTACTGCAGAACTATAGCTCTGTTGGTCTAACATCTTAGCTATGGCTCACATTCTGAAAGCAGCCCGCTGAGCGGCAAATCCTCAGAACAGGCGGGCAGTAACTAACACATATGGAGGATCAAACCTGAAACACAACTATTATAAGTGCAAGTTGCTTCCCAAACAGACTCACCAAAAAGAGGGGAAGGTCATCCGTCAAAGTCCTATCTAAAGGTGACTGCTTCAGCTTTTTTGACTAGGACTAGATTTTCTCCCAGCATTCTTTAAGTAATGGCAAGTATCCTACCAAAATTTCTTAGGCTGGAGGAAGAGTTCCAAATTTGATGAGAAAAAAGCGTGCCTGAGAATTACCTTGGTCACTGTTGCTGCCTGGGAGCGGGTGGGGAGAAGGGCAGGTTTGGCACCGGCGTCCAGCCCAGCAGGCGGGGCCATTCTACTGCCAGCACGAGCATGTGATGTAAGTGGAGGGGGCGGGGCCATGGTCTTATAAGGGCAGGCTGGGCCTTCCCATGCCTCTCTTTCACTCTAGCTACGATGGCTTCTTCCACCCACCCTCTCTTGGTTTTTGACCTTGTAGTATTGCCCTATTGTCTGCTGGGCTTTGTTGTTATTTACATTCATCCGTCACAGTCTGGTGGGGTGCGCCTGGAGACTGATCAGTTTAGGAGTCTGGCGTCCCGGCCTCCCCTTTTGGTGGGGTTCTCCGTAAGAGGCCTGGGGGGTGGTAGTGGGTGAATATTTAATATTCACACCTATTCACTGAATATTCACTGTGAATGAAGCTACTGGCCACCTGTAGTGCAGCGAAGCAACAGCCCAAGGCTTACCTGGGAGCTGCCTTTGTGTCCACATAACAGGGAGCAGGTGCAGAAAAACACCCTCAGCTCCCAGCCTTTTTTTAAACAGCCACCCGTTCCTTCCCCTACTCTGCTTTCATACCTGTTACACTTCAGCGTATATAGATGAGGAGAACTTTCAGCACAAAAATGTGCTGAAAAGGTAGACTTATACGTGAGTATATAAGGTAACTATGATGTAGGGCAGCATAAAAATCAACACCAAAAAGCAGCTCATCTGGCCTGACTTATCAGTAATTATCCATGCCCAATTTATTGTCGAAGGCTTTCACGGCCAAAATCACTGGGGTGTTGTGTGGTTTCCGGGCTGAACATGGCTGTGTTCTAGTAGCATTTTACTTATGACCCACAATTTAGAGGATGACTCACAAAAATGGAGAAATTTCCAGAAAGCAGCTCTGAAGGTAAATTATTTGGAATGTCAGACTTATGAGACAAGAATGATGAATTTGGCTACATTTAGTCTATAGAAAAGACACGCTGGGGGGAGGGGGCGGGGCTTAATTGTCTAAATAATAACAGCCAAGAGTAGATTCTTGATGAAATTCAAAGAATGCATATTAATCAGTTTTGTAGTGCATGTAAAAAAGTAACGAACACACAAATTTTGTAGAAAAAATGACAGGCAATTTAATTTACTTTTATCATTGCCGCCTCCTTTAAACTCTTAAACAAACGCCACAGACAATGGAGGACATTTACATTTAGAATTACCACATGGGTCATAAACTCAATTCTGCAGACCAGTGTATTGCTATTGTCCTTCTAAGAAACAAACATCATTTTACAAGTTTAATAGGGTCTTTCCAATGAGGATTAATAATAGAAGACAACCTGCACAGAACACACATCCAACTCTACTGATCTTGTTCTAGGAAGTGCATCTGGAAGAAGTATTTGTTATATTTTAGAAATCAGAAGGGACAAAAAGAGAACATCTTGAAAATACTTCACCTGAACTGAGATTGCACTTTACAGTGTGTCCCAAAATCTTCTGCAATCTGAAGGAATTTTGTGGTCATCATGCAGTTTCTGATAAATTCAAGGAGAACTGCTGTTAGATATGAAAAACTGGGCCTGTTCTACCTGATTTGGTGATGTGCAGCATGTAGTGCCATAGGCTAATGCTGCACCAAGATGAGGTCTCTGATGTATCCTCCCAAGGGTCAATGAAACAAACGCAACCTTATAATTGAAGGGTGCATCAGGCTCTCCCCTAGAGGGGTGGAATCTTATCCTTTAAGTGCTCTTGTCTCTCACTCACAAGACCACAGAGGTTCAAAGAAACAGGCTATCCTTTATTTAACAACAGATAAAAAACCATTTAGAAGTTCCCTAGTCTGTGACAGGGAGAAAAACAAATGTACACAGAGACAGTACAGTTACCTAAAGAGATGGGGTGCTGGGGATGAATGAAGACTGGGCTGTTCTGGAACAAGATGAGGCCTCCTATGCTGAAGAGTCAACTGCCCATAGAATGTGGGGTACTCTTTTCCACTGTTACAAACAACTGCCCTATGGGCCTATTGCGTATCAGAAAGGTCACACAAAACTACATCTTCTGCACATGTTATAAATCTCTGGTGTGATAAATCCAGGCTGGATTCTCCTAGGGTTTATATCAGAACTTCAGAAACTGTATTATCTAGTTGCATATGTTTTTAGGATCCTTGTTCTCCTAATTAACGACTGACCTTCAGGGGCAATAAACTCACCCACCTTGCTGTCTCCCACCTGGTGTCTTAGGTAACACTGTTTCTGCAAAAGACAGAAGGCATTTGCTTCTTACTATGTTCTCCATTGTGGTCAGGAAATTGGAAACAGGGCCTAAAAATGCAATCCGAAGCAGAGTACATTGATAATAATGGACTTAGAAAGCTGTAACTCATTTAAGATTGCACTGTAAGTCTCTGGGGCTAGCACAGAATCTGACATATAGTTCCTCTTTGAATTATACATGGTGCCAATCAGTAACACAACAGTGGATCTTCCTTACCATATGGAGTGACTCACAACAAAAACTGTTACTTCAGTTCACAAAATCCTCAGAAAAAAAGCTGATAACAGACTCTTTCAGACTATATGGTTTATTTTTTATTTATTTGTCCAAAATTTTGTTTTTATTTAGTCTTCTTTGTCCAAAGAGATTTTGAGCATGGTGCTGAGGATTTATTTAATTACCTGCTCTTATCACACCACTCCAAACCTCTTCCTTTCCAGTCACAAATTAAATTTTGTCTAAACTGAATACTCCAAACAATGCGACTTTTGTGGGGCATTTATATTGTTCTTAAGCTGTCATTACGATAATATTTCTGCTGCCCTGAACATTTTTATTTCTCACCAGAAGCAAACTCCTTCGCTTAAAAATATATCAGGAAGCATTTAAAAATCAAGCACATTGAAGTGTGGAATGCTGATATTTGAAGAGCCTGATGGTATACACTAGTAGAAGGATAGCCAGGGAATGCATTTAACTATCTTGCTCAACATGTAAACTCAGATTGGGCATGCTTTTGTAACTGCTGGAGTAATCGCTTCCAGAGTGGAATATGTTTATATAACAGCCTCCCAAACCAACAATCTGAATCCAAAAAGAAAATTAAGCCCCTGCAATAAAAATATTTAACCACCTAGCAGACGTGAACTGAATCTACTGCTTTAAATTGCCACATTGGGTGAGACTGTGCTGGATGAATGCTGCCCTCTCTCCATGTAATAGAGAAAGAAGGAAACCAGACATCTACTTCCTACTGCACATTCTATATCTCCTTGAAATCTGAAGAAATCTGAAGATTGAGTTTCTTGTCCACAGATAGTGTCATGTCCCTAGAGACACCCTCGCTATTTCCTTTATTTAAGCCTCAGTTATACCCTTAGATAGAATGGGCTTATGGTAATTGTTTCTGTGGGAGGGAACCTTAGTTAGACCCTGTCTCTTCAAGAAGCCCTCTATAGGCAAGGAGCACTATAGCGTTCTTATTAGTTAGCAGTTCCTGTTTTACAGTGTTTTAGTTTTTAGATGTCTGGGGAAAGCTGGAGACAGCAATATCTCAGACGTTAGGTATTAAAGATCCATGGTATTTGAGTAATCAAGTTTCAACAGAATTGCAAGGTAACAGAGTCCAAGTAGAGGACACCGGGAGATTTCAGAAGCAGCACAAGCAGCGCAGGCTTCTTTAGAAGCAGTTGAGGAAGAGTTGGTGTCTGCAAATTCTTCAAACCATCTCCAATCGTTTCCAGTATTATAGGTATTCATTATTAGTTAGACTTCATGGGAGGAGTCAGAGTCCTAAGTTTTCAATATGATTAAACCGTTTTTGAACTGTCATTTATTTGTCTGTGGGTCTTACACTCTGTTCTGGCCAAGGCACCTGATTTTAGTTTGCTTGGGGAACAGAACAGAGCAGACTTAAACAACTTACCCACAGTAACACAAAATCTAATTTGAAAGTAGACACCAGTGCCAGAGCTTGCAATAAACCCAGATGCCAACTTTGTAGCCCATGCACCAAGACTACACAATCTCTGGACCTAACAACATCAACTACACTATCTCAGGCTCATTCACTTGCTCATCATCTAACATTGTGTATGCCACTGAATTGCAGCAGTACCCCTCAGTTCTCTACATAACCGTGTTTCCTCCAAAATAAGACAGGGTGTTATATTAATTTTTGCACCAAAAGATGCATTAGGGCTTATTTTCAGGGTAGGGCTTATTTTCGGGGAAATACGGTGCCTTCATAATTCATTAAGGTGGACTCTTGGCAGCCCTGTTGTTTCCAGGTCACGTGTGATGCAAGCTGCATCCTCATTGGCAGGGAGCACCCTGCTGGATCACACCATCCTGATCTATAACTACCGGTAGGGCTTATTTTTGGAGTAGGGCTTATATTTTAAGCATCCTCCAGAAAGCCTGAAAAATCATGATAGGTCTTATTTTCGGGGAAACACGGTAGCGTGAACCCTATGCAAAGAATAAATGGACACAAGTCTGACATCAGGAATCACAAAACTTAGAAACCAGTAGGAGATTGCTTTAGTCTTGTGGGACATTCAATGCAAGTTCTCAAAGAAGCTGTTTTACTGCAAAAAAATTCAGAAACAGACTGGAATGGGAGGTTGCTGAATTTCAACTTATAAGAACACTTGATGATGTTATCCATTCAGTTGTTCTCGACCCTTGGCGACCCAATATGCAAGCTCTTTCCACATTTTTCTATTAAGTACTGCTTCCTTCAGCGGGTTGATGCTCATGCCTGTATCAGCTTTTATGGTATCTAGCCATTGTGTTCTTTGGCGTCCAGGTCTTCTCCCGCCATTGACAAGTCCGAGCATCATAAGAACACTTAGGCCAATGGAAACATCAGGACTCAATAGAGATTTCAGATTCTTATTCTCACGACATATGTTAACATCATTCAGTTCCTGCATCTGTAAACTCTTTTATTGTGCTGTAGCTACTTTATTGTCAATCACAGGTTTCACCAACTGTGTTAATCAAACCTTACTTAGTGGATAAGTTATTTCTGCATATTGACCCTAATTAACCCTTCCAGCAAAGACACTCCTCCTATATGTAATCACTGGTGACTTCTGTTTCAGTATGTATGGTGGTGACTTCTGTATCTGGAGATACATGTATACGAAAGTTTATACCAAGAATAAAGCTTTGCTGGTCTTAAAGCTGCCTCTGGACTCAATCTTCTTCTGCTGCTTCAGACCAACCCAGCCACCCACCTGAGCATATTCTTTAAACATAGACACCTGGCTTTATCTTCTGTGTTCTGTGTTGGACTTCCTGTTCTCCATCACCACTCAGTCCTGTGCTCCAGTTTGGACTTTGCTATGTCTTGATTTTTTCTGTTCTAGATATCTTCACTCCATAATACATATTCCCTCTACTAAATGCAGCCCAAAGCCAGAGCAGGGATCTGCATCTTGCAAGCCATGATTCTTCATCTCTGAAGTCAGATGTTGAATAAAAATTGATCTCAAAATTGAAACACATAAAAACTCTATTACAGACAAACCTACTGTACCATAAATGATTGCGAATCGTAGTCTACTCCTCATGAATGCTTTTTCCACAATAAAATTTGCTTGTCTTTAAAATGCCAGAGGAGTTTTTGTTATTTGGAATTTAGAAAACTCACATTGGCAACCCTCTGGAATGTGTCACTATTAACTATATAATAAAAGTGAGATGCCTTGAGAAGTGAAGTGTCTGTATTCTGACCCAGACAGGGGGTGTTTGATGGAGAGTCCAGGATAGAGAGTGTTACAACACATTATTGTATGCAGATAAGTGACCCACCTGCTCATTGGATCTTTGCTGGTAAGAGACTGGATCAATCAGGATGATAGATGATGATGATGTTATCCCCACATACAATGAATTACTGCTCCCAATAGAAGTGAAGAATAGACATTTATTTATCCGGGCAAAGTAAAAGGATGCTCTCAGGGACACTATTGGGATGGGAGCTAAGAATTGACATTTATATGACATGAAGAACAGTCTGTTCCAGACTGAAAGGGTTGGCGAAAAAGGGATCAGGGAGTCCCTTTTGACCGCCAAGGAAGTTATGCTGGGAAATGATGGGACTACACAGAAAAAGGGCTTCAGTAAGGAAGGAAACGGAACAAGATTTTGCAAAAATATGACTGGATCCAACCCTGAAGTCTGCTTTCTCTGTCACACAGAACTTGGTAAGAGCCTTTGAGAATTCAGCCTGATGTGCATAAATCCATTTAGTGTTGGTCTAGTGACCAAACAAATGGGCTGATCTTTTCTAGAAACAAAGGCAGAGCTTTAGCTTCCACTGTATCTGTGAGTACGTCACCAGCAGCTATGACCAATTCATGATCTGCAGTACTCTTCAATCTATACTTCTTTTCTGAGCCTGCCAAATCATGCAACGTGAGCCAATGATCTCTTATGAGCACCACTATTCAAAAGCACTTAATGGAAATTGAGCAATAGTCCTTAGCTATCCTGGGTGAAGTATAGGAAAAATAGTGAAGCTATGAACGTAAACTTTGAGACAAAAATTCAACAAGGTCAAACCTCATTAAGAACAGTCATGAAAATACCTGGTGTCAAATTTATCAGCACTGAACACCTCATTTTCACCCACTGCCAAGAAAAGATGAGTAAATGTAGTATCTAGAATTTCCATGCCAAATCAAGGTTGACTGTGTAGGAGAGAGATTCATGCCTGAGGCTTCATCGACAGCTGGACAAGTGTCCTGTCAGCATTTACAACTTTCACTTTATATGCACTTTGCATTCTACAACTTTGAGGAGCTAAGCAAATTATGGTCCAGACAGAACTGTCACGGAAGCTCAGATTTCAGTGGTATGTTCCCAAAAGAGTTTCTAAGCCTTAGAAAGGAATACTAGACTATCGAGCTTGCTTCAGATCTTTTAACAATGCCTCCTCAAATGCCTTGTAAAATGGTAAAGTCTGGTAGTAATTATCAAACACCATACACACACTGTTTACAGTAGAGTTGTAATTTTAAAAAACTGTTTTTGTGCAAAGGAGCAAAATACTTCTGAAAAGTACCCAAATGTCTGCTATATTCCATGCCAACATGGCAATTCTGCCAAAAATGCAGAGGGGGGAGAAGACTGCCAAATAAAAGAAAATATAACAAATTGTTAATGGCTTCTATCTTGACAGAAAATGAAAATTATACCTCAATGTGTGGCCACTCATGTGGACACATAAGAATGTCTTAAAGGCAATCATTTTATTTCAGATAACGCACCCTGACAGAACTGCACAGCGTACTGGCTGGCTTTCACTTCCCATAAAAGTAGCAACTGTGACCAACAAAATGGTCTAGGAATCATATAATTTATGCACATCACACACACTCACGCACACACACACAATATTTATAATAAATCATCTTAAGCACACCACCATATTTTGAGGAATGGGCTGGAAGTCAGCACTAAAAATTCCTTCAAAGTTGCCACAATTGGATCCAGCCACCCAATCTAGTTGAGGGCACTGAAAAGGGGCAGGGAGGGAGATTTTGAATCCAGAAATAAACATTAATTTTTATTCTCCAAACCTCTGTCTCTTAACCATACGATTCTTGGTTGCTTTTTATAGTCTTTGTGCTACTGAATGCCAGACTCTTCCAGTCAATTTACTTCAGTGAAACTAGCATGAAGCTTGGCTTTGCTATTATAGTTTAGAAATGCAGCAGATGCCAAATCTTCCTTTACCTTAAAAGATAACAGAAAGCCCCTGAATGAGCAGGGGTGGGCTGGCCATTTCACTAGCAGGAAGATTTCCCAGTGGCCCACTGCTCTGGAGGGCCACTGGTGGCTAGGAAAAGTAGATTGGCAGGGCTTCCTGGCCTGGACCCTTCAATGGCAACATTGATTACTGGCAGCACACCAAGGTGATCATCCTGTACTTCTACCAGTGGAGTCTCCCTTGCATGTCACCCCTCACTCCCCTCCCTTGCATGCCATCCCTCACTCCCTCCCCTCCCTTCACCAGGGTGGGTGGGCCATGTCCAAATGCTGGGCCCCCTTCTCCTCCCTGGCCCTCCCTTGCATGCTCCCCTCCCTACCCTTTCAATGGGCCAGCTTATGCTTCAATGAAGAGATGAGAAAGTGTAAAAGGTTCTTCAGTACTGTAAGAAGTTCAACAACTGCTTTGCAGAACATATGTCAGGATTTCAAAGAATAAAGTTCCATGGTTCAATTCTGGCATATATACTGAAATGCTGGCTTATATCCAACACATGATGAGCAGAACAGATGTTTCCCTCCCCCTTCCACCCTGAAGTAACAGAGAGACCGTGGGCAATGGTGTGATATGTTGCTTGGAGTGAGAAGTGGGTTTAGATGGAAATGTTCTCTGTTTGGTCAAGCAGAAGGTGCTGGTTCTAACCCACTGCTACATCATGGATTAATTTAATTAAACTACAGTTAACTGATCATCCAGATGTTAGCCACCATTCTACCCATTCTTAGCTTGGGTACCTCAAGCAAGGATCTGAAGCCCAGATAAGTCTGTTTATATTATATATAAACATTGTATCTTGTTTTAAACCTAGTTCTTTCTCTCTGAGCTTCTGCCCTGTCTTCAGCATAAATTATACTCATTTCTACTAAAAGATCTAAGTATTTCTACTAAAAGATCTAAGTATACCTCCACATTTTACAAAAAGGCCAGATTCTCTGTTTGCATTGAAGAATCTTATTTAAGATCTGTCTTCATCAAAACTATTATTCTTTGCACTGTTTGTTTGGCCCAGCTCTCTAATCTGTCCAGGTCATTTCTGATTCCTAATCTAATCATTTCTAATCTGTCCAGGTCATTTCTCTGGAGTATTTCTCTGAGCCCTTTGGGGGAGGGCGGTATAAAAGTGGAATGAATGAATGAATAAATAAATAAATATTAGCTACCCCTCATATTTTGGTGTCATCTTCAAATCTGATTAGCATGCCCTCTATTCCATCATCCAAGTCATTGATGAAAATATGATTTTTACTAGTGCTGATTCTCTTTCTTATTTCAGCAGCATCTGCCTTGCAGTAAATGCCTCTCTGTACTTCTGCCTTCTTAAAGATAAAACAATATGGTGATCTCTTTCCGTGCATCCCGCAGGAATAAAAAGCAATTCTTATCTTCTTATCTTAACAGACTGTGCTCCAGAAACATGTATTACATGTATTACACTGTATTGCATGTATTACACTGAGACTATGGAAGGTGAAGACTTCTTTGTTTTCTTTGGCATATCTCCAATAACTCATTTCCCCTCCTCCCTGGTTTTGATAAATATATATATTCCCCGCCCCCAATTACAGTGTCAAAAGGCTGATTGTTAATAAATTAATCAGAGAATTAGACAAATTGTCATATATATATACATACACACACAGACACACACACATACATGGGACAATTTTCCTAATTCTCTGATTAATTTATTAACAGTCAGACTTTTGACACTGTAATTTGGAGAGACATTAATATTAAAAATGGAATACCTCTGTAAATTAAACCTCCCATGCCATAAGCATAAAAAAAATGAATTGCTGAAAACATATAAATGTACAGATACACAAGACATCAAAACCAGGGAGGAGGGGCAATAAGTTATTGGAGATATGCCAAAGAAAACAAAGAAGTCTTCACCTGTTGGTGGCAGACAGTCATAGGGGTTGCATGAAACATTTAACTACATCTACAGGTCTTCAGTTTTCTCATCTCTCTTGCTATCCAGAAACAAATGTGCATATCTTTTGGATAGTAAAGCTGTTAGAACAACCTTGGGAAGGTGTCTGTGTCCTTTACACATGCTGCATAGAAAGCAGCAAAAGAACTGTTATTCTTAACATGTCATCCCAAGGCCTCATATCTCCGGTATCACCTACGTATTTTGCCTTCCAGTAAATATTTAACACTGTTTTCCTCTGACTTTTTAAAATCACTGGGGAAAAAGTCTTGTTAGCACAAACTGCAGCCTATTAAACTAGCAAACAGATATTTCAAATGTTACGGTACACCACATCATAGAACAAGTTATTAGTTACTCATTTACTCATGTAAAAATAGCCTCAAAGAAAGCTGTGCCAAACTGACAAATATAAGAAAAGAATCAGGAAAGAATACAGTGGAAATGAAGGCTGATGCCACTGAGAATGCAGTGCTCGGCTAGAGTAGAGCACTTTGGAATTAAGGTGACTAAGATCTTAGTGTGAACACTTTTACCTGCAAGCTGCTATTTACTTACACCATTCACCCTCTTTCGTTTCAGTTGTAATCACGTTTTTATCCTTCCTTTTGAAGTTATCATAGCAGCTTCTCTCTTCTTTCTCTTTTGCAGGACCAAGGTAGTAGAGACAAGCGCAACTTTACCCTGGCTACAAAAACAGTACCACCACAACCACCCTTTCCCATCCACCTCTCCTCCTCCATGTGAGCACACATCAACTCTATTGACTCTTTCCTCCTGCATCAAATGCGTTATCATCCTGTCCCAGGAACCCACAGGCCCTTTCCGCACTGGCCAATAAATACAGGTGAAAAGTGGGTTACACGAACCCATCCTCACTCTGGCCCGTTCGCATGGCTACTGTCCTGTTGACGGAGGTGCGGGGTTTTTTTGGGTCCCCCAGCAGCCTTTTGGGTCCTCCAGCAGCTCAAGGTCACCCAGCAGCCTTTACATGGAGGTGTGGGGAATCAAATCAAGTTCTCCAGATTAGAGTCCACAGCTCTTAACCAATATATCATGCTGGCGATATGGATCACTCACTAGTCTGAGCCAGCAGAGCTGTTCTTATATTATTTGAATTCTGTGATTTTGGTACATATTGTACCTACTGAGACACCATTTTGTGACTGGTAGCTCTTGAAAACAGCCTAAGAAGCCTCCAGAAATATAACACCTACTATCCACTGATCTAAACTAGCGAAATGGACAGCTTTGGGAAGCTTATGAATCCATTGTGCATAATAGGCCTCAGATTATAAACGTGTGCTTTTAAAACCTGAAATGCACATTTTAAACTAGAGATGTCACAGGTTACCCTTCTGAACTTTAAAGGGAAAAAATCTTTACCAATTCTACCTCAGTTTCTGGCTTTTAGTTATTGATTAAGTAACACAGGGAAATCCTAAAGATGGATATAAAAAGTCATGGAGTTTTTAACTGTCTGTACAATTTAGCAAGCCTTCATTCGTATTTAATCTTTAAGCTCCAGTAAGAGGTGTTTTAGCCATTGAAACTGATAAACTTACCATCCTTCATCATCTTCCACTTCTGGCTCAGATACTTCATTTTCAGGTGTTTCTGCTATGGCTTGGTTTAGCTTCGATTTGAAATTGTTCAGCAATGCCAAAGTCTGGAATTAAAGCATGATTACTGAAAACCAGCAAAGTTCCATTTTTGGTTTAGTCCTAACTACAAAGTTCTGAATACATTCTAGAGCACACAGTGGCTGCATATTATAGAGGAAGTTGTTTTTTAAGAAAAGTTGCCTGTTGTTACTGACTTCCTCATTAAGAATCATTTGATCAGCTTCTGAGGAGTTCCATGGTTCCACAACACACAGACTGAAAGCCCCTCATTTATGAGAATTCTTAAGCAGTCTTTTGATTTTAAATTAAACCAGGAACTCAGACATGAATAACAGAACTCACAAATAAAACTTAATTAAGAGATAACTTTTCTCACTGTTGATTTACAGGTTGTTTTTTTTAAAGATCATTCTGGTTGTGAGATTTCCCCGGCCATGCTGAGTGTTAGCTGCAGGGCAGTAGAAAAGTCACCACCACAGAGGCCCAGCCTTTAAAAAACTGCTGACTGGTTATGGCTTGGAGTGGGAGAGCAGGAGGCAAGGATCAACCTCACATGTAGACTGACGAACTCCCTAATTCCTGGGAGGAAAGGCATTCTGACCAGAGGGCAGAGATGACAAGGGGACTTATGCATTCTTTTAAAAGGAGGAGGAAGAATCCAAGTACCCTCCACAGGCTGAACACAAGGCCAACAGCAGAAAGAGGATTCTGAGGCCAGGGGGACACCAGTGAGTGATGTCGGGAGGGAAGAGCTGTCAAATTCCCAGTGTTTTCATCATCTATTACCTGATCTTCACGGGACGCCCCCCTTTTTGGCTGTTGCTTTCTCAGTTCTTCATATTTCTTCTTCTCTTCCAGATATTCTGCAACAATGCTGTTTGGGGGATCTCCTATCTCTGTATCTGGAAATCAACAAAAAATATACATTCACTTAAGGAACTTGTGATTCATGTTGATAATACTTGTTGGTAACAGTGGAAATTCATAATGAAGAATCAAAGTACTTCACAAAATGTCCCATCGACCAATGTACCATATATATTTGAGTATATTCAAAATTCTACAGATTAAAAGAAAATTAAAATATATACCAAATACTGAAAAAAGTATGTCTCAAGTAATAAACGCTGATAAATGTTTCAAACATAATGACAATGGACTCTTTTATATCAAAGAAAGAAGTGATTTATATGTCATATAACTAATAAATAAAAACATAATAAAAATAAAATATAATAATAAATAAAAACAGTGATAAGACAATGGGCTCTTCTATATCAAAGAAAGAAGTGATTTCTATATCATAAATAATACATAAATTAAACATAATAAAAATAAAAATAAATAAAAATAATAATGGTAAAAGGATTTGGAAGTCATTTATTCATTAGGTTACCATGCATTAGAAGCAACTTGATAGCACATAACACACACATACACACTTAAATAACTTCCTGCCTATAACTTCCCATTCTGACTGACTCTTCAGTATTCAAATTATTTGTTCAAAACCAATATGTAATTATACCAAATAAAAATTACAATAAATCTAGCTCTTATTTAGGCCTGTCTATTTACTTTTAAACTATCAGATGCCAACTGAACCGTACTCGTCTAATACCGTGAAATATATGTGCCAATAACCACAGCAACAACAACAAAAGGAAACAGAAGCTTGTGGGGCAACCTGAATGTTTATTGCCTAATTTTTTTCATAAAACATTGCCACAACGTGTTTTGAGAATCCTTGGAAAGTAATCTAAAACAAATGTGCAACTGCTAAGTAATGCAAACATATGGAAGTTTTCTTCAACAAACCTTTTCCTTCATTTTTTCCTGTGAATTAATTATCCTTTTTGTTTGCACAGTGCTCCCTAAAATAGCTCCATGCATTCTTCCCTGTTGCCTTTATACTGGGACCTGCCTCCCAAAAAATCTGTATGATGCCACCACTTCCACATCCTTCAGCTCCCTCCTGAGAGCTCAGGTTCTCTATGAAGCCTTTGGCACAACCCTTTATAGAAATTGTTTCTGAATAGTCTACAGTAACTGTGCCTGTATTTATCGGAGGGCGTCGGGCTTGTGGCGAGCGCCGAGGCGGGAGGAGCCTCCGGAGCGGTGCGCCTGGGCCAGGGAGGAGCCGCTGCTGCCCCTGTGCCACGTCGGCCGGGCGAAGGAGCGGCGGCGGCCCCAGAGCGCCTGCACGTGCCGGTTGCCCTCCACCATGAGCGGAGCCTACTCGGCTGGGCAAGGCCTGTCTTGCTTGTATCAGAAGGAACGTTTTGTTTCCTTTCCCCCCCGTCTTGGCTTGAGGGCAGGCCTGACGCCTCAGGATGAGACAGCTGAAAGGAAAACCCCAAAAAGAGACTTCCAAAGCCTGTATTTATCAAACTGACAAACATAGGACTGCTGATTTTTGTGACAAGTTCAACAATTTGAGTTCCTTAAGAGCCCTCTGGTGATTTGTGAGTTTTTAATTTGCTCTAGCCCTATAATGTCATCACCAGGCACCTCCATTTGACTCAGTTCTTCAGATACTCAATCTGAAAACATAAGTTCCAGACAGGCTATCTATTCCATGTTTTCCCTGGCAAAACTGATGCAAAATTTTTTTTGATTTCTGTGCAGTCTCCATATCTTCCATTAGCAATGTTTTCCATTCCTTTGTTGTTCAAGGACCCAACCACCATTCAAAAGGCTGTGACAGACCAACCCCCGTACATTTTTAATGATCAAATGTTCCATTAATCGCCCCCTCCACCAATGGGTATTCTCAGCCTAAAAAAATATTGATTTGTCATATCAGGACCAGGTAGAAACTGTGAGGGGATTATTTTTTCCCTTCATCAGAGTCATGCCTTTCTACCCTGAAACCCTCATTCTCCATGACAGCAAATGAGCTGCAGTAAAATAGCATTTAAAAAAAACAGCAAATAATTTAAATATCACGCATTTTTAAAAACCACTTCAGCTTCTTGGGCAAAATCTTAGGCCCCCTCCTTCCCTTTTTATCATCTGCGGCCTTTTACAACTTGGGCCTTTCCGTTCCCTCCTCAGAGGGACTTTTAGATTGCCAGATGCGATGTTTTGTGCGCTGTTTTAAATGGTTTTAATGTGAAATTTAGAGCCCTAATTTTATTATATTGTATGTATTTATTGAATGTGCTCTTCTTGTTATTTTATATTATATCAGTTGTTGTACACCGCCCAGTGCCCTCTGGGGGTGGGCGGTATAGAAGTCGAAGAAACAAACAAAGAAACAAATAAATAAAATGTACATTCCTTACATTTCAGACCACCACATCTGAACAGAGTGAAGACCATACTTTGTCTTTTCATTGTTTAATGCTGATCTGGCAAAATCAGTATCACAATAAATAAATACCTAACCCGTGAAGGGCAATTTCAGTCATTTTGCCAACTTCAGTGAATTTCAGATCGAAGATTTATGATGTTCAGAAGTAATCAAAATTTGATTTCTGAATCCAATGATTAATTTCATGGAGTGCTGGAGCCTGGAATTGCACAAAAGCTTATTACAGTTTTGAGGCAATCTTTGTTTTTATTATGACAAGTTATGATCAGCTTCTTAGATATGTGTTTGTGGATATATTTTTGAAATATGGCAAAAGCTTATCATCAGAACAAGAGGGTACAATGCTGAATCATCTTTCCAGACATCATGAATCAAATGCCAAGGTTTAGCATTAGTCACAGCAAATTGCCCTCTCGCTGGTCTCTCTATGTTCCTTGTTGTTGCATATTAGATCCAAGCCCAAAGCACTGTAACTTCTGCTATCAGATGTTTTGTCTAGATTTCTACCTTCTTCTGGTAGCCTCAATTTCCCTGTGAAAAAAAGTTTATTACCATCAGTGTACCACCTTGCGTCACATTTTTAAAAGCATATCAATGATCAAACTATCTCAGAGAAAAAGGCAAGGCTAGACAGGTTCACTGTCTGTGTGGAAATGTTTTGTATGGATCCACATTCAAAATCTGAGCTGACAGGGTTGCATGATGAATACCCATATTAGCTATGCCACCAGCATCTGTTTCTTATTGCAGCTTTCCCAACACATTTCTTTGATTCATGGGGATCTTACATTTGCAAACTAATTTAGGAATTTAGGAGGCTGGGATCCCACAAATGCTAGGATAAAAAGCTGACAGTCTGCCATCTTCCTTTCCTCCCCCCATCCCCTATAATCCTGTGGAACTTTATTCCCAGGGTTAAGGGACTCATGTGTGCTAATACAGTACTAAAGGCTCCAAGCAGAGGGGAAGAACCATGATGGTTGCAGGATCCAATCTTGACTCTTCAGTACCATTTGACTCTGCTAATTGGTTATTGCTGCTTATTTAATGCTCTTAACGATGAAGTCTCTTGTACTGCCTAAGAGGAAAGCCAAACCAACCCAAGCTGTGCCTTGGGCCTGCTCCTTCTGTAGATGCCCTTCAGAAACGAAGAAGATTATGGTCCATTGGATAAGCAACACATTTTTTTTTTTTTGGGGGGGGGGAGAATTTTAAAGAAATAAAAAATGGGGAAAACAGAAAAGTGACATCCAGTCATCCTGCTCCATCCCTGGAATCTTCTGCAATACAGACAGCATTCCATCCCTTATGGATAGAGTATAATACTATGCATTTACCTACAGGACATGGTCACTGTTCCCCATTCTGAATTTCTTCTCTCCTAAAACGTTCTCTACAGCATAGGATTCCAGAACAGCCATGGAGCAAAAGGACTATTTAATATAATTATGAGAAACATTCTCTACAACATCACCTATTTAGAGCAATAGATAAATTTACTCCCTATATTACAGGAAATATTTTAGTATATTTGTATGTGACTATAATGCAAGCAGGCACACTTGCTGCTAAAAAGTTTAAAATTGGAGAAAAGTTTTACAGACACCATGTACTGCCAAAAAGACAAATACATGTGTTCTAGGATAACTCAGGTCTGAACCGTCACCATTTCTAAAATCATTAAACTGAGGCTATTATACTTTGGTCACATTATGAGAAGACAACAGTCACTGGAAAATACAATAATACTAGGAAAAGTTGAAGGCAGCCAGAAAAGAGTAAGACACAACATGAGATGCATTGACTCAATAAAAGAAGCCTCAGTTTGCTACACCTGAGAAAGGATATTAACACTAGGATGTTTGGGAGGCCATTAATTCATAGGGTCACCATAAGTTGGAAGTGAGCTGGCAACTTTAAAACACACATACACACACACAACTGAAACAATATAAAGAGATGGGGAAGGTGTAATAGTGATCATCTTTGTTATTCACTACATTTTTATGCATCATTTTTGTTTTATAAAGATTTGTGCAGTAGTCACTAATATCAATCAGAAGCTTATTTACATATGTAACATGTTTCCTTCGCATACTAGTCCTAAATGAGTTTCTAAGGCATCTTACGATAGAATTTAAAAATACAATTTTCAAACACCAACCAAACCAAACCAATTAATGGCTGACAAAAAGCAATAACACCATTAACCACTCATCTGACTGAACAGAAAAATCTTAGACAGCCTAAGACAGATAACAAGCAAAAGAACCTGGTGTGGACCCATAAAGGTAAAAAAGTTTACAAGAAAATTACCACCACTAAGAAGGACTTGTTTATTTGTAGCCATTTACCTAACCTCAAAAGGAGGTGGTTTCTTAAATGACCTAACAGTACTGTAAGATTCTCTGACAGAGTTAACACCAAACTTTATTGTCTGCTGTTATTCTTGGGAACAAAGAGAGGAACTACTTTCTATGCAATGCATACATATCTGATGGGAAGACCATAATTTCCAGGATTAAGGTGAGTCAAAATGACAACAAAGTAGTGGCAAGAACATGTATGGCTGGCTCAGAACAGGGAACAAAGATTTTGATCTGCCCCTCGGCACTTGGTTTCCTCACATACACACATCCTATTTTACAGTAATCTGATGGGACAGTGTTGACAAATCTTGAAACAATGCCAGCTACATTTTTACAAAAAGAAAGTGAAAATGCTGGCCGTAGGGGATTTTCTTTCATTAAAAGGAGGAAGAGATATAATGTAATGCACAAAACAGTTGCTGGAAAAACTACCGCCATAGAGTAATTTTTGATGTAAGGATGAGAGGTTCTGATTGCCAGAGACTGATATTAAACTCAAAAAAATAAATAGACCAATCCTTAGAAGGTATGGAAAAATATAAAATCATAAAACCACTGGGCTGGTAGGAACCAGCCTTCTGATTAAGGTAATCAAGTCAATTATGAAGGCCCCAAACAGTCACCAAACACAAAGTCATATAATCCAGAATATGGAACAATGGATCAAGTATTGAGCAAAGAGTTCATATAGAGATTCCTTGTTCTAAGGCAGAGCATTAACCCAGGACTGTCAATTCCATCTGGCACATCTCACCAAAGTCAGTCACGTGTCTTTCCCAGCACTTGCTATCTTTGATCCTTCAAAGGAGCAGCAGTGGAGTAGTGGTTAAGAGCAGGTGCATTCTAATCTGGAGGAACCGAGTTTGATTCCCAGCTCTGCCGTTTGAGCTGTGGAGGCTTATCTGGGGAATTCAGATTAGCCTGTGCACTTCAATACATGCCAGCTGGGTGACCTTGGGCTAGTCACAGCTTTTCGGAGCTTTCTCAGTCCCACCCACCTCACAGGGTGTTTGTTGTGAGGGGGAAGGGCAAGGAGATTGTAAGCCCCTTTGAGTCCCCTACAGGAGAGAAAGGGAGGATATAAATCCAATACTCCTCCTCCTCCTCCTCCTACTGGAGATGCAGACCTCCATCATTCTTAAAACTTCTAAATTATTTAATGTAACCCATAAACTGCCTCAAGAATATCTCAAATAACCGCGGTCTTTAATCCTGCCCGCATTTTCAAAGCTCAGGTTGCCTCTTCTAGCCTAAATTTTGCCAATTCACAACTAAACCATTGTTGTGATAATGAACCAGAAAGCAAATGACATCATATCTCTCTAAAGAAGATTAGAAAAATGTGCCTAAACCTGCATCTGTACAGGGCTCAGCTTCACTGGCTGCCAATTTGAAAACAACACTTACATGCAGAGACCCCAGAAATGGTTTCAGAAATGTAGCCCGGAAGAGTTTATGAAGAAAAACAAACTAACCGTTAAACACTGTACAAACCAGACCAGCAAAAAGTTTATGACATGCTTTACACACACAAAAAAAGACTTGTCGTTTATGTTTTTCTTTAAAAATAAAAAAAGCTGAATCACTGAACATCAGCTTGCATAATTCTTTAAAGCAGGCCGAGTGTCCCAGGCTGACCTTAATACTTCACCTGAGATGTCAAATCCTCTAAATAGTTTCCCAACCCTGAACAGCTCTACTTCCTTTGTCTGAGTTTGCAGTTAGTCTGGCTCCAATGTGGCTGGTTTTGGCACTCTTGTTCCCAGGGATGCAGAGCTCTCTCATGCTGGGATCGCTTTCTCTCATATGAATCTGCCCGCCTGTAAAGATGTTCTTAACACCCAGCCTTGCTTTCAGCAGCAAGAGGGATCAGCACCAGATACTGGATTGTGCTTGTTAGGTCACCAAGGTTCTGAATCTTGCTCCTCGCGGAGGATGCCAGACCTGTACACTTCTAAGGACCAGGCGAATAGGCTTTATTTGGCTGAGCAGCAGTGCCGTAGGAGGTTAAGAGCTCGTGTATCTAATCTGGAGGAACCGGGTTTGATTCCCCGCTCTGCCACCTGAGCTGTGGAGGCTTATCTGGGGAATTCAGATTAGCCTGTACACTCCCACAACCGCCAGCTGGGTGACCTTGGGCTAGTCACAGCTTTTCTGAGCTCTCTCAGCCCCACCTACCTCACAGGGTGTTTGTTGTGAGGGAGGAAGGGCAAGGAGATTGTAAGCCCCTTTGAGTCTCCTACAAGAGAGAAAGGGGGGATATAAATCCAAACTCCTCCTCCTCCTCCTCCTCCTCCTCCTCCTCCTCCTCCTCCTCTTCTTCTTCTTCTTCTTCTTCTTCTTCTTCTTCTTCTTCTTCTTCTTCTTCTTCTTCTTCTTCTTCTTCTTCTTCTTCTTCTTCTTCTTCTTCTTCTTCTAAATCTTCTTCTTCATCTTCCTGCAATTGTACCCACCACCAATCCTGCCATTTTGTCCCTTTTGGGGGCTATTGATGGTTTTATCTAGGTGCTAGTCTTGTCATGATTTGTACACTTTTAGATGTCTTACGTTCAACAGATTTGTGTGGCTGCTGTAATTTCCCCCCCAGTTTTTAATGCTGATGTTTCTGCTATGGTTTTTATTTGTTTGATTGTTTTAACTGAAAGTTTTATATAAGCCACATGAAGCAGGGGTGTCCAACTCTGGTGCCCCAGATGTTCATGGACTACGATTCATATCAGTCCCTGCCGGCATGGCACCAGAGTTGAACACCCCTGAACTGAAGTTTAGGATACAAATATTTTAACAAATGTATAAATGAATCTCTGGTGTCATGCTGCTCTGAATTCAAATCATGAATTCATTCTATGGACATGTTTACTGTTTCCTCTCTACCTCCACTGGGCTCAGGGAAATTCTCAATCCTGCTTGCAGCTGCTGTGACCAGTTTCTTGCCCCTTTGCTTTCCTAATCTTTGTTCATCCTGCTTTGTTCATCACAAACATGCTTCGCAACTGAATAAACCTGTCACTGCAAGCATCTCCTTTTTTAAAAATGTAATTATTCCAGAAAGTTTAAGCCGCTACGAAGTTGTTTGTCTTTGATGCTCTGCATGACTGTTCATCATTTTATTAGGCAGAATATTAACTATTCGAATTACATTTTTGAGGTCTGACTATTGTGAGGCTTCTACACCACTAGTCACAGGAATTTTTACAAATTGAAAAATCCTGGCCAGTTTTGGTAGGAAAATTACAAAATAAAGGTTGATAAATGTGTTTTGGCTGCTACTGCTGCTGTAACACCAGAAAATAGCAGCCCAGATGAAGAATGAAAATTACAGTTGTGAAGTAAGGGATTTCACAATTTTCCAGTATTTTTCAGGTTCAGGTATAAGAGTCTTGGAAATTTTTGGAAAAGAAACCAAATTCCCATTTCATTTTTGGGGGAATTTTTCTGGGTCTATTAAAACCAAACCTGAAAAATTCCAGTTGCCTCCACTCGGGCTTGGAAGTGGCAAGAAGTGCAGAATTGAACCCTCTGGGCAGCCTGCCACCTCGAAGTCCACGTGAACTTCGGCAATTCAAAAACCGCCACAAACATCAGCATTATTTAGGATTTGCTTTTTGGCTGTCTTAAATCGCTGCCTCTTTTGGGGGCGACGAATTTAAAAATCAAAAAAATACAAATAAGGTATTTTTTAAAAGCTTTTTTCTCCCAGTTCGGCTTTGCCAAATATACACCCATATTATGGATTTGGAGGAAATAAATTGCAAAAAATATTGTCATTAACTTTTTACCATTTCTGCAGTGGCTGTGTATTACATAAGTATTGAATTATGTGAACATGAATATTACATTATGTCAGAGCCAGTATGGTGTACCGGTTAGAGGATCAGACTAGGATCTGGGAGACTCGAATTTGATTCTCCACTCTGCCATAGAAGTTTGCTGAGTGACCTTAGTCCAGTCATACACTCTCAGCTTAACCTACCCCACAAAGTTATGAGGATAAAAGAGAGGAGAGGACAATGATGTAAGTAAGTGGTTTTGGCTTCCCACTAGGGCCCTTTCCGAACAGCAAGTTTAGACCAAGTTGCAGCAGGGATAAACAAACCCGGGATAGCCCTGGGCCATTTGCATGGATGTCTGCCTTGTGGACAGCGAGTGCAGTGGCTGGGACGTGCGCCTTCGCACGAAGGCATGTCTTTTTTCTTAACACTTACCTCCCACCGACACGTAGCTCTGCAGGCAGGCACCAATGCTCCCTCAGAGCATGTTCCATCCCACAAGAAGCCAGGATAAATAAGAACATTTGTACCTAATACCTAAAACTCAACAATACAGCACAATATAGGTGCTAAGAGGCTGGGAGTTCGCAATACGAGGGTGTTGGAATGCCCTTGGTCTCTGGCAGTTAAATATTCCATGGGATAAATTCAATGCATTTGGCAAGACCCTGAAAAATGCCAAAATCTTGAGTAATTTTTGTGAAGTACCTACTCTTAATCAGAAGACTAGTGAGTGAAAACAAGAACATGAGCCAATAAGTGTTCCTTTGCTGAAGAAATGCTGAACATTACAGCCTGAGGATATTTGGCTTCTTCTTCTCCCTGAGGAAATTAACCCTTTACATCAGCACATGTTACCTTTCCTTACTGCTTACCTTCAATTTTATCCTCCTTTGGATTTGAGGCATTTTCTTCCCTCTTTTGCTTTGCTGCTAGCAGTTCGCGTTTCAGCTGGCGTGCTTCTTTCCGTAATTCCTCACTGCAGAGAAGAATGTTTAAATCAACCAAATTTTCTTAGATTAGAACGCCACTAAATCTGTGATGCAAATATACAGCAATTTCTGCCTCTTAGATTAGGCATAAAGAATGATTTCTATTTATTTTACATTTTTATAATCTGACTAATATAAAAGAACCTCAATGTGGTTTTACAGGAAGCTATGATACAGTGAGAACACTATAATTAAACATAAATAAAGTTCAAGTTAATGTCAATATCCTATTCGGATAGCCTACCAAGCAAGTTGAAACCACAATAAAGGTACTAAATAGAACAATGTATCGTTTTCTTCTGAACCACTGAAGTGCAAAGACATATCTCGTTGGGCAGCTGTTCTAATTGGAAGCCACCACTGAGAAGGCCTGACTGGTGTTCTTAACCAGCCTGTGTTCACACAGGAATCATTCATGCATTGGAGGCAAGCCTGACAGTATCCTCAAAAGCAAACCTAGCATAAAGCTGCAGCCCAATCAAAACTCCCTAACAAACAGTATTATATAATATTCAAGTTTGCAAACAGTTGGTTATTTCATTCATATTTGATGGTTTATTTGAGTCTTTCTCTCTGTTTTCCATCTCAAGGCCAACTTTCCCCTTTCTTTCTCTGTAGACTTGAATCACGACTTTTCATTGCCAACTACAGCCAACAGCAATCAAATGTCTTATATGAACCTATAATCAATGCAGGACACTGACTTGAGGAATGACAGCATCAGCTAAGAGAGCTTGTTCAGAGCTAGCCAAAGACTGCTTAGCCCTGTGTTTACCTGGCAATTGAGGGCAGGGTACTCTGTCCCCCCACCCCCCATCCCAAGGAAGAAAGGAGGGCAAAACAAAATCTGTTAAAGCCAGACGTGAGTTGCTTTGAGCCAAAGGGAAGGACATAAATTCTAAATGAGAAGTCAAAACAAGCATTAAATAAACCATCATAAAGATAACTTCATTAGAATCAGCACAGAAAACCACCTTGATTCTCTCCACAGAATTATAACCCTCCCCAGAATAAAGGAGGGAAGAGGGGTTTGGCAGAGGAAAGGAGCTATCCTGTCAGCACAGGACAATAATGTTTCAATTCTGTTTTCTACTCTATAAGTATTGATGAACAAATCAATGACTTCATACCCCAGGATGATTAGTTTAGCACTTTCCCCAACTGTTCTATTCACAGTTCAACAGAACCTTAAAGACGGCTCAAGAGCAAGCTGCCAAGTCTGGAATAACAGATGAACTGAGGTGAAGTGACCAAGCTTGCGCAGCAAATTCCTTCATTATACCCGACAGTAGCTATTTTCTTCAGACTTTCATAATAGTAATTCCTCATCAAATCAATAAACAAGAATAAAGGTGAAAAAAGGAAACATAAGCAGATGATTGTTACTTTTCATCCATTTGAAACTGAATGAATTATTCTTTCTCATAGCAAGTCTACTCTCCCATATTATCCTTGACTAAGAAAATATATAGTAGATTTTATTAATAAAGGGAAGAGACAAAGAGGCAATTTGTTAGAAGCGGCAGTCTACCAAGCATCTACTTCAGGGACATTTACCATGTCACAGATCCATATGGCTTGAATCTCCGCATTCCTTTCACCTGCTTACCCAGGAAATATAATGATTTCATTTATAAACCACAAGTTTTATCAGCCTCGTTGCTTGAAGCTGTTTCAGCTTATTAATCAGCTGAGACCCTTCTAAATGGTTTTTGATGACTTGGAGATTTAAAGGCGCTTCAAATCGAAAAAGTGCCCCCAGCTGAATACACAGTCACTGGCCAGAGGGTTGCCTTGTGGAGGGAACTAAGTATTCTGAAGCACTACAGTAGGCCAGCAGGATTTTGCTGGGCCTGCAGTGTGACTTAGTTGTAGCAGCGTGCAGTGGCAATATTTCTAAACCTACCTGAGACAGTGCTTTCCTGAGGTATGTGCTACATAAAAACAAATAATCCCAGAAGTCCTGGTTGTGTTAATATTCAACTCAGTAGCATTTGGGTGTTTGCAAATAAACTTTGTTCTTGTTAAGTTTTAAATGGCAAATCACCTAATGCCTGTCAGCTTTACCTCAGTGATCAATCCAAGCTTGCATAGGTTATACTCTACGTCCCACCTCCTTTGAATCCAGTTTTTTCCTTTGACATTTTAATTCTCCATTGAGAATCCCAGCGTAGTGGGGCAGAAAAAGAAGAAACAAAATAGGGGGGCAGGCCAGAAATTATATTAGATTGCTAGCTCCCAGGAAATATGTCAAACACCTTTACTAGCTGCACAGTGATACCATACTGAACATCTTATTAAACAGGTCTTGTTTCTGAGCACTTCAGAGTCATTTGGCAGGGCTAAGGAAGATGAGTTACTTAGATCCTTGAACAAGGCCAAGCCTTTGCTCTCTGTCAAGTACATAATATTTATTTTGTGCTTTTCATTGTCAAGTGCTTTACAAATGTTAACTAAAACTCATAACAATCATTGGAGGCAGACTTTCTCCCTGCTGCAGTGAGCTAACTGATGCACATAAAGGTGAAATTATTTGTACAAATTTGTACAAATTTTAAGGAATCATCTGGCCAATGAAACAAATGTTTTACGGGGTTTCTGTCATGATATTAAGGCCAAAGTACAGCTGTTTTGAAAAGGCATCAATCTAGTTTATTGAATAGGACCTTCTGGTTCTGTACAGCTGTTGTGATTAGGAGGGGAGAAAAGGGATACACTTTTCCAGTGACTGATTTCAGCTCACTTAGGCTGTTTTCGCTTCTCGGCATTTTGGCTAAGATCAAGTGTGGCAATAACCATGCCGATGCAGGCTCTGGGGCCATTTGCACTAACGGCCCCATGGGCTGTTGGAGCAGGCTCCACACAGCCACGCAGCCCTCTTACCTCCTGCTGGCAGCCGTCGCTCTGCTGTCGCTCTGAGAAGGCCAGGGAACATGCCCCCTTGGCCAGAGCAACGGCAGCCAGAAGGAGGTAAGGAGACGTTTGGGGCGGGGGAGGGGAATACGCCGGCTACCACCCGCTGCCATTCACATGGCAGTGGATGGAAGCCGGAGTTTGCAGAAAACCTCGCTCCCCGAGTGAGTTTTGAAAACACCGGTTTGGTGGAAACAGAGCGCCGCTGCCAAATCGATTTGGCAGCGGCGCCTGTGCAAAGGGTCCCCGCTAAAACGGTGTTTTACCGGGCTGACATTGTTGCTTTCTGTTTGTGCGGAAAGGGCCTAATATAAGTCAAAGTCTTTAACACAAGAAATAAAAGAAGCTGGGGAATTTATTAACTGATCAGAGACATGGTCTGTAGTCAATTTGACAGGATTACACAGTTGCACACACATACACATATATAATGAAGAACAGTCCATTTGTGAAGATTATACACACACACACACAAATTGAAGAGCATTTAATACAAAAGTGAGACTGAAGAGCTGGCATGTGTTCTACTCATCTAGGGCTGAGTTACCTTGGAAAGTCATTTCACCTTTTTGTATCTTGGTTTTCCCCATTTGTAGATATATAAAAAAGGACTGGCTGACTGGATTAGTTAATATTAGTCCTCTCAACATGTAAAAACACTTTTAGTATTAATAGCACAGGGTTGACCAGCCATGAGACACTGCAGCACACATGCTGTGCTTTGCAGACTGAAGTCACTTCCACCAAGAATAAAAACCTTCCTTGTTTTGATCCTGAACTCACAAGAACCAAATGATTTAAATGCAGGTTTCAACAGCTTTGAAAGGAACAACATATTAATATCCCATGACATGTGGGACGTGCATTTGTGAGAGAGCAAGCCAGCCCCGTGAACAGTAAGTTCTGGAGTGAAGTTGGTGAGGCTGGCTCGAAAGACCCAAGAATGGCTGCTGCGGAGACTGCCTTAAAAAAAACCAAACCCACGCTGAAAGTAATGAGAAATATTAAACCAATAAATAGTAATCCACTGCCATTTTAATTTCACCTGCCTGCTTATAATGCCCTTCATTAGAATTTTTTTCTGGAGCATTTTATGCTCAACAGCTGTTACTGTGATTCTGTATACTATGTCAAATGTAATGTGCTATAGTAAGATTTGCAATTGAAAGATCTTCCAGTAGTATCAGAAGCAAAAAATGGTGCAATTGCCTTCGATGACCTTTCAGATCTGTTGGTAGTATCTCCTCATACAGATCTGAAAATACTGTGAACCTTACCTATTGTTAGGCCATAAGAACATAAGAACAAGCCAGCTGGATCAGACCAAAGTCCATCTAGTCCAGCTCTCTGCTACTCGCAGTGGCCCACCAGGTGCCTTTGGGAGCTCACATGTAGGATGTGAACGCAATGGCATTCTGCTGCTGTTGCTCCCGATCACCTGGGCATAATTTTGTAGACTTCAATCATATCCCCCCTCAGCCGCCTCCTCTCCAAACTAAAGAGTCCCAAACGCTGCAGCCTCTCCTCATAGGGAAGGTGCTCCAGTCCCTCAATCATCCTTGTTGCCCTTCTCTGCACTTTTTCTATCTCCTCAATATCCTTTTTGAGATGCGGCGACCAGAACTGGACACAGTACTCCAAGTGCGGTCACACCACTGCTTTATATAAGGGCATTACAATCTTTGCAGTTTTATTATCAATTCCTTTTCTAATGATCCCCAGCATAGAGTTTGCCTTTTTCACAGCTGCCATGCATTGAGTTGACATTCCCATGGAACTATCAACTAAGACGCCTAAATCCCTTTCCTGGTCTGTGACTGATAGCACTGACCCCTGTAGCGTGTATGTGAAGTTTGGATTTTTTGCCCCTATGTGCATCACTTTACATTTTGCTACATTGAACTGCATTTGCCATTTCTGAGCCCACTCACCTAATTTATCAAGGTCCGCTTGGAGCTCTTCGCAATCCTTTGTGGTTCTCACCACCCTACATAATTTGGTATCATCTGCAAACTTGGTCACCACACTACCCACCCCTACTTCCAGGTCATTTATGAATAGGTTAAAGAGCACTGGTCCCAAAACGGATCCTTGGGGGACACCACTCCCGACATCTCTCCATTGTGAGAACTTCCCACTTACACCCACTCTTTGTTTCCTGTTTCTCAACCAGTTTTTAATCCATAGGAGGACTTCCCCTCTTATTCCTTCATTGCTGAGTTTTCTCAACAGTCTCTGGTGAGGAACTTTGTCAAAAGCCTTTTGGAAATCCAAGTAGACAATGTCCACCGGTTCAGCCCTGTCCACATGCCTGTTTACACCCTCAAAGAACTCTAGTAAGTTTGTAAGACAGGATTTGCCTCTGCAAAAGCCATGCTGACTCTTTCTCAGCAGGTCTTGCTTTTCTACATGTTTTATAATTTTATCTTTAATGATAGATTCTACTAATTTACCAGGAACAGATGTCAAACTGACTGGCCTGTAATTTCCCGGATCCCCCCTAGATCCTTTCTTAAAGATTGGTGTGACATTGGCCATCTTCCAGTCTTCAGGGATGGAGCCTGATTTCAGGGATAAGTTGCATATTAAAGTGAGAAGATCAGCAATTTCATGCTTGAGCTCTTTAAGAACTCTTGGGTGAATGCAATCTGGGCCAGAGGATTTGGTAACATTTAGCTTATCAATGGCTGCCAGAACTTCTTCCTTGTCTACCACTATCTTCGCTAGTTCCTCGGATTCGCCTCTTAAGAAGCTTGGTTCAGGTGCAGGAATGTTCCTCACCTCCTCTTGGGTGAAGACAGATGCAAAGAATTCATTCAGCTTCTCTGCAATCTCCCTGCCATCTTTTAGCACACCCTTTGTTCCTTTGTCATCTAATGGGCCTACCGCTTCCCTTGCTGGCTTCCTGCTTTTGATGTACTTGAAGAACTGTTTGTTGCTGGTCTTGATGTTCGCAGCCATGCGTTCCTCATAATCCTTTTTTGCCTCCCTTACAGCTAACTTGCTTCTCTTTTGCCACCATTTGTGTTCCCTCTCATATTCTTCATCAGCCAAACTAGACTTCCATTTTCTAAAAGACATTTTCTTTTTTCTGATAATTTCCTCAACCTCTCTTGTTAACCATGGTGGCTTTCTTTTGGACTGGGTGCTGCCTTTTCTAACCTGTGGAACACATTCCAGCTGAGCTTTTATTACTGTGTTTTTAAATAACCTCCAAGCATCCTGTACAGTTTTGACTCTCTTGATTTTCCCTTTCAGCTTCCTGCGCACTATCCCCCTCATCTTTGAGAAATTTCCCTTTCTGAAGGCGAATGTAACTACATTAGTAGTTGCCACTTGTTCGCATGCTGAGATACTGAATCTGACATCATTGTGGTCGCTGTTCCCTATCGGCTCAACAACACTGACTTCCTGCACCAGGTCCTGGGTCCCACATAGAATTAGATCTAGGATCACCTCTCCCCTGGTTGGTTCCACAACCATCTGCTCTAAGCCACAGGCCATGATCTTACTACCGTACACTAAATTGCAGCAAAGCCAACTGGATTACGTAGACAATGTGCATGCAGAACTGAGCATGGTTAACCACAGGGACCCTATTTCTGGTTTCCCCAGAAAGCCTGATGGTTTGAATTCTCTTATGCTACATTAAGCTCCTTTGAGGAAAAGTGGGTCAAATTAAAACAAATTAATATTCCTTGAGAACCAACAGAGAAGGGGCTCTTAGTGATACAAAGAATGTACTCTGATATAATTGGGTTGGAAGATCTAACCAGCTTTCCCCCATCTATATAGTCCAATTAGCCTCTTTGGTTCAGTCCCACGTGTCATTTGTACATGCAGGTTCTATGATCATCACCATTATAAAATTTTTATGGTCAAAGGGAAATCTCTTCTCACATAAGAGCTGGTTGGATTCAATGCATGGTTTACCCATTTTAGGACTCTACAAAGAAATCATGGAAACACGTCGATGCAGTCCCATACATATGTGAACCATTTCTCAGAATCAGAATTTGTAGCTATGATCCTTGTATTGCCAGCAAAGGCACTTTGGGAACAGTGCAGGAAAAGGTGGCAAGAACACAGTGTCCAGTACAAAAGACATTTTTGACAGACCAGTTCCAAAAGTCCAACCACAAGGAGCAGTATTTAATAATGCAGAGGCAAGAATAGCTGTAAACATACTAGAAAGGTCAGGACGAATAATAGCAACACCATAGGCCAACCAGCCAAGGCCTCTACCTCAAACAAATTTTAGTAGAATAAATTCCAAAGCTTTATTTTTCTGTGGAAAAAAATTCCATTTATAAAGATTGTTTCATCAAATTAGTAACAAAAAAGGAATGTCGTTTCCAATAAAATATTAAGCAAACTCAACAATTTCAAAGTTACAATTTTCCCCAAACATTGGAACATTTCTCCCAAACATTAGGAACTGTGTGTGCAAGTACACGTGTATGTTTTATTGATTTGCAAGGGGAGGGAGAGAATACAACCGTAAATATATAACAATCAGATATTTTTTAAAAAATTAAGTTATTAATTCATCCAAATTGCTGTGCAGTTCAAATTAAAACTAATGATAACATTATGATTACATATCTCTCCTGTAGTAGAAGATATATTGTAATTACAAGTAATTCAAGTGATGCTGTGGAGGATGAAAGTGAAACTGAGGATCTCCACTGGAAGAGTGTTAAATGCTGTTGAAACAGATGAGTAGAAAACCTGGTACCGAAGCATATCAGATATAACCCTTTAGAATTGCTAAAAGTAGTGTGTTAGCTGTTTCTCGTGCTTCCCCTCCTTAAATTTAAACAATGTAAAGAAAATAAATCCTATCTTGTCTTTAAATGTTTACAGGTATTACTCTAATAAAAATAAATTTCCATATAAAACTTTGTATTTGCTTGAATAAACCATAGTTTATTTTTTCTAATCAACTATTTTAGGTCAAGTATTTGTTGCTATTGGAACATAAAATTAACATTTGGGGCAGAGGCATAGCAAGGGGGAAAAGCGCCCAGTGCACCGGTGCGTCCTCTGCCCTGTCCCGCCCCAGAACACCCCTGCCATGCCCTTGGAACGCGCTTGCCACACCCCCACAGGGGTGCGTGCCCGGTGCGTCGGCCACCCCCAGCCCCCTTGGAGCTACGCCTCTGATTGGCAGCTTTTTAATTTTTTGTTTCCTAAACATAAATCAAAATAAATATTACGTCTGATCATATTTTGATTGGGGTAGTAGATTTTGCATCCCATTCATTCTTATTTTACCAAACTGCATTGTGAATACTGTAACAGTACTGATATGTTCCTAAGAGATAAAATTAAAATATTATCTGGGTATAACAAATCTTAAAACCTGCGGCAAAAATTAGCAGTTCTATGGTGATCATGTCAATAATATTCAAATTCACAAACAACTCAGCATCAAACTACCTTGGTGAAATAAGAAAGTATTACTACACTCATCTTAAGAAACTGGATCATACAAGAGGTAACTGGCTCAACATTCTGAAAATAGGACCGCTGAAAATAAGGACATAAATGGCTTATTCATAAATGTCTTGCCAATGAAATATAGATGGAAGTGAGGGACACAGCAGAATGGAAACCTTGGTTTTTTGACGGTTGGTAACAGACTAACCACAAGAGTATCCTTCCTGTCTGCTATTTTCTACCATCTACAAGAAACTAAGAGTATTTTTTTCCTGGCCACTTGAGCCTCTCCTTGGAGCTCTAAACAAACTTCACCAACAAAAAGAGCTTAAGTGTCACAAGCAAAGTCTACTGTTCGTTGTGCAGCTGCAATAAACACAGAGGGTCAGTAATAATCAGAGGTATAAAAATCTCGGAGACTCAAAGTGCCTAAAATTTTTGATGGTGGCAACCAGGAATATGAATAACTCATCCAGTTTTGCATTATAAGGAAATTAATGCAACCCTCACAATTTAGTCTTACATTTACAGATGAAATGCAGGGAGAAAGAAAACAATCTTTCAATGACACTGTATTTTCAAATTTTGAAAACAAGGACAACATTTTTGCTAGCCTAATTAAAAGTGTCACTAGTCTGCCCATACTCAATGATCATAAGACTAGTTAAAAACTGGGTCATGTAAGCCGCTTGCCTAGAAGGAACAGTTATTAACCTATAAACAACGGGTGTCTGGCATTCCCTGTGTCCTGCAACATGGTACTTCAGACATGATGCTTTTCCTGTGTCAACAGAAAAAAAATGCCTTAACAGACCAGGTGATCGGGAGCAACAGCCGCAGAAGGCCATTGCTTTCACATCCTACATGTGAGCTCCCCAAGGCACCTGGTGGGCCACTGCGAGTAGCAGAGAGCTGGACTAGATGGACTTTGGTCTGATCCAGCTGGCTTGTTCTTATGTTCTAACAGATCCATGCAGACAGAAATAATTTACAGCGGTGTCTTCCTAGTGCGTGCTTATAAATTCCAGTGGGGTGCGGAGCAAAGCACCATCAAGTCACAGCTGAACTCTGGTGACCCCGTAGGGTTTTCATGGCAAGAGATGTTTAGAGGTGGTTTACCATGCTTGCCTCCACCTGGGCGGAGAGAGTTCTGAGAGACTAGAGTTCTGAGCGATTAGAGCAGGGGCTGATGGGAATTGTAGTCCATGAACGTTTGGAGAGCCGCAGGTTGCAGACCCCTGGATTGGACAGTTCTCCAGATTAAAGTACAGTCTCTTAACAATTATGCCACGCTGGCTCTCCAATGGGGGTACTGCATCCTTTAGGAAGGGCATTAGGCCAGGAAATCTTATGCCGTAATAAATGTTTCAGGAGCAACAATCTCAGACTGGTAGGTGTGTTATTAATGGACACATTCATGGAAGTCAGGTCCATCAGTGGTCCATTTACTGCCACATGAGAGGCAGTAAAACCTCTGAAACTCAGTGATAGGAGGCAACATAAGGGGAGGGTCTTAGCCTCTATGCCCTGATTGTTGGCCCCATAGGACAACTGGTTAACCATTGTGTAAGAAACCCAGGATGTTGGACTAGGTGGACCGCCAATCTGATCCAACAGGGCTCTAATGTGCCCCAAACACTTCTGAGGATGCATTTTAAAGATAATTTCTTGTGCAAGCACTGGGTCATTGTGCACACCTATGAATGACTTACCTGCAAGCATAAAATAAAAGTCCATATCCTTTTAGCTAGTTGAGTTGAGAAACTCTCAGACTGGGAATTGCTCTGTTCTACAGCTTTTTAAAACAGAACCAGTAGGGTTATAATGCCTATGCTTTCTACCAGGCTTCTCAGCGTAACATTTATAGTTTTTTTTTAAAAGAGAAAGAGATCAAATGAACTCAACTCTGCAAGGCAGATGTATTATTGAGAATGGTACTCCTCTTCTGTTGAACCTCTGAATACTCATAACAATTTTTGCTAAAAAAAGTATCGATTTTACTGGCTGTAGTTTTTTGTCAGCTCTCACCTCCTCAGATATTGGGGGCCTAAAATTTGACAGGTGGACTAGAAGGGGTTTGATACCGCCAGGCATTTCATTGAGGTCCGGCCATTTTCCATCTACCCCCGTGGGTATGTGCCGCTCCACAGCAGTTGTGAAGCTCCGTGGTTGTCGCCATCTTTTTACTGAATCAACTACATCATAAATTTTAGATCTCTACTCAACTTTTATTTTTTACGGTTTTTTAAGCATGCTGAGATAGTTTTATTGTATCACTGTTCATTCTGTAAATTGCCCTGAGCCAGTTCTGGGAGGGGTGATTAAGAAATCTGAGAAAATAAATAAACAAATAAAATACGGACCCACTAGTTCTGAGAAAATCTATGATCAATAAGTCTGCGGGAGCCTAGTGCTTTTAGAAGTAGCACCCTTGATCCCTTTTCTCTATATCAGTTTTTGCTTTTTCAGTACTTATTCTTTTAACTCTTTTTTCCATTCTTGCAGTTAAAAATTATTCATATAAAAAAGAGAAGTACTGCAGTGCAGTCTGGAAAATGTGAACGCAGGTCTTGAGTCTACACTGGTTCAGTATGTCTAGGATGGATTAATAGTGAAAACTAAGCACAGTTTCACCTTTCTAACCCCATTATGGCAATGACTGCACTCTTCCTCAATCCACCTTCCTTCCATACAGTTTATTAGGGCACCCTTTTCCAAATAAACTATCTTGCCTGCACTCACTCTGTCAGAATATTCTTCCCTGACATCCTCTTACCCATCTCAACACCAAGTGACACCAATGATTCCAGTAGTCTTTTAACTGCTATTATTGCATAAGAATTTCAAGCAATACTGTCCTTTAATGAGCAACCAGAGTATTCGCTTTTATTCCTCTGGAAGGTGAATCCAATTGTACTGCTTTTTAAAACCCTCGCGTTTCAGAAGTGACTTGTAATGAAATGTCAGGAGCTGCTGTTCTGATTTTAAAAAAATCCAAATCTCTGTTGGATTTGCAGATATTTGCATATTCCTCTGAGACCGCGGCACAAATAAATGAGCATTCTGGAAAAAAAAACTCCACCAAAATGCATTAACGTAATTAATAGCAGGATATAAGCCTAAATAACAACTAGCTTCTTGTAACATGGATACAACACTTGCTGTTAGTTTTTGCTTGCTGTTCCCCAACATCTGACAAGAATTTATAACAGATGGAAGTGATTCTTCACGAAACAGCACACCCCTCATGTTAGCCAGTCTGCTGACTTAATCACAAACATACCAAATGTGTCGGAACAATAGCTTCAGAAAGGGTAGATGAACATGGCCTCAGCCTTCTTGTGGCCCCAGAATCCTGGAAAAGACACCAAATCCTCACTACTACTGTGAACATCTTGATTTAATGGTTTCACTCCAGATTCCCTGCATTCCGAGAAACAGAAAAGGGCACAACGGTTTGCTTCCCTATTCCTTATCTGGATCAAAATCTTACTATGGGGACTATATTACTAGCAATATTGGACACACTTCTTAAATAGGGGTGCCAGGTCCAGGCTGGGAAACTCCTGGGGGTTTGGGGATGGAGGCTGGAGATGACAATGCCATCGAGCCCACTCTCCAAAGCATCTGGGTTTTTTGGGGGGAGCTGATTCTGTGGTCTGGAGGTAAACTGTAATTCCAGGTTGGCATCCCAATTCTTAAATGTGATAAAAACAATTTACCAGTTAAACAACCACAATTACTAGAAGACCAGAGAAATCAGTTTTGTACTATGCATGTGTATACATGCACACTAAGGAAGTAAACTGAGCCAACGCTGCCATGTGTCTACTGAGCTCACCTTGGACATGAGAAAGCCTAAGTTTAAATCTTAGCACAACCAGAAGACTCAGGGGAAGTCTTTGCATTTCAGCCTAACCTACAGAGCTACCATGAGGATCAAAATGAGATGTTAAATCTTGAAGACAGAATATGTGACAACAGGGAGTCTTGGTAGACCACAAACTGAACACGAGTCAGCTGTGTGATGCGGTGGCCAAGAAAGCCAATGGGATCCTGGGCTGTATCAAAAAGAGTGTAGATTCTACTCTAGATCGAGGGATGTAATTGTACCTCTCTGTTCTGCATTGGTTAGACCTCACCTAGAATATTGTCTACAGTTCTGAGCACCGCAATTCAAGAAGGATATTGACGAGTTGGAACAGGTCTAGAGGAGGGCAACCAAAATGGTAAAAGGTCTGGAATCCATGGTCTACAAGGAAAGACTTACGGAGCTGGGTATGTTTAGTTTGGTGAAGAGAAGGTTAAGTGGTGACATGATAGCCATGTTTAGATATCTGAAGGGATGTCATGTTGGTGAGGGAGCAAGCTTGTTTTTTGCTGCTCCAGAGACTAGGATCAGGAGTAATGGTTTCAAGGTGAAAGAAAAGAGAGTCCATCTAAACATCAGGAAAAACTTCCTGACAGTAAGGGCTGTTTGACAGTGGAATGCACTACCTTGGAATGTGGTGGAGTCTCCTTCTTTGGAGGATTTTTAAAGAGAGGCTGGATGGCCATCTGTCAGGAGTGCTCTGATTATGTGTTCCTGCATTGCAAAGAGTTGGACTTGATGGCCCTTGGGTCTCTTCCAGCTCTATGATTCAACAAATAATATTTCAGATATGACCCCTATAATTCTGTTAGAAAACTGACACACTGAACCCTTTTAGCCATATGGCATTAGATTTTTAGGAGCAGCAGACTAGAACTTTTCTGTGTTTGATATGATTTGGTACTCTCCCTCAAATGGTCAACACTGTACTTGTTCCATTTATTTATGCTTTTAGCATTTACAAAAATATTATTTTCAGCAGCAAATGGAGCATAAAAACTCAGACATTTTGGATCTAAATATTATTTACTACCAATATTACTGTGTTTCATTGTATTTTTTTTTACTCCAATTTGCTTTTAAACTGGAATTGATAAACATCGCTGCTCGGTTTATTCTTAGTGGCCCATCCACAGAAACATTTTACAGCTTTTTTTCTCCTCTTTAAAAAATGGTAAAACTTATTTGCGAGATTGTACAGAGATAATTTTTGATTAATTCAAGGGAAAGGAAGAATTTTTCAATTACATATTTATCCTACCCTTCCTCCTAGAAGCTCTGGGTAATTTAAATGGTTTTCCTACTTTCCTTTTACCCTGACATCAAACCTGTGAGGTATACTAGGCAAAGGAAGTGACTGACCCAAGATCACCCAGGGAGATTTATGGGCGAACCCTGGTCTCTCAGGTTCTGGTCAAATCCCTGCACCACACCCGAATTTGGTAAAGTAACAGAATCTAGAGAGCCAGTATTTTTCAGAGGATAAAATGAAGGTAAACAACCCCATGCATACTACATGACCCCCTTGAAGGAGAGGCAGAATGCACCATGAGCTGGCTAGCTAGAAGGATAAATCATCAGTAATGAGTAACACAAATGTAATCATGCCGAATTACCAGACTGTGAGAATAAGAAAACTTTGGTTCACAAGAATAATCAGATACTTTCTAAAGAGAAGCATTAAAATGTTTAAAACAAACATACTACACTTTCTTAAAAAGCACTCAAAGAATACTGGGATTCAACACCTTCTAGTTTAAAAATAAACCTTATGAAACGTTAGACTATGCTATTGAGATGGTGGGGGGGGGGAGGTCTGTGTGCATGCACTGAGGAAAACCACAAATCAACTCCAAATACTTGCAACATTTTTTGTATTATAAGACTGTTATTTATTATTTCAGGCATTTTAAGCAATATTATATTTGGGCTTTCAATCAGAGGTATAACTCCTCAAATACGCTCAGAAGGAGGTGTGACCCAGCCATTGGCCTAAATGCAAATTGGGCCAGCATAAGGGGCATTTATGCTAGTGTACAGGCACTTGGGCTGGTGTTGAGGAGCCACAAGGCAGATGACGCCCAGGCACCAGTGCTCTCATGATGCCAGCACTCCTCAGGCACAGCAGCACCAAAGGGGGTATTCCCAGGGGAGGACCTGGCTTTAGTCAGCTTCCTGAGACCTTAAAGTCCAGAATCGCCCATTTGCTGGTATTTTCACAGAGGAAGAGGCAGCATCCTGTGATGCAGCAAACCTCTTTGAAGTTGGCATGGCTATGCCATGCTTTTCACCATCCCAAGCCATGGCACAACTACTCCCCTCAAAATTGCACTGCCCATAGTTCATTTTACTGGAAAGAAAAACGCCAATAATACTGTTTGGAGAGACAAGAACACATTACACAAAGGAAGTTCCCTTCTCCAATTCTGTTAATTTAACATGGCTTAATCACTACATTTGCATTACTATACTGACATATCTACCCTTTTGCTTACTAAATATATTATAAAAAGATTTTTATACCGACTGACATGTCTATTTTAATTATTTCTGATACTGCCTTGTCATATACCACACGTAAATGGTCAAGTCTCGGCCAAATGCCCGCAACTTCTGAAGAATCTTGCAATGAAACAATCCAGCCTTTGTTAAGTGCAGCCGCCTCTTAGCAAAATTCTTTTAAATGAAATCACTTTGTTTATTGAACTTGTAGAATTGTACGAAGCTTTTACAAAGAACATTGCATTTAAGGGACAGACAAAATAAGGATTGAGTAAAATAGGTTTTCAGACCATGACCAAGTTGCAACAGTTTTCATCAGCCACAACAAGACAGACAGGAGCTCTATAACTCACATAATTAATCTCTTTTTTGTGTGGTTTGGCTTTGTTCTTTTTAATACTGTTACACTCAACCTGAGCAGATCCTACCAATGATGACTTAATCTTGAACTGCTACAAACAACTTCACCATCAGCATCTTCTCTTTGATGTAAATTGGGGAGAAGAAACTCTCACAAATCCACAGTAAGTTTACCCATTGATATTTAACCACCCATTGTTCTTTAACCATACATGTTCAACTTTAACTCTATATCTGTGGTTGTGCCACTTATTTAAAGAAAAAAGGTCATTTCCACATTTGGTCATTTGCCTCAGGTTTAATGCTGTTGTGGTTTTTTTTACAACTTCCAGATAGCATCATGGTGCATCTGTACACCTCCAGGGGCTTCTCCAGCTTTTCTCAAATCTGCTCTGCTGTGGTGTTTTTGGAAAGAACACAGAAAATCCAGGATGGCTGCTTTGTGGATGGGAAAGCCTTTCCCCCTGCCCCTGTCCCCTTGGCAGCCATTTCTTCAACCCAAAACTGGGGGTGGAGGGAAGGGGGCTTTTAGGGTCTCTTTCAAATCAACCATTTCACATTGTTATGTCAATGTCCTTTTCCCTTATACCTCAGCAAAGTTGGAAATTCACAGAACCCTTTTCGCTTATAATAGTATAGTGATATACTTCTTCCTGTGTGGATTCAATCTTATGTTGGAGGAAGTTCTCGCAGGCTATGGAAAGTTCCTTCAACTTTGGCTTTTCCACTGGAGGAAGGCTTCAGATGTTTTGCAGTGGAGTAGTAGGATCCAGGTCAATAATATTTATATTAGGAAAAACCAAAGTGCTGTACCTCAGGTTTAGAACTGAAAAAACCTTGCCACTTCGACATTCTGTCACTTCAGTCTGCTGTATGCCTAGACCAAGTCTTCCTCAGCTTCCCACCCCACCTTCTTCCCAATTACAGTAGTTTCTATGGTTCCACCAGGCATTATCCATTCACTTTCAAAGCCATTTTTGTAGTCATTCAGGCAATAAATAAAAAGCTGGTTTTCTCAGGAGATGGTTGAAGGAAGGGAGAAAGAAAGCAGGGGTGGGTGGGGGATGAAATTGCCTCCTGATCTGCACCCATTCATTTGCAAAGGCTGTCTTTGGACAGAGAACTGCAGGCATACATGTAACATCAACACGGAAAACTTGGAGGCTGAGCTTACTGTGATGGTCATGCCCCCTTCACAGCACATTCCTTCTGTTCCTTTTGAACATTTGAAGAGCACTAGAATGTTGAATTGTGAACTGCACTTACTTGTAATCACACTATGCACACAGTCATGAATATAAGGAAATTAGACTATGAAAACCTATACAAATTATGGATGGAAATGCATTGTTGAGCTTTAAATACCATACATTTCAATGGGATTCATGCATGCTTAATTGTTGTTGACCTGGCCTGGACTGCTGAGGCTAGTCTGAGATCAGACCTTGGAAGCTAAACTGTGTAGGCCTAGTTAGTACTTGGATGGGAGACCACTAAGGAAGTCCAGGATTGCTACAGAGGCAGGCAGTGGCAAAGCACCTCTGTTTGTCTCTTGCCTTGAAAACCCTGCAGGGTCACCATAAGCTGACTGCAACTTGATGGCATTGTTCACCACCAATATGTTATGTGTACTGAGGGCAACCCAGAATACAGTTCAGTGCGTTTCAATCCTTCAGAAATCAGAGGAGGCTAAAGCATGCACTTGACTCCGGCCCATTATTTTTACTGATATTTCTCACAGTATAACTGACCCAAGCAGAATCATTGCAAATCAGATGGGAAATATTGCAATTCAATTTCTACACCAAAGTGTTTTGGCTAGATTTTGAACAATTGTTCAAAATTAAACATGGAATTTTTTCAAGTGCACGCAAGAGAAATTACTATGATGTTTTTAGGATATAAAAATAAAGCACTCCGAGCCTCACACTGTATTTTGTTACTGGAAGTTTTTCTATGCAGGATTTTTTGGTTTTTCTGTGGCAGGATAAAATTACTGCCATTTTTATAATAAATAAATATAACAGGAAAAGTTTATAAAGCCACCATAATGAAACAGCAGCAAATGCCTCGAGGATATATTCAATAGTCCCCAAAATTAGCAGCCCAACATCAGGCATTCAGGAAACCACTTAAGCTCGTATTTTACCCTAAATATCCAGATTGCTCAGGTAAGAAAAAATGGTTGTAAAGCTGCAACGCTCTGGGCATGAGCCAGGGATTAGCAGTACATTCCAAAGAAACTCTTCCAGGGAGTAAGTCCACTGAACAAGATTCTGAGAAGCCCAGTTAAGGATTGCCTCTCTTACTAAATAGTATGGGAGCTATTGTCGAAGGCTTTCACGGCAGGATTCAACTGGTTGTGGTGGGTTTTCCAGGCTGTGTGGCCGTGGTCTGGTGGATCTTGTTCCTAACATTTCGCCTGCATCTGTGGCTGGCATCTTCAGAGGTGTATCACAGAGGGAAATCCCCTCTGTGATACACCTCTGAAGATGCCAGCCACAGATGCAGGCGAAATGTTAGGAACAGATGCAGGTGAAACGTTAGGAACAAGATTACTTAGAGGTAACCAAGCACAAAATGGATGGTGAATCAAACAGAATAATGACATTACTAGAAAAACAGAGCAATTTCTTCAAAAAGTTAAATATTTTACAGAAGAACATCATTGAAGCTGTAGTTCATGAATTTGTTTTAAATTTACAAACAAGAACGCATATTACATGTGTCTTACCAGTTAAGGCACATGTGTCTTACCAGTTAAGGCACAGCTTGCTCTGTGTTAAGTGATCCACAGCACCCATGCTTAAGAACAAAACCTAATGCCTTGTTGAATCAGACCAAGGTCTATCTAGCTGAGAAGTCTTGTGACAATCCTGAAAACTAAGTGGCCTACCAGAAACTTTTTGCTAACCAGCTTAAAATCATATAATTTCAACATGGTATTTAAAAAAATTAATACATTTCTGTAATGCCTTATCTCTGTGAACTCCAGACAAATATAATTTATCTCGACCTGTCCTGAGCTTCCATCACCCAAGAAGCAACTTTGCTCATGCCCTTCACCCTACTGATTCCTGCTTTGGTGCACAGAACTTTGATGTTCTCAAGTTCTAGTTTCAAACACACTGCAGGCTCAAATCCTGACACTGACTTATAGATGCTGCCACAAGAATATTTCTTTATTAGCAGGGGTTCTGCTAAAATGAAACATTGTGGTACAGCACTTGCTGATAACAATTCCATACATCACTTGTGTCTACCAGTTGGAAAGCCATGGCAATACATGGCCACACAATGAGATGATGGACCACCACATACCACCTGTGTTGTCTGATTCTATCCCTGCAAGTAGGATGCAAAGAAATATTGCAACATTTCAATAAAATATGATCCACTTGTCAAAGCAGTGCACTAATCCATATGAAAAAGGACTGCAATCTGGAAAATCCTTAGATCAGACTCACACTTCCCTATTGACTGAGATGTTTAGAGTCTGCAAGCAGTGAGTCAGCATATACCTCATCTTAAGTGTTTCTCTAGGCCAGTGGTGGCGAACCTTTGGAACTCCAATTGGCCATGCTGGCAGGGGCTGATGGGAATTGTAGTCCATAACATCTGGAGTGCCAAAGGTTCGCCACCACGGCTCTAGGCCATAAACACTTCCCTTTCCTAATATAAATTAATTGGCTGAATGAGTCCTATATAAATTTGTAGGGAGGAATGAGACAATAGCATCTATAGATGGGGAGGGGGGCATGTGTTCTCCAAAGGTTTTTCAGATTGATGCTACATTTCTAAGCAAGTTCATAATGAATTCTGGCACTGGTTTTGCTTTTAGTGAAGAGTAACCACCTCCAGGTTTCTCCAGGGAACTTATGACATCTCGGTTTAAGGCTGAGAGAGGTATCGATGAACAAACAGAAATTGTTTATTTCCTGGAAGATTGCAGGGGCGATCTACTGACTGCTTGAGACCAATAAAGTGCAAATGGGTAAAAAATTATACTTCTATTGCTAGAACATGGACCACAAGCTTTCATGCAAACTGGATCAAAATAGTGTAAACTCCAAAGGCCTGTAGTAGACTGGTTCTATGGGGTAGGACCATAAGGGTGAGCTGAAAGACAAGGTTCTGGCATCCAGTCACACTGTTAAGCTATGCATATGTAATTTCAGAATTCATCAACAGTCCAGAGCCATAATAGAATTTGGTTTAAAATAAATACATCTGGAATAAAACACAGAAGAAAGAGAATTATTATTGTTGGCATTTAATCTAGGGGGAAAATCCTGGTGCAGGATAAATATTACCTGAAGAAATTCTGTTTTAATTCCCAGATATTTCAGTGTAGGTAATGAGTGACCACTGCAAATATTAAGTACTGCCAAAGGCTACACCCTTGCAATTTAATAAAACACTTGAGAGTACTCATAGTAGGTCTGGTAGAGTTCTTATCCTAAAAAAAGAAGAGGAAGAAAAAACCAGGCAGTATAAACCACATTTATGCAGGTACAAGGCTTAGCAGAAACAATACTAAACCAAACCTCTGCAATAAATAGTCCTTCCACAGAATAATAATCAGTTCTAATCTGAACAAAAAAAAATTACAGATACAATCAATGTGGAAAGGACTGCTAATTGTATATTAAAAGATGTTGAAATTAAATGGAATCACAATAGGGCTGACAAAAACGGTGGAGGAAATAATTGGCTAAAATGTTTATGCCTTACAGTGATGTAATTCAATATTCTTCCATGTTTGGATTGTCTCCACACACCTTTACTTTCAAGAATACCTGAAAGTTATTTTGCAGGCATTTTTCCTCCAAAGTACATTTTCTCTCCACAATTAACCTTATGCTAGGCAGACTTTAGGCAGGCTCTAAATGCTGATACAGGGCATTTCTACAGATGCAGAAATGGTATTCTGTGTTTTTTGTTTTGTTTGTGTAAGAAGTTACATGAATGCTCTTAGCAAATCTTAACCGAATCTATTTTTTGATGTCAGCACACTACAGATCCTATTTTCCTAACCTGTCATTTATTTTCATTGACAGCATTTGGGTCAACTCTTCAGCATCAGATATCATACTGACTAAAACTTAAAAATGGATAACAGGAATCATAATTAAGACATTTTCTCCCGCTTTTCGGATAACAACGTTCCTAGCCTTGACTTTGCATGTTCACACTTGGGGGATTCTCTTCCAAATGTAAGAAGCCTGAGCACAATTTCTTTGGAGGCAGGCTTCCACATGCCAAGGCAGGATCCTTGAAAATACCCGTTTTCCTTTTCTGAAGCTCAGTGCCACTTGTGTTAAAAGTTTTTAAAAAACCCAACAACCACACCCTCTCTCTTTTTTTGGTGAGCTTTTAGACATCACTGCTTTGGGATCTTTAAAACACTCCACACAATCCAATTCATTCTCCCATTTTTATTTTCAGTTCTCTGCCTCTGTTCCCAGAGCGGGGAGGGAGCCCTCAAACCATTAGTCTTTGTTTTGTCTAAAGAAGATGTACTTTTGGATTCTGACTCAATGAATCCTTCTTATTCTAAAATAATCTGATTCCGCATCTCTCAATATTCATAAACATTTTTCTTCCATTACGCTACAAAACACTAACAAGAGAATCTTGGTGAATATATTCAAAAGTCCAATGTTAAACTGTCATCTTTAAGTTAACTGTACTGTCCTCAAACCATTAGAACTTCTTGGTAGCTACAGTATTTCCAAAATACATATTTTTCTTATACATTATCTGTCATTTTGAAAGGGTGGGAAGAGGCCCATCTCTTTTTAACAATTTCTCCCAAAAGAGGTTTTCAGTTCCACACTGGAATCATCTTTCCTTGTAGAGGTGAATGGCAGCCATTTTTTATACATGGGAGAAATCAAAGGCATAAACTCAGGGAACAGGAATTTAAACCTACGCTTGATGAACCTGTTCTTTGGGGGTATCAAGTGACAATCCATTTTGAATGCTAAGGCCTAGTAAAATCCTTTTGCCTTTCTCGTGAGTTAAGGAAGTTTAAAACTGCAGGTGCTGTTAAATGGGGTGAGCGTTTATCTCCTCAAGGTCACTATGCTTGTTAGAATGATGGTGTCATCCTCATTAATTTGAACTGGCTGAGATCAGTTGCTTTAAGAATGTTTGAGAAAGTTTAGTTTCATAGGGAAGGAGTAAACTCACTCATAGCCTAGACTGTTCTGATTAGAATGTGCACAGATTGGTCAACCAATGATCACTTGTTGTGGTCAGCCTAAATAAAAAAATTGGTTCATTCAGTGTTAGCAATTGTTCTTTCTTTGGTTCTATGCTTCTTGCCCTCCATTCTGCCAAAAGATCTATTGGAACTTTGCACATGTACTGAAGACAACTAGTACTTTTTTGCTTGCAAGTATTTTCTTTATGGTATGTAGACTTTACCTTTTTGTTATTTTCTTTGTGTAACTGTCTTCCACCTTGATATGCATTTCACTATTATTTTAAATCTGTATTTCAGCACCTTACTTTAATACATTTTTAAAATATATTTTTTGGAATCTTGGAGTTCCACAGTGCTCAGAGTTGCTGCTAACCCAAAGGCCAGGTCAGGTCTTTGACAGGGGGGGAAGGGGGAAAAGTGAATCAGTCTTTCGCACACCCACAATGTTATTTGTTGCAGTCTGCCATCTGAAGTGGAGCTATGACCCAGTGGCCGAACATCTATTGTACAGACAGAACATCCCAAGTTCAAAATCCAGCATCTCCTGTTAACAGGACAGGTGTAGCTTAAAATACCTCTATCTGAAACCCCCCAAAAGCATTGCCAGTCAGATCATATTTACTGGGATACATCAAAAGTCTGGGCTTAGTATAAGGCAGCTTCACATATTTACAGAACTGAGCTAGACCCTACTTACAAAATCCAGACCTGATAATAGGCCATACTGAAGGGTAACAGAATGTTGGACAACAGCTTTCATCCACACTATGCAGAGGATACTCTGGAGATAAAATATCTTTAAATGGCTTGATTTTGCCATGAAAGAAAATCTGGGGTTATGAATCTCTTGGTAACACTCGTATAATAAAAATTGTAAAATGTAAGATGACGCTTTCTTCACCTCCCCAACCATTCCATGGCAACCCCCCCCCCATTTCTGCATAGCAGTCCTGTGTCTATTTTTTATGTTACAGCCAAAATACAAGTGACAGAGGCCATAGGACCATCTCATGACAGCCATCACCATTTTAAAAGCATTTGAAGTTTGTCAGCCCCTAATTTGGATCATGTGCACAGTGCAGAAGCCCCAGGAGATTGTTCCCCACTGGGATGGATGTTTCTGCCTCAGAAAAGGTGGGGGAAAGAATATGAGCTTATGGAACCACCACATACTTGATCTGGATTGGGGCTCTGCAGCAATTTTTAATAACTACAAATGCTTTAAAAATGATGCTGGCAGACATAGGAAGGATCCGGTACCTCTGTCACTTGTATTTTGGCCCACATTCTCTCAGTCTTAACTTTCGAACCTCTCCTCATCACCCCCAAAGTGTTGATCACAGAAATTAGTCCAGATAACTGTTTGGGGTCCAATGCTGACAAAGAGAAGATGAGGTTCTAAAACTGGATTTGGGTGGTTGTTGTGGGTTTTCCAGGCTGTGTAGCCATGGTCTGGTAGATCTTGTTCTTGACTTTTCGCCTGCATCTGTGGCTGGCATCTTCAAAAGTGTAACTGTGATACACCTCTGAAGATGCCAGCCACAGATGCAGGCGAAACGTCAGGAACAAGATCTACCAGATCACAGCCACACAGCCCGGAAAACCCATGACAACCAGTTGAATCCACACGTGAAAGCCTTCAACAATACACTGCATCTGGGTACATTATTTCTGTGCTCAGGAAAGGGGTCGCATGAATCCAAGCAAAAAAAAAAATCCCTATAATGAGAAAATTACCACATCAGGGAGACACCTGTAGTGGAGCAGCCAAGACACAGGTCTGCCTCCTTATCTACCAGTTGTAGATATTTTGTTATGGACATTTGCTGGATCATCTGTCTTGAACTTGCTGAGTCCTGGCTAAAATGCTGCGCAATGTCTCAAAGTGATATGGAATGCTTTCTAACTGCAGAAGCAATTAAGGAATAACCTTTGTGGGTACTGAGTCTTTTGGACAAACAATTGGAAAATACATTTTAAAAGAAGGAGGTAGAAAAAGGAATTTGAAAGAAGCCTGTGGACTGCCATTCAGGTTAAGTCTTTTGTCTTTGTATTTTAGAAGAACAACATATCTAAAAGTACGACTAGAATTTTTTAAAGTGAAGACTTCAGCTCCGTCTCTACCCAACAGCAGTTCAATATGTACAACAAGACATAGACAACTTAGGAGAAGCTCTCCTGAAATACAATCACAGGTTTCTCTGCCAGGCTCCACATTATAAGGTCTATTCTTAAAAACTAAGGAGACATTGCATGATGTAACGGGGTGTCTTATATTCCGGGCGAGGGAGAGATATTATCCCACCACTAGCCACCAATTGTAACGGGATGTGTGGGGCCTACAATCAAGGTTCCCAATAAACTAACCAATGGGGTTTCCTTTGCCACCCAAAATATCCCAGACTAGTGTTCAGGGATCTTCTTTTTACTCTGCTGCCACCATTAAAGAGAAGGAACTAGGAATCCCCAAACTGCTGCTGGCTGCCAAATGTAACAAAGGATCCCACCTCACATTCACTCTTGGTCTGAGGGGAATGTCCTTCAGAGTCCCATATACAAAAATGGAGGGAACTCAAATTGGTTGGGATTCTAGCCACACAAACAGGTACTCTTGAATCTCTCACACACAAACGCAGACTGGCACGAGGGTAACTTGAACACAATGAATGAAATTTATTTTGAAAACAAAAGAAAGGCTTCTTAAACTGGCTCAGAGAGGTACTAACGCTTGATGGATTCAGAGAGGTTCTTTTCACTTAAATATTACAGAGCTTCAGATGTTACTTAGATTTCACACACACACAGACACACGCAGGTGTCTCTTCAGGAACGATTTTGCTTTAGATCTACTAAATTTCTTCACAGACAGACACTAGTCCTTTCTGATCCACAACCCACTGAATCGAGAAGGTCCTCATGCAACGACAGTTATAGAGAAACCAACTAAAGCAACAGCGGCCGCTTCCGCACGGCCACGCTGGGGGTTGGGTCGGCGTACATGACGCTGACCCAACCCCCCCGGGACCGGTACCAACAGGGAAGACGGCGCCGCGGAGCACCGTCGCCCGATCGACCTACCTTCCCTGCGACCGTCCGGCGCGTTGCCGAGGCCAGGGGACACGCCCCCCTGCCCTGCGCGACCGCTCCGGAGTCACAGTGCAAGGAGGGGGGTGTCCCTGGGCCTCAGCGATGCGCCAGACGGTCGCAGGGAAGGTAAGTCGATTGGGAAAGGGGGAAGGGATGGCGCCTTCCAGCCGCTGCCGTTCGCACGGCAATGGCTGGAAGTTGCCGTTTTCCAAAAACCTCGCTCCCCGAGGTGGGAAAATGGCGGCTCCGCTCAGCTGAGGAAAAGTGAGGGCGGCGCGGCTGCAAAGCAGCTGTACCCCTCATGCGAACAGCTCCCTAGGGATGGCATTTTTGCCATCCCTGGGGCGCTGTAATTGGCCCGTGCGGAAAGGGTCAGCAAAACAAAAAAATTCCTTTTGAACCACACAATTTTGCATCAGGATATTTTGCTATACTGTAATATCTATACAACCTGTGTCATTTTCTTATGCAAAGAACAAATTGCTAGTTTAGAATAGAAACATTTAACATTAATATTGCCAATACAAAACATGTTGCCAATACAAGGCATATGCCTGTTCAAGATATATTCTAGCACTGTATTCAAATATCATAGTAATCTATGATTCAAAATAGTTAGCTGTAACATCTGGATGCAGATGGTTAAGCAAATGGGGCTTGTTGTTTGCTATGAACCTAGGATTCCCAACTAAGGTTAGCAGCTGGTTTTTAAATCACAGGTTCTATTAACGATGGTTTGCTGTGATGCCGAAACTCATAAGCCACAGTTTGATTAGTAGCACCAACCCTCATGGCTGCCTGGCTACAGAGACAGTACTCTACTATAGAAGCAAGAAACAGACACCCTGGAATTTGTTACTTACAAAAGCTAATCTAACCAGAGTTCATTGCTCAAATCACACTTCATAGAAACTACGGTTTACTATGAAGACTGAATCCATCCCAGCTATAAATGTAGAAACAATTATACAAGGCAGAAATCCTTTTCATTTGCAAGTATACAGAAGAGGCTTTTGGCATTTTGGACAAAATGATATGCTTTGAAGATAAGACTATTTAGTTAAGCGAAAACGTTTGTGTTCCAGAAATTCTGTATTAAAAGCATCACACATTTCTATGCAGAAACAAAAAGCAATTTAATAAAATTACCTCTAAAAATAAAAATGGAACTCTATACCATATTAAAAAGTCTAACAAAAACTATAGGTATTTGTTTTCATGGCTAATGGCATGCAGACATTCACTTTCATGTTCAGGTTTTCTTGAGCAGATGGAGATGCAGGACAGAAATATTCAAATTAATCAGTGAAACAATACAACTGTTTTGTCATCTACAGGAGAACTAATTATTTTGGCCTTAAATCTATTTTCCATTAAAACATTTCCTGAAGCCATTCAAGATAATGTATTTCCTATCAAAAAAACCCAACTGAGACTTCATTTATTATCTTTCTTGCAAATCACATTTTAATTTCTGCCTTACTCGGCTCACTAGCAAAAAAATGGTTCAAAATTAATACAGAACAATTAAAAAACAACTTTTGAAAACTAGATGGCCACACCTTTTCTTATACATGCCCCAGCATGACATTAGAGTTTTGACAGCATGATATCATTAGTTAAATTGCTGTTCCTTCTCCAGGAATGCACTGACTTCTCTTAACAAAAACATAGAAACACTGCCTTGGGGCAGGTAATATAAGCCATTGGCTCAAAACACAGCGCCAGTAAAATGTCAATTTTCCATAAATCAAACCTGGCATATACATTTGTTTGCCCAATGCATGGTGAGTTTTGTGCCACTGTAACTCTTTGATATTAAGCAGAGCACAGGACTGATGCTTACTCAAAATGGCAAAGAGTTTTTTTTTTTAAGTAATGCAACTGGTTTCAGACAGGACCTTGCATATAAAAAGAATAGCTGTGTGGAATACATGCATTGCACCCCCAAGGAAATATATGGACTTGGGGAAAATGCATGTGCAACTCCCAAGTCCTTCTATCCACCAAACGTCTTTTAGCCTTTGCCCAAATCCTTAAAAAGCCACACAATCACAGATCTCAGAGTTGCATGTCAATACCCACACTGCCACCATTTAAAGGCCTCAACCCCCAAAATAACAAGTGACTACTGTTATTTAGGGTTGCGACTTGGGAAATTCTTGGGAGATTTGGAAATGGATCCTGGGGGAGGCCAGAGTTAAAGGAGGAGATGGACTTCATTGGAGTATAATGCTACAGAGTGCCCCCTCCAAAACAGCCATTTTCTGCAGGGCAACTGATCTTTGTTGTCCCCCCTCACCCCGTGACATTTTCTGCAGGGCAACTGATCTTTGCTGTCGCCGCCCCCCCCCCCCCCCCCCCCGTGCCATGCTGTTATCTCAAGGACAAGTTCCCAGGTATGTTTACTTAGATCATACAGTGTAGCTGAGAATCTCTGTTGGGAGGGAGACTTTCACTCATTCCCTGGAAGATTCCATAAGGACAACTGTATGATTGTGAGTGGTCACCAGATTATGACCGGTGTTATCCATAAGTGTTATCATGTTGCAATGAATTATGGAAGTCCATGTTTTCTTCCTCTTCCCCACCCTCCTTGCTGCTGGAAAGAAACTCATGCTAAGCTCTAGAAACTTTAGGCCTCAAGAATCAACTTCGCTGTGATAGGACTTCAGTAAACAAACAGTGAATTAGCTTTGTTATTTGTTTTGAATCCTGTGATTACCAAATTGTGTTCTTTTGTTTTTAAACTTCTTTCTGATTTTTTCTAATAAAGCTTTATTTTGCTTATATTTTGATGTGAATTTACTGGCCAAACCAGAAGTGCTTGGTTGCATTTACTGTACAGCGGCTGGCGTGTCACTTCATCTGGTTGTAATGTCTAATTATAATGTCAACTGTGAACCTGCAAAACATGGTCAGCTTTCTTCATTTGTTTGAACTGCAAGATCTGCACAGGTACAGGTATCACCTCTCCAGTTTTTTTTTAAACTACACATTCTGCATATACCTAGCACGTTACACTTTTGCTGTAATAAATATTATTATCTCACACTGGTGTTAGCTGTGCTTCATATCTAGTTCTAGTCCCAACAGAATATACCATACACAGTGAATGAGCAAAACCCACATGTTAGACATAATATTCATATGGGACCTATGTATGTGGAATCCAGTACATACAGATTTGATTAATGTGAATTCTAACTCCTGAAAAATCTGAAAACAGTTATATTGTAAGTACTAGGGAAGAGACCAAAATATAAAAGCTTTCTGATCCGTTCACATATATTTCTTTTTCAATTTAATATTTTCCTCCTGGAAAAACAAACTGGTGATTTTTCTGCATTGGTTTCTCTTTCCTCCGGCTGAATTTTTTCCCCATTTACATGAACACATTTCCCCACCATTTGCCTTTGCATTTCTATAACAGGCAGACCCTCATTTAGGCGTTCAAGAGTATGGATAGCCTTACTACACACTGGCCATGCAAAGCTATGCAGAAATAAAGAAAAAGAAATCTATATGACACCAAACATCTTCACATTGTAGAAAGGATATGAACTAGAAAGACAGCCTGGCCTACTCAGAAAGAAAAAAGGTGAACAATGAAAGGGACTTGCACCTGCAAATCTTTAATGGCTAGGAATCTTAGATATCCTTTCCCCTGTTATTGAGCCTGACATCAACATCCCAAGGGCAGGTTAAGTTCCTTCTGTTTGAAGTAAAGTACCTTATCTTCATCTGAGTAATGATAGCAATCACATACAGCATACTATTTAAAATAAATACGACAATTTAGAACTTTAATTAGAAACTTAGTTGAATAAATGTAGTTGAAGGACTTATAGTAGAACTTAACTATAGATCTTTTGCTGTTAAGTAAATGGGAGAATATATGGCTTTTTTACCCTTCTCTGAAACTGGAGACTTTTTTTGGTCCATGTAACAAGATTTTTAGTCCTGACAAACTATGTTCAGTAGGGCATTTGTAGTTTTTCCCAGATTAAGGAAAAACTCAGTCTTGCTTTGGCTGCTGGATATACACATTACTTGCTTTGGGCAATTAGATGCCAACACGGCAACAAAAGGAGGGAGAGAAAAGAAAATTCGAATTCTGCCCTTTTCGTGTCAAGATTACAGGCCATTTATACTTATATAAAAATAGGTATGTACGTTAAACTTTCTTCTTCAGAGAAGAACTGAGGACAGACCTTGGTAATGTTTTTACTTATTTATTACACTATTTACTTATTTTATTGCAATATTTATGGATTTCAAATTAAAACACAAGAATTCAAAATCGGCAAAAAAATAGTGTTATTTCAAAATATGTAAATATTTCACATTATCCAATATACAACTACCTAAAAACTGCTAAACGGCGCTGAAAGTGAAAAAAGAATAGTGGTTAAGAGTGGCAGTCAAGGACAAAGTAGACGTGAGTTCAAATCCCTGATCAACCATGGAATTCATTTAGCATCATTTGTGCCTCTGTGAAATCTGATTCAAATTGGTTGAATGGTTAAAAGTTACAATGCACATGCATGTTGTACTAAAGAACTATGGAAATCCTCTTAAAATTTTGAATTGGCAAATCAAAATTCCTAAATGGAAAGGTACAAGATGTCATAGAAAAACACAAGGAGGCATGCAGATGACCTGTTTTTGTGTATTCTACATTTGCTTCCGCCCCTAGCTTTAGCCTGCACAACAAAACCTTTTCATGCCATTTCACCATTTCACCAATGGCCCTTCACCAAGGGCCATTTCACACATTACAGGCAAGACACATTACTATAAGTCCATTAAGTGTGTCCAAGATAACCGCTGAAATGCAAAGAAGGGTCACACAGACCCTTAAAATCAATGATAAGCAAAGCCATGATTACCTAGCATTTACTGAATTTACTGAACAATTTTATATTATATGTTTCATCCACATGTTATGACTTTAGCAATGGAGACTCAACTTGCACAAATATAAACTAATTTATTCTGTAGCACGTACAGCAGACCTCTCTCTCTCTACCCAAATTCTCTCAGACACTTCATGCAAAAATTAAACACCAAAAGGACCTTGGCTTTCTCATATATCTTCTCTTATTCCAACCTGAAATTGTAAGTAATGTAAATGGTATTAACTTTCCATTAGAACATGTTTCATAATCTCTGGCTGTTCCATCAGAATTTATCCAATATTTATTTTTATGGCAGGATTTTGAGAAGCTTCTAAAAGGTAAAGCAGTTCTAACCTCTAAAGTTAGGATAAGTTGGTCTCTCAATATCTCCCTCCCCTTCTTCCCCCTTTCTAGTTTTTGTTACTGCCTTAGCTTAGCAGCAAGATATTCCTCCTGATCAGGAGACAACATTGACACTTTGTTTTGCTGGCTTTCTTGCTGATTCTGTAGCCGGAGGGCTCTGACACTAGCGGAACAATAGCAGCCATTCAAAATTGTTCTTTTCTGCCAACAGACAGGAACTATCATTTCAGCAATCATAGAAAAGGGGGTGCGGGGTGCGGGAAGCAACACAGTGAGCCAAAGGATTGGAAGAGTGAATCTGAAAATAAATACTCTGAATGAATTCACTGACACAGAGAAAGAAATGCAGAGCCCGGGTGGAAGAAATGGTAGTTAGAACTACAGCAAAAGTCTTAGAATCCTCTCTTAAACTGGTCACAGCAATCTGAAGTATTACAGCTAGATTTGAGTCCAGTAGCTCCCTGAGAGACCAACAAGATGTATAAGCTTTTGAGAGTCAAAGTTCCGTTTGTCAGTTGCCCTGGAAAATGAAGTACCTCAGGCACTTGTGTGTCTAAAAATGCTAACAAGATTAAAATCCATATTTTCTGACCCAAAGAATACTCAGTCATTCACAATCATGAATTACAAAATGAAATCGACATCATAATATGTAACCAAAATAAAAAATATTCCAGTTTAAATCAATACATGAAATAACAAATCAATACAAAAAAGCCAAGCCTCTTCCCTCAAGATTGACCTCCATGGTGGCAGGCACACTGCAGTGCCTCCAACCAGAACAGCCATTATCCAGTGGTGGCAAGAATGCCTCACCTATTCTGGCCAACACAATAACTGGTGGTAGTGGCCAACATTGATGAGAAAAGTTATTTGACCTGTTCCCTCACATTATCTAAAATCAGCACCATTTACCACTGGGCTCAGCTTCAGGGCCAACAGCATTATCCAAGCAACCAGGTGCTTCTGCTGCCACAATCAGGCTAAACATAGTCCATGTGGAGCATGGGCAAGGGTTGTTTTTTTAAAGAACTTGCTCTTTACTTAAGGCAGTAGATCAGGGGTAGGGAACCTGCGGCTCTCCAGATGTTCAGGAACTACAATTCCCATCAGCCCCTACCAGCATGGCCAATTGGCCATGCTGACAGAGGCTGATGGGAATTGTAGTTCCTGAACATCTGGAGAGCCGCAGGTTCCCTACCCCTGCAGTAGATCATCTGGTGGTGAGGAGAATCCATGTTAACAGCTGGGAGCTGGGAATGGGCAAAGAATCAATGTAATAACTACATTTGTGTCTGAGGGGGAAAGAGAGACAAGGGTGTATGTCAGAATATTTGGGCTAGTAGAAGTGGATGGGTGGAAGTTTTTTCTTCCCCCTCACTTCCTTCTGGCACCTTACAAATTTAAAGTTATCTGCTTAGTGTGTTTTTTGAGTTACCTCCTGTGGTTTCACCAACTGTTCTACGGTTGGCCTTATAAACTTTTAGTTCTGGTTCTGTGCCTGTGGCACAGTTTGCTATACACAGAGATGAAAAGGTGCTTCAGCAGACTTAGCAGTCATAGGATGTCACAAACAGTCATGAAAGCCAGTGTGGTAATGAGTAGATTGTCAGGCTCCAAATGGAAAGCAACATGTTCAAATCCCTGCTCTTTAAATGAAGCTCTCTAAGTGATCTCCCTTGGCCTTAATTTACTTCTCTGGAGAACCACATATTCCACTGCATCCCAGTTTGGATACCATAGATCCATTCCACTAGTCGAGGTGCTTTCCTTTGGAACAAAGGACCTTTTCCAGTTACAGAAAATCTGGAAAGCAGTCCAGCTTCTAGGTCCTGGAAATAATTTAAATTCAATTGAAACACATCTTTTTTTTTTAAGTGAGAAAAATGAACTCGAAATGTAAATGATAACCAAACCGGTTAAATTATAAACTGAAGGAAAGGCAATATTTGCCTTTTGTCTCGCAATGCTTTTGCATGAGAAGCACACCATATGATTTAGGAGTGACAATCTGAAGTAAACAAGCATAACAGGCCTGCCAAACTATAACAAAGCAGTTTTCCACAGTAAACCAAGCTCTTCCCTGAGCCTCCTGACCTTTCAACAAGTGGGTTTAGAGACTATTGGATTATGGCAGTTAATGAATGACAGGTGCAGCCAATTAACGAAGCCATGACGTAATTGCGACTTCCAGTCTTTAACAAGAGTTTTTCTCTTTAGAAAATGATGCTTTTCCATCAGTGAGCTCAGTATGGCTGCTTATCAGTCAATCCTAAGAAGAACTTCAAAAGCTCTCCACTGCTGATATACTTCTCATTAAAAAGCGATTTTGCTGCAAAATTATCCAACTGTGACTCTGGTATGCTTTGCTGTTCTTTAACTTGGAAAGTTATCAAACAATGAGATTTAACTCATTGGGTGCCAGGAGTTCTGAAATGGCCAGTAACAAAATCATCCAGAAAGGGGGTGGGGTTGATTCCTTGTCCAATGAAAAAGGAACAGGAACTAAGATGACTAAGTGGCAATAGCAACAACCAAAAACTGTACCAAAACAGAGGAAAATAACACCATTCTAAAAATCCCAGATGAAACTCTGCCCACCAACCAAATTCTATGAAAGTACAAAGCTGCCTTCTATCAGTTAAACGATTGGTCCATTTATTGCAGTTCTGTCCAACTGGCACTAACTTTTCAACATCTACTATTTGTGTTAGTAGGGATTGAATGTCAAAACTTCTGTGTGTAAAATACGTACGTTAAGCCCTGGTCCCTTCCCCATCAAGCCGTTCTAAGCCTGTAATTTATTTATTTTATTTATCGGCTTTATATCCCGCTAATTTAAAACAAACAAAAAAGAAAAACACACACATGCATGGGATTGCTAGGATAAGCAAAGTTTATTTATCTATTTTTCACATGGAAATGCCCGTCGGATGAGCTTCAAGCACAGTAAACTGCTGGGAAGATTCTCAAAATGGCCATGGCAGCACTGAGGCATCTGAATGGGGAGGAAAATGGTGGGCGCTACCATACAAAAAGTTTTGCACTGCACTATAAATGCTCTCTTATCAAAGCCCAGATGGCGGTGCTTAGAAAAATATTCTTTAATGCTTTTAGAGAGTCAGGACTATTTTGAACAGCGGAAACACGCTACTTTCACTTCCACTGAACAATTCCCCAGCACACTTAGATCTTTTGGTGAGACAGAGTGCAGAAAATACAATAATGCTAGAAAAGTTGACAGCAAGTAGGAAAAGAGGACGACCCAATGGTAGATGGACTGACTCAAAAAAGGAAGCCACAGTACTCAGTCTGCATGACATGAACAAGACTGCTAATGACAGCATACTCTGTAGGTCATTAATTCAAAGGGTCACAATAAGTTGGAAGTGACTTGATGGCACTTAGCAAACACACACACACAAGTACTGAAGTGGCTTCTCCTACCATTTGAAATGAGGGCAGTTTGATTCCTTTCCCAAATCTGTCATAACTCTTAACTTTCTAAATATGAGATCCTGTGCGGCGTTATTCTGGACTAAGCCCACTGAAATAAATGGGCTTAGTCCATAGGATGGCTCTATTAATCTTCATAGGATGGCTCTATTAATCTTGGGAGAGATGGGGAGGCACACACATTTAAGATTATAATTTTGTCAATATGAATAGCAAGATTTTTTGTAATACGTAGATCAAAGTTTTTCAAATGTTAGATACATGATTGTTGGACACCACTCAGAGCCCCTCGGGGGAGGGTGGTATACAAATTCAATAAATAAATAATAAATAAAGTCTGCAAAGAGTGTTCATCCCCACCATTTACCTGAGAGCTGACATAGCTAGAAGTCTGCCTTTGAGCGACATTTGGCTAAAGTCTGTCTTTGAGTGCCAAGTCCAACTTACATGCTTTGCAGCTCTTCAATGTGATGGTTATTTTCTGTTCCCAAAATAATCACTGAAGTAAAATTTCCCTGAACATGGGTTTCCTTCGGGCTATTTGGCTGAGTAATACCTACTCAACACAATTTTAACCTGGCAGCAAAACAGTGCTTCAAGTCTGAGAGCAGCGAAAAACATGTGGGTCACTTTCAGGCTTCCTTGTTACCGAACTGCTGCACCAGAATGGTTTTGTCTGCTTGCTGGTTTCCAGAACAAGCTGCATGTCCAGGAGCCACTGCCGTCTGCTCTGAGCACGTGGATAACTCCAGGGCTGTGCTGGAGTAAATTAATGCTTTAGCTTCATTATAGAGTCGCAAAAACACCTGTAAGCATGATAGGCAGTTTGCATTTGGAGCAATCTCAAGAGGATATTTTGCATCTTCATGACATCCTCTTGGAGGAGGATGGATCATTTACTGTGGAGGTGGAATGGGCAGATTCGATCCCAAACTAACAGCACAGCAAGGATCACTCTTCAGTTCAAATCACAATTTGTTTACCGGGATTCAAACATTTTAACAACAGGTTCTGATGGTGGTGGGATCCAAATAATGACTGTTAAAAAGTATTTAAAAATAATTTTAATATCACTTTTTAAATTTTAAGTATTAAAAAATATTAATACTTAATAAAAAAATATTTTAAGTATTTAAAAAGTGATATTTTAAATTTTAACAACAGGTTCTACAGAACCTTCGGAACCCCCTGAATCCCACCTCTGCCTGAGTACCCTCAAATACTTGACAAGGAATATTCCTTCTTTCCAAACGTTATCACAATGTTTTCCCCATCCCTCATTCATCACCTTCACTGTATATTGAAATTTTTTTAAAGTGTTTTGAACCAGCTGGAGTACCAGGAGATGCATGTCTTATCTCCCAATTAACCTTATCCATTTTGCCTGCCTGACTCAAGTGTTTATTAATGGGAACATTTGGGTCTGATTAACAATATTTGCTTATGTGCACTGCATGCCCTGCTTTCCCAAGTAGATTTTCCCTTCCCAAATTCATCTGCTCTGGGCACTAGACAGAACAAAATTATTATAGTCCATTATGCATAGTCTCCCTTTTCAATAAGTTTTTTATAAAAATATTTTTGGCTTAGTACAATCTACTTCTCCCAGATATATATATAAAAAATATCTTCCTCAGGTGCTAGACTGCATGTGTGCTAGCAGATCAGTTATAAGCTATTTTGTTATAGGGCTGGAAGACAACCATCTTAGTGGGTCAATCAGGGGCTGATGGGATTTGCAGTCCACGAACATCTGGAGAGCCAAAGGTTGCAGACCCCTGATCTAGAGGTTCTCAGGAGGTCCTGAGTGATGGTGGCGGGCTACCAGGGTACTTTTCAGGAAATCCTTTGTCTAAAGAAGTTTCCCAGCAAGGAAAGGCACCATTTCCCCCTCCCTACCGTAACAAAACTATAGAGATAAACTTGGGATGCCACTGAGAGAGGAAGTTAAACTTATTGCAGATTAAAACCACTGGCCAACAGCAAATCTCACATTCTTGGACAAGGTCCTAGAGAAGGTAATGTTGATTCAACTTGAGGCACTTTTGGGTGAGGCTGATTATCCAGATCCATGGGTATGTCTTGCGATGGCTGATAATCTGTCCCAGAAAAAGACAGAAGGGAGAGCTACTGTGATAACTCTCCTGAACTTTTCTGTAACTTTCCATATAGTTTAATTTTTATTCGGAAGACGTTCTAGTTTGTAAGCAAGAAACAGATGTAGCAACCACCCTGAGCCATGAGAAAGGAAAGGAGACAGCTTGCAAGACTGAAGACTCCCAAAGCTTGTTCTTGTGATGGTTTGTTATTATGTAAAAAAAAAAAAGTAGCCAAGAGGGAATGCTTTGCATTTTAATAGCTAAATCAACATTCATTTCCCCAAAGAAACAGAAAGCATAGCTTTAGACAGAACTGCAGAAAATCCCCAAGTTTTCACATTTCCCATTTAAACTCAGTTCCATTGAAAGAGGAGAACAGTTTAGAAATTAAGAAATGCTTTGCACTGCCTATGCTAAATCCTTTCAGCTACTCCACAAAAACTGAATGTACAACCAAACAATCAAGAGCACTGTAGTGCTTTGAAATGATATCTTTTCCTTCCATATGGCGTTAACAATCTACTGTGCAATAAGGATTACGCATTCTCACCTTCCACCACACTCAATGCATTTTCACGGGTCAACTAAGTATCCTTTTTTCCAGGTGACTAGACAAGTGCACACACAAATTTCACTTAAAAGTACACTGGCTTTTGCCAAGTAGCAGCAGGATGAAATACACCACTGTAACAATTGAGCCTTTGTCTGAGGCCAAGACTGTACCTATTAACATGCTTTGAAGCTGAGCCAATAAAAATCTCAGTGCTGGGCTACAGTTTTTTGCGCCTAAACAATCTGTGCTTGTGTTTAATATACTATAGTCTATTTTCAAGGCCCTGCCAATCATGCAGTCTACATGAAGAGCCTGGCTGGAAAAAAAAAGAGAATTTTGGTAAGGGGGAAAAGATATATTGGAAATGTATAGTACCCTGAAAGAATAAATCATGCCATTAAGTTCATATTCATGTATAAAGTATATCCATGAAGTTTAGTTAAGAGCTAAACTGAAACAAATCGTCCTTCCAATCCCTGTTGACTGTACGTTTTGTAATGCAAGACTACTGGAACAATGCAAGATTTTAAAGGGAACTGAGTCAGCAACTAAAAAGTATAACATTCCTGAAAGGTGACTTTGACTGTCAGAAACTGACATTTTATTCTTCTTCCGTGGCTGCTCCGACTCTCCCAGACATTTAGGAACAAAGGCCACTCAAGTTAATATGCAGCCGACCCAAGATTTTTTTTTAAAGACGGGGAAGTAGATAACTTCTACTTTATGTTTTTATTAATGGGTCAGACAAAGAGGTCCTAGATTACTGCAAGGCTTATTGAAAACCGATGTCCATTCTTCACTGAGTAGCCTAATACTAAGAATCTTTGGAAGCAGACCTTTTCCTTTTTTCATTTTACCTTGCCTTTTTGAAAGTGGTTTATTAGACCTTTGGACCAGCCAATTCTAAACCATAGTATCCAAAAAGACAGCCATCATTTTACTCTCACAAAAAAACCTGACAGAAAAATTGAACACTTAGGACAGCCTTAAAACCAATCAATAGCATCTCAGCTAACCCTAAAAGATTTAGATAAGAACTTTTGTCTTGCTTTTGAAAAGTTAAAAGACCTCCCAGAAGCCATTTCACAGCTTTGAAGCAACAGCTGAGAAGATACACACCTTTGCAAACAAAAGGCTGGATCCCAAGAGCTATTTTAGGTGCACCCAGATGGATTTTTAAACTCCTTCTCTTAGAACAGCTGGCTCCTTGCCCACCATACAATTTTAAAAAGTCCTCAGTTTCAAAATATCTTCCTATACAGGAAGGGCTGCTATTTAAGAAGAAAAACTCTAATGCCCTCCCCCAGAATTCAAACAAGTTGTACAGTTTATTTATTTAGTTACTAGCGGGGCCCAGCCACACGTTGCTGTGGCAATTGTCCTTCTCATCACAGTCCACAACCCACACAGATGTCCATGCAGGTCCAATGATCCCCAGCATAGCCTTTTGGGGTGGTCAAATGGAATCCCTCTTTCCCTTTTCAATGCACTTTGTTATATGGTGGTGCATTGTATAAGGTAACCCTTTCCATTCCACAACGGAACTGTCCAGAGTGCGAATCCTGCTGTCCATGAGGCTGGTTGACATGCACAGTCCTGGCTTGGGTAAGGCAGAACTGGGGCAAGGAGGCTATCCCAGTCAGGCAGCAGAGGCAGGGTGGTGAGGCGCTCAGATCGAGGCCAGCTCCCTGGGTTCTTAAAGGGCCATGTGCAAAAGAAGCAGAGCCAGTAGTGTTGGTTCACCCCCAGCCCGCGGATTTTCTTAGAAGAAAAAGGCAAACTCCAGCTCGCTTTTAGTAAAAGAGAGCTGTGGTGAATATGGGTGAGGAAGTGGGTAAGTGGTGGATGGATGTGAGGGAGGGCAGAGGGAGGTGTGTGAGGATGAGCTGGATGTGTATGAAAGTATGTGTGTTATGTGGTAGCAGTGGGTGAGGCACAGAGAGTGAAAGCTACCTGCGTGTGAGGGGGGGAACCCCACCTGAAGTCTCACACGGCAAAGTGTGTATGTGTTTCACTTCCAGTCGTATTACCTAACAGTGTTACTGTTTCCACTGCTCATCTCTGCCCATCTGCGTGAACATTCTAAGCCCTCAGGCCACAGACAGACAGGCTGCACGAACATTCTAAGGGTGACAGTTAAACACAAACAGCTTCATGGCCTGGTGCGCCAGGAAAAAGACGTTTAACCTGGCTCAGGTATGGAATTTCGGCAATTTGAAGGTCCGATTACCTGCCCGCAACAGGGAGGAACGTCATGTGAAAATTTGGGGGCAATCCGTCCAGCCGTTTCAGTGTTAGGGAGTGACTAACAAAGTCACTGTTTGCTTTTTATATATATAGATTTGTTTAGAACATTTCTATGAGCCTCTTCAAAATCCTGCACAAGGTAGCTTACAATTGAAAACCGCCATTTAAAAGCAAGACATTAAAACACACACACAAGCTATTAGAGATAAGCAGCATAAGAACTGGGGTGCTGTGTGGTTTCTGGGCTGCATGGCCATCTTCTAGCAGCGTTATCTCCTGACGTTTCACCTGCATCTGTGGCTGGCATCTTCACAGGATCTGTTGGGTCCACGGCTATACAGCCCGGAAACCACACAGCACCCCAGTGATTCCGTCCGTGAAAGCCTTCGACAAAGCATAAGAACTGTCCATAAAACAGAGCTGATCACTACAAAGCTGATAAAACACCTAATTAAAACCCTGTGTTTCAGTCTGGTATCTAAAAGTAAGTAAACTCAGTACCAGGCAAGTAAGGGTATTCCAAAGCCAAGGTGATGCCACAAAAAATGCCTTGTCTCTAATCACCTCACCTCTGAAGGCAGGGGCACAGAGAGCAGGGCTTAACAGGCAGATCATAACAGATGGGCTGGATAGTACGGTTGAAGACACCCTTCAGGTACTGTGGCCCCAAGCTAGTTAGGGGCTTAAAGAACCAGCACTTTGAATGGCAGCCTGAAACAGCTGGAGAGCCACTGCAAATCTTTCAGCACAGGTGTGATGCGATTTCTGTAATGACCCCTCACAGTAGCCTGCCTGCCACATTTTGGACTAATTAAAGTTTCCGAACAATTTTCTGAAGTTTAGATCCTACCTGTAAAAAACCCTAACCTATTAAAATAATAACAAGAATTTGCATTTACTCCTTAAAGGAATAAATATTTTTTAAAAATGAAATAAAAGGCCTTAAAAAGTCCGGAACTCAACTGACCAAGCAACACCTCTTTCTACTAACTCTATTTTTATGCTAATCTTTCTCTGACTTCTTTTGTCAGGTTTATTTGTTTGGGTTTTAGGGCAGGAATTAGCCTCCTAGTCCTATATTTGTACAGTTGGTGGCAAAACAAATGTGGCCCTCAAATCTTTGGTGCCGATAAATACAATAAGGAATACTGTAATTGTTTCCGGAGAATGACACAGGAAGCTTGTTCCAGAGGATCTACACTTCCCCCTTACCACCCCAAGTAAATACTAAACAACATGTTAGTACAAAGCATCACAGGCTTTGAGTGAAAACGTGCAGTCTCATGATACAAAGCAGTCTCTGCAGGCACAGAACAAAGTTTAAAGATCAATTAAATGTAACCCTGGAGATTAAAGCATGAGAACCAGTTGGTGCTGAACCCTGAAGTGTAAAAACACAATTCATGTAAAATGCAGACTATTCTAACAGACAATGTGAAAATAAAGGAGCAATGAAAATAAAGGAGCATCCTACAGAATTATAAAGAACTAGAAATAAAGGGTGTTGTGTGAAAAAATACAATGTGCTCTAGAAATCTAATCCTACCAGGGCAAGATACATGAATTGGACATATCTACAGGAAATGGCTCCTGGTGCAAACTTAAATTGCACTCCCCTGCCCCCCCAATTTAGTTCTCCCCACCTTCATAGGCACACGCCCTCAACCCCCCCTCCCTGGTTTGCAAAGCTGGATTTAGGCTTTGCAAAAGGAGGGGAAGTTAGCAGGGTGTCTGTGAAAATAAGGAGAGTTCTCCCCATCTCTATAGGCACAGCCCTCCCCGCATTTGCAAAGGTGGATCCCAACACTTCAGAACAAAGGGGAGCAAGAAGGGAACTTGTGAAAATGCAGAGTTCCCCCATCTCCATAGGCACCCCTTTCCTCCCAGTTTGCAAAGCTGGATCTTGGCTTTGCACAGATTCAACAGGATGCCTTTGAACATGGGGAGAGCACTCCCCATCTCCACAGGCACAGTCCCCCCTCATTTGCACAGCTGGATCACACCTTTGCATAGGGGGAGAGAGCAGTGGTGGGATTCAAATAATTTAACAACCGGTTCTGGTAGTGGGATTCAATTTAACAACTGGTTGTTTACAAGCACCATTTTAACAACCGGTTCTGCCGAAGTGGTGCGAACCTGCTGAATCCCACCACTGGGAGAGAACCAGAAGGGTACCAGTAAAACGGGGAGAGTTCTTCTGTTTTTTGTAGGCACTCCTCATTTAGATGGTTGGATTACAACTTTGCAAAGGAGGAAAGAGCCAGCAGGATACCAGTAAGATGTGGAGAGTTCTCCTGATCTTTGTAGACTTACAACCCCCCCCCCCCCCGCCCCAAATTTGCAAAGCTGGATCCAAACTTTGCAAAGTTGTCTGTGGAGATAAGGACCCCTTGTTTGACAAAATATAATGGGCTCTAGCAAGTGGGAACCTGCAAGTGGAGACGAAAGGACATTACCCCCACTTTTTTCTTTTGTTCTCCCCCTTCTTCTCTGTTTCTCATTCTCCATCCTGCCACCCTGTCTTTTTATCGTCTCTATTCGCCCTGCTACACACTTTCCCTCTGGCCCCCTACTCCAGCTCTCTCTGTCTGTCTACATCAGTGATGGCGAACCTATGGCACGGGTGCCAGAGGTGGCACTCGGAGCCCTCTCTGTGGGCACGTACGCACAGAGTTTGTCATGTGGGGGGTGGAAAATCACCCCCACCACACACACACATCTAGGCTGGCCTGGGCCACTGAACACAATGTGCACGCACCACGGTGAGCAGGGGGGACTCAGCTGGCAGGCCTGGTGCCTATGCTGTGGGTGGCTGCTGCCCAGGGTGTGTGTGTGTGCAGAGGAGGCAGAGATGCTAGAGAGGCACAGAGCAGTGCTGGAGGCTTGAGCAGACTGGCCCCTGCTTGAGCGGGTGGGGCGGAGGAAGAGGGAGCTAACCAATTTTTTCTAAACTGAAACCTCAGCATTCAGGTTAAATTGCCGTGTTGGCACTTTGCGATAAATAAGTCGGGTTTGGGTTGCAATTTGGGCACTCGGTCTCAAAAAGGTTCGCCATCACTGGTCTACATATTCTAGCTCTCTTTTTCTTCCTACCCCAACTCTCTATTCTCCATGTTTCTGCCACCCTACCCCAGCTTTTGTTCTCTTTCTGGTAACCTACCCTAGCTCTCCCTTTCTCTTTCTGCCACATGCGGCTCTTTTGTCCTTGTACTGCGGCTCCGTAGCAGCATTGCCAGCGACAGCAAGTTGCACTTGGGATGTGGCGAGCACACCCGCTCCTCCCTCCCTTCCTTCCACATCCTTTCCCCTCCTTCCCTTGTCTGGTGCCTGGGAAGGAGAGGAAAGGATGCCAGAGGGAGGGAGGGAGGGAGGGAGGGAGGGAGGGAGGACGGAAGGACGGAAGGAAGGAGGCATGCTCGCCGCGTCCCAAGTGCAACTTGCCATCGTTGGTGTGGCTGCCGCTATCCTGCCCACTTGGCTGAAGGCAGGGCTTGGGGAGGCCGGGGGCGGGGCTTGGGAAGACGGGGCCAAACCTTTGGATGCTAAAGGTTGCTGACCCCTGGCCTAGATGAACTTAACTGGCAGCAGGCTTTTGGAGGAGGGGATATTTTTATCAGTAAATCGGCACAATAATTTTTCTCCAGACAACCCTGAATTAACATCAGAAGGCATGGGTATCTCATAAACTTAATATGGTGACAATATCAAAATATTGTCTCAGACAGATCAACAAAAAGTTTGCATTTCTTCCACATCACTGGAGAAAGAGGCGCTTCAGAAGATACCGGAAGTTACCACAACTTTGGCCCTGCAGGGAGCACCTATTCAGGAATAGATGCCCATATCATTGGAGCATACATGGTCATTTTAGGATGGATCCCATCTCCTTTTATGACAATTTTGTGCTCATACACACAACTCTCTCTCAAAATTCCAAAAAGGCCCACAGGAGACCCCTGTGTTAGATTCTTTCCTAGGGCCCAGTTTATTATTTTGTTTGTTTAATCAATGCTCAAATATAAAGTAAAGGTAAAGTTTCCCCTTCAGTCGCATCTGACCCTGGGGTACCACTGCAAGCAGTGATTTCATAGGCAAGCCGTTTTTGTGGGGTAGTTTGCCATTGCTTTCCCCGGCTATTCTTTACCCCCTAGCTATGAGCTAGGTACTCATGAGCTAGGTACTCATTTACCAACCAAGGTACTCATTTACCGACCAAGGATGGCTGAGTTGACCATGAGCCAGCTGCCAGGATATCTGACCCACAGGGGGCTCGAACTCCTGACTGTGTGAGTGGCAGTGCAAGCACTTAACCACTACGCCACCCAGCTCCTAATATAAGCATAGGTCAACATGTATGGAAATCCCTCTAAAATGACAGGACAAAAAAAAAAGTGCTCTGAAAGTATAGAGGTCACTGTGGACGGTATAGACTGTAATAAGATCCATGAAGTCAAGTTAAACAAGCCAAGGAGGGAAAATTTCAGGAAATGAGAAACATTAGCTTTAGATAGCAGAATGGTTTGACACCAGTTATCACTCAGGGAGCGAAAATGAGATGGAACTAAAAAGCTGATCCAAGCCAAGGGACTGTGTGAAATTCTTTAAAACAATTTAATAATCCAGACCTCTGAGAAGAAGGGACATAAAGTAAACTATGCACAAACTATGAACTCTGTGTGGGAAATCTCCTTGTTACTGGAAGGAGAATAGACAATGCTCATCTTTGGAAATGGCAGATAACACAATCCATCAAAACTCCTATTCAATACAATTTGAATAAAGTATTATCAGGAAAACTTCCAGGTAGAGTCTGCTCTTACACTGCAACCCTAGGAACACCCCCTCCTTCCAAGTCAATTGAAAACAATTGGCTTAGAAGGATGTAACGCCAGTTAGGATTGTTCCCTAAACTTGAACGGTACAGGCTGTCAAAGAAAGGGGGTAGAGGTAAAAGCACAGAATTCATTAAAGGAACCTATCAAGAATTATAGGGAAAATGGCATAGATACTTCTATCCAGTGCATATATTCACTATATCAAAAATTACTTCTGATTAAAGATGAGAGAAATTTTAAAATCCATTTTTGTTTAACGTAAAACAGTTTGAAAACATGGCTTTCCATTTTGCCGTGCGGACATCAGAACTATAAATGCGATTAAATTAAATTAAGTGTGGGGAAAAGATTTCATGAGAAGTTGTATTAAAGTATTTTTTGTTCTATATGAATTCTGCTTTCTCCTACTGAGAGATCTGAAAAATTGTTCTCACATAGTTTCATTATCTGAGTGTTTGTTTACTGGTGAGTCATGATTTTATATTCCAAAAAGTTCGCCAGGAACAAATTAAATAGTCCAATTTTCAAGGTTATGTTGGTGGAGAACCAAAATCATAGACAGAATTTTATTAACCACAGAATCAGATATCACTCATTTTTGTAAACTTAATCAAAATGTGTATTGAATGGCATGCTGTGAAGACAGGTTATTAAAAGAAAGCATCAACATTTGCGGAGGTGGATAACGGTGCATTTACAGCATGTCTTACGGAAACTAATTCAAATCATCTACTATCAAGAAAAAATAATCAAGGTGAATGCAGAAACCTTCTTCACAGAAGCAATTATGCATAAAGGCTTTATGCCCAAATTCTGTCAAGGTGCTAGCGATGTCCATATTTTTATGAACGGAAAAAATATTGATGTATTTCAGGAGTGATTCAGTTTCCAGAACCTGACTGCTTTAAATCTCACTATTTTTTTAACAACAATGGCTGAAATCCTACAAGCCATCTGCAGACACTGGGAAGAACTGGAAACATCTGAAATTTCTACTAAGCCACTCACAAATCGGCATAAAACCGATTTTCACTTTAAAATCACCTTGTCTTTCAGTCATGCAAATGGAAGAGGAGATAAAGCAGGCACCCCTAGCTGCCTGTATATTTTCTCCCTGTCTGTGTGCATGGTGCATTTACTGGACTAGAACTTAAGCAAATTCATTTGGAAAAATTCACCTTCCACTGAACTCAGCCTCAGTGTAAGCTTACATTGAAAAGGGTAGAATGTAGAACTCAGCCATTGCTATTGGTCCGCCGGGAAGAGAATGCCCCCCCCCCCCACCCCTCACCCTGCCTTGGCAGTGACGATCACTCAGAAATGGCAGAGGATAGTGATATGCCAGCACGCACCCAGCAGATGCAAACGCTTTTTCCCCACTGCTTCTTAATTATAGTTAAGTAAGAACTGAAACATTTCAATACATTTAAATATTGCTAAAACTAGAAAAGCTCAATGTAAAAAAAGGAAATCATTAATATTTTCCTTTACATTCCTTACGATAACAAAACAGATTCTCAAAGTGTCTTAAAAAATAAAGCAAGGAAAAAAGCAAGCTGCCCCGTTGATTAAAATTTGCCTACCTATAAAAACTAAGCAGCACATGCCAACTAAAGCTTCATTTCATTAATTCACAAGTTAAAGATTGCCAGTCTGACTTCCAGACATTTTGCAGAGGAGCAGCTAGAACTTTGAAAATATTTGTGAGCTTAATATTATGTTACAAATGGCAATGCTTCATCTCCCCATGGCTGTGTTATCTGTTGTTAGTAATCAGCATCTCCTTGTTCTTACGCACTTTGATTTAAACACGAGCTTTCAGAGTGCCATTATTGATGAACAGAAGGAAAATCAAGCGACTATTGAAAATGGGTGGCATGTGAGCTCCATCTACAGGGGGACAAATGAAAAGTTGAATGGCTCATTACTTTAAAAGGGGAAGGGGGTTCCTCCAATTCTAGTCACAGTCCAAGTGGCCATTCTCAAGATACGAACAAATGTTCATTTTTTTTTCAAATTTAAAGGACATGTGGATGAAATCCTAAAACTGATTGTGTGAGGGCACAAAACACTTCCATCGAAACAAACTTAGGCTATAAAACTGCCGAATGCTAACAAGATCCCATCTTTGGAGGATTATTATATAATGCAACAACATAGATTATTGCTGCCATTATCCTATGTCAACAATTTATCTATAAAAATGCTGGTATGTTGGCAAACTAGAAGGGAGAGAAGTGTACTTGGCAAATCTCCCTGTCAGTGGCATAGCGCCAAGGAGGAGAAGGGGTGCGCGATGCCACACAACCCCCAGCGAAATTCCCCTTCGCTCCAGCCCTGCTCTCTGTATATAGATCTTTCTCTCTCACAAAAATAAGGTTACTTCGCAGATCATAGTATGAGGTATGTTTTGTTTTTCTTTCAATGCACACACTAAGAAAACCAACCGCAGAGGATAAAGAAAACCCTTGCGTAATTCCAGACCCCTAAAAGGCATCAAACATTGGGTCTTAGCAGGGAACAAAGGCACTATACTCTTTTCCACTGAAAGTAGAACTTCACCTGCCGCAGGCTGTACTGTCTTTGTTTTAGAATGGGCTGGTTGGGTCCTAGTGCCTACCTAATTCTGTTAGGTAGGCACTAGGACCCATGCGGAGCATTGTAAAACAAAGACGATCCAGCATGTGGTGGATGAAATTACAATTCTACTTAGATCTTTTGGTGGAAAATAGTATAGTAGGAGAGTTTAAATTCAAACCTTCAGTCTCAGCACTACCACACTTCAAACTGCTGCTCCACAGGAAAGTGTAGGATGGTGCCACCAACAGCCACATCTCAGGTGGATTGACCTCTGTGGCCAGTATGGCTCCTGTTTGTGTTTTGGAAGCAACCGGGGTATAATGGCTTTGTTAGTTGACTGTATGCGTACACTGTACTCATTTTTCTTTGCAAGGACTGGAGATCACCTGGAATTACAAATGATCTTCAGATGACAGAGTTCAGCCTCCCTGGATAAAATGGTTGCTTTGGAGGGTGGACTGTATGGCACTATGCTGAAGTTGCATCCCTCCCCCAAACCTTGCCCCCTAAGGCTCTACCCAATCTCCAGGAATTTCCCAACTTGGAACTGGCAACCCTAAGAAGAGAAGGAAGCAGGAGAAGGGCAGGGAAAAGGGAAACAGGAAATAGTGGGAGAGGGGGAGAGGGGGAAATGAGATGCCTCCTGCAAGTCCTTGCAAATTCCTACTTGCATAATATAATATACGCACATTAAAGTCAGTCTTTACGTGGCAAATAAAATGAAAATGCGATGCACCGACATCTCACAAAATGATTTCATTGGGGAATATTTTTTATTCATTCAAAACATTTAATAGTTGCCTTTTCACCATATAGGAACCCAAGGAGGCTTGACAATGTTAAAAACACACACAACAAAACATACATAGAAATCACTAGGAAAAATCAATAACTTAAAACTGCCGGCATGAAGAAGAACTAATCTACTAATCAAACACTGTCAGGAACAAGATTATATTCAGCTGCTTTCTAATGATTGAAAGGGAGGAGGGTCTCCCAAGGGAGGTCCAATAATCCAGGGGCTGTCATGACTAATCTCAAGAGCCAGTCATTCTATATTTTATTTAATGCCAAAGATGAGAAATTCAATGCATGGCAATCAGTATAAAGCAACACATAACTCACCTGCGGCTACTTTTCTTCTCTGGTTCTTCCTCTTTAGCAGGTTTTTTAACAGTTAGATTAGTATCTTTTTTTAACTTCTGAGCAATGCGTTCTTTCATTTGATGTTTCTCGTCCCCATCCATGTCATCCTCGTCATCATAGCTTTCGTCTTCCTCTTCATCCTGAGCAAATGCTATAAAATGTTAGCATCCTTATTCACTTTTTAAAAAGAAACACCTGAATGCTTGATTTCACTAACAGAACATGTTATGTATTTCTAATTAAAGTTCGTTATATACGCCGGGGCAGGGGTATGATAAAAACAGTGAAGCGTTTATCTAAGGGAAAGAAAGATTTCCTATAATTGTTAGGCACTCTTCAAGGAGGAGACGAGGAAATGTGAGCCCTAAGAACGACGAATCATGATTGAATGCAATTTCTCTGTAAGAACATAAGACCCAGCTTGATCAGTCTAGTGGTCCATATAGTCCAACAATCACACAGTTCACACAGCAATCAAGAAGTTGCCTTGGAGAACCATACAAACAGGTCAAAGGGGCCTACTCCCAGGAGCAGCATTCAGAGGTTTGCCGCCTCTGTAAGCTCAATACTCAGAGGTTCCGTACATGTGAGCTGAATCTATGCACTTTAAAACAGGGGACCTCAATCTTTGAGTCTGTGGACACATTCGGAATTCTGACATGGCATGATGGATGCAGCACCATATGGTTGCCATGGGAGGCGAAGCCAGCCATTTAGCCACAGTATAGATCCTTGCGCTGTGGGGGCAGCGCTGCCAAAACAGCAGTTAAAAATATCTGTACAGTCAATCAAATCTCTAATAGTCAATCAGGATCCTTGCTGAGCAAAAGTGCTCTCTTGCCCCACACTTCCTAAAAACACTTGGTGATGTAAGAAAAGGTGTCAGGGGGCATCATGGTACCCACAAGTACCACATTAGAGACTCCTGCTTTACAAAATCCAGTTGCCCAGGCAGAACTTGTTGGCTTCACCATCTGTAGGCTCTTATGCAAACATGGAATCAAATGACCATCAGGTGTGGATGTGGAAAGGGGTGATAGGAACAAGGCAGGATAAGCTGGGACTTTTGAGCTTCTTTGAAAGGCATGGTATAAGTATTGTGAAAGGCATGAGAAAGACATGGTATAAGTATTTCAAAGAATTTCTCAACATCTGTTTGGAGCTCACTTGCTCTTTCACTGAGCCGTCTTCTTACCAGTTCCCTGTGGGATCAGGACAGCTAGATTCAGCTGTGACTAGCCTCCTCAGTTTTAATGTTTAAAATCAATTCGTTCTCCCTAACAATGGTGGCTATTAATACATATTTATTAAATGTGCAATTGATATTTCAGAAGGATCGATGCCTTTGCTAGAACAGCTTCCTAATCTTCAAGAAAACCCCACTGTTTATAGCCAACACTTATGTCCTGCTAATATCAGTGGAGTTAAATGTTTTCATATCACTGACGCAGTGCAATCCTAAAGTAAATTATTCTCTTGAAATCAATGTACTTAGAAGGTGTGATGGAATAGTACTGTAAAACTAGCAGAATCACACCTATATGTTAAAATCAGCCTTTGATCTCAAAACCTCCAGATGGAGAAACCAAAAGGTCATGGAAATTTACCCAGGACAGAAAGATGCCCAATAAGGCACTTCAAAAAGCTTTGCGGACCGCATGGCAAGGGGGAAAGTTTTCTTGGAGACTAAGAACAAAGACCAAGGTGACTCTATCATGGGCTAAGCTAAGAGAGGCACCTCTGGGCTGGATGTCCCAAGAGATCCATAAGAATGTATTCAGCTGAGCAATCTCTGTAACTGCATTTATGTTTTACTTCTTTTATTTCTGTTTTCCAATAAAAATCGTTGCAAATTCAGCTGGTTGGAGTCATTGGAGAAAAGGACCTAGATTTTACTGAAACAAGCTTGACTCTCCCAGGCTTGGTTTCATCATAGAAGGGTATTGTTCTGCTTAGGTTAACAAGATGAATGATTCTTGATGCATAGTAAAGCATAGGTAGCAATAGTTGTGGGGCTAATTTCTGGCAGTTTCTGACTAATTTCTGGCAGTTGCCCAATTGTATGAAGTATATTAGATGGAACAATGATGAGCTCCTAAAGAGTTATTTATTTTATTAAATTTGTTACCATTCTCAGAAATGTCACAACTGCATAGGTTTGAGGTTTTCCAGCAAATATTACAACCACACGTTGAAAAGGGCTCCAGATTACTACAGAAGCACTACTCACCTCATCTGAATTGGGCACTGCATTTGCTTTGTCACTGAAAGACAAAACAACATGTGTAAACAGATTAAATTGTCTGGATAAGATAAACACATTAAAATTGTTTGGATAAGATCAAAACTGCATTTTGAAGTACACGGGTACCACTAAAACCTGCATAAGCTCCACTCATGGGGTTTTCAGACCAAAAATCATATTCCTTTACCTTGATTAGTAGAATCATGCTAGAAGAGCAAGGGTGAACAATCTGTAGCAAACATTGCTAACCCACCCACTGCCCGTTCTTTAAACTCCATCAGTTATACCATGGCTTTCTACCTCTGCCCGCATCATGCTTAAAAAAAACAACTCTGAGTATGTCCTCATTTATCTTCACAAAAGTTTGCTAGAATTAACAGAAGCATATTAATTGCTACTGTTCTATCAGTGCCTATCACTGGCCCTTTTTGCACGGCAGAAAAGGCGTCTCTCCACCGGCAGAAATTATGCCGGTGGAGGGAAGGGGGCTGTTCACACGGGAGCATGCAAGTGGCCCCCACAGAGGCCGGCGCAGAAGAGACGGAGCTGCACGGAGCCGCCTCTTCTGCATCCCCCCCCCCACTCACCTTGTCCTCCAGCATCGGTCTGGAGTGCTGCAGGGACCTGCCCATGCTGCCCTCCGACCTCCAGGGGTCGGAGGGCAGCGTGGTCGGGTTTCAGCAGCCCTCCAGACCGACACTGGAGGACAAGGGGGGGGGGGGGACAGGAAAGCGGTGTCTTTGGCACAGTGCTGTTTGCACCGCACCAATGGGAAGGCGGCGCTTTCCAAAAACCTCCCTCAGGCGCTGCACAGAACAGCTCCCCTGGGACCGGTGTTTTTCCGTCCCTGGGCCGCTGCTTTTGGCCCCGTGCGGAAAGGGCCACAGTGATACCCAAGAACTGCTACTGCCATGAGTACAATTTATTATGCATATAGTAGTCCAGGAACCCTGATCTGGATGGCCCAGGCTAGCCTGATCTTGTCAGTCCTCAAAAGCTAAGCAGAGTTGGCCATGGTTTGTACTTGGATGGGAGACCACCAAGGAATACAAGGGTTGTTATGCAGAAGACAGCAATAGCAAACCACCTCTGAGCTAGCGTAGTGTAATAGTTAAGAGTGGTGGATTCTAATTTGGAGAACTGGGTTTGATTCTCCACTCCTCCACATGAGCAGTGGACTCTTACCTGGTGAACTGAATTTGGTTCCCTGCTCCTATACATGAAGCCTGCTGGGTAACCTTGGAGTAGTCATAGTTCTCTCACAACTTTCTCAACCCTAAGGTGTCTGTTGTGGGGAGAGGAAGGGGTTTGTAAACCGCTTTGAGACTACTTACAGTTGAGAAAAGTGGGATATTAATTCAAACTCCTCTTCTTCTTTGTTAAGTCTCCTGCCTTGAAAACCCTACAGGGTTGCCATAAGCCAGCTGCAATTTGATAGCCCTTTACACACACACAGTCTAGGTCAGGGGTAGGGAACCTGCGGCTCTCCAGATGTTCAGGAACTACAATTCCCATCAGCCCCTACCAGCATGGCCAATTGGCCATGCTGACAGAGGCTGATGGGAATTGTAGTTCCTGAACATCTGGAGAGCCGCAGGTTCCCTACCCCTGGTCTAGGTAAAAGCAATTCTGCTTGGAATACATATAGCTAGATTTAACTATACAGCCCGGATTGCAAAAGACAGTGGGGAGGGGGCAGGGAGAGATAAAGAAAAACACAGGGGAGAAACACAGCAGTGGGAGAGAGAGCAAGGAGGAAGGGGAAGGAGTCATACAAAAATCACAGTGAGAATTTGCCCTATAAACAGAAGAGATAGATGATACTGAACAAAGGAGCACTCTATTGGTTGTGCTGAAAGGTTTTATTAGAATATAATAGTGTGTGTGTGCAAAGCGTCATCAGGATGCAGCTGATTTATGGTGGCCCTTTAGAGTTTTCAGGGCAAAAGATGTTCAGAGGCAGTTTGCCATTGCCTGCCTCTGTGACCTTGGTATTCCTTGGTGGCCTCCCATCCAAATACTGACCAGGGATGACCCTGCTTAGCTTCTAAGCTCTGACAAGATTGTGCTAGCCTAGACCATTCAAATCAGAGCAGAAACTCATTGCTCGACTATTATTTATGAGCTTCATTTTTTCTGGTGAGTGTCCATCACTTTCCTTCCTTCCTTCCTTCCTTCCTTCCTTCCTTCCTTCCTTCCTTCCTTCCTTCCTTCCTTCCTTCCTTCCTTCCTTCCTTCCTTCCTTCCTTCCTTCCTTCCTTCCTTCCTTCCTTCCTTCCTTCCTTCCTTCCTTCCTTCCTTCCTTCATTTATTTATTTATATTTTAGATTTATAGGCCGCCTCTTCCCCGAAGGGCTCGAGGCGGCTCAACAACATGGCTGTTATTAACAGCAACTCAACAACATAACTTAAACATTAAAACTCCGGCAGCAGTTACATATAATTTAAACAATCCAAGCCATTCAAACAGTATAAAACAGTTCAAACAGGCGCCCGTTCCTAAGGCTAAAAGCAAGGGAAAAGAGGAAAGAAGAAAGGGAGGGAACAGGTGGGCCCAGATGGAGTCATAGCAGGCCCAACTGAGATGACAAAGATGGAAATTCGGCAGAGTTTCAGTGGGGGGCAGTAGAACAGCGGCCAGCCTCTCCAAAGGCCCGGTGGAATAATTCTGTCTTACAGGCCCTGCGGAACTCGCCAAGATCCCGCAGGGCCCGGACTGATGGGGGTAAGGTATTCCACCAGGCTGGGGCCAGAGCCGTAAAGGCCCTGGCCCGGGTCGAGGCCAGCCGCATCGTCGTGGGGCTAGGGGTCACCAGCAATTCTGCCACTGCCGAGCGCAGTGGCCTATGTGGGACATAAGGGGTGAATTTCAAACTGAAAATCCTTTTGAACTTTTGAATTTCAAACTGAAAATCCAATCGAGGATATCACCAAATACAGAAAAAGTCGGAGGAGAAATGCACAAAATAACAAGCATGTCAGGGAAGGGCAAATACTCATGTAACCACCACCACCACCCCGGGGCTCTCTGTTCAAGGTGATAATCACTTTATTTTGCTGGTTTTCTGACAACCACTTCTGAAAGTTCAATTCACAGCTTTTCTCTCCTACAAGAATTGGCATCAAATCAAGCGGGCTGGGCAGCAGGACAGCCACAAGTTCAAGAACAAGAGGTGGGCGTGGGGACAGATATGCTACTGGTTTTATGATGGAACAGCAGCTAGGTCAGACACAAGTGCAAGCTACAACAGAGAGCCGATGTATCAAAGTTACACATATGCTGATTTTAATAAGTAGCATATTAACCTTTCAATAGCAGGAACTGAGCTCAGATGAGGATCGTCTTTCAGTAAGTCGTGGCTGCTTTTGCTTTTTCCTTTCATACTCTAAAGATTCAGGGGGAAAAATGTGAGACCTTTATTTCATCCCACCCAACACTACTGTCAGTGAAGACCTGTCGTGTTATTCCTCATATACAGAGAACCCCAAATCCATGAATCTTCAGGAAAAGCCCACAGAACAGTGGTAGAGCATCTGCTTTGCATGCAGAAGGTCTCCACTTCAATCCGTGGCATCTCGAGTTATGGAAAAGACCCTGGAGAGCTGCGGCCAGTACTGACTTTGATGGGCCAATGGTCTGATTCAGTAAAAGGCAACTATATGTGTTCAGTTGCACAGAAAATAGGAAATGTGACAGGAGCAAGCAAATTAACACTCTATGATGTGGCTGGCCTCCACTAGGGCCAGGGCTTTTATGGCTTTGGCCCCTGGCTGGTGGAACAGCCTCTCTCCACCTGTACGGGCCCTGCGGGACCTTGGTGAGTTCCCCAGGGCCTGTAAGACTGAGCTGTTCTGCCGGGCTTGGGGGGGGGGGCGGTGTTGACTGCTGAGGATGTCCCCTGCCTCCTACCCCCCTCCCCTTGTTTTCTGTTTTGTTTTAATTACGTGGCCCATTTTAGTGGGGTCCTTTTGGGTTCCCCGGGAGGGTTTGGTTTTAGTTGTCGGATGCTGGTTGTATTGTTGTTTACTGGTTTTAGTAATGAGACAGAGATTATATTATATTTGTATTGGTTTTAACTTTGCCCTGTCTGTATATGTTCATTTTGTACACCGCCCTGAGCGCAGTATATAAATCCAATAATAAATAAAATAAACTAGGCTGTCTCAACACATTCAGGCAGATACATCCACAACTATGGAGAGGTTCGATATAATCTAGCCTTCACACAACAAGGTATGCCACCCAAATACAGCTGCCATGGATTAAGAGAGACTCCTCGACCTTCAAACCCACTCATATAAAAGGCTAAGTTCTCCCCTGACAACATTTTGAAGTACAACCACATTTCAGTGGAATAAAACTATGGGATTTTTTTTCCTTTCCTGCACTCATGTTTCATCTTAATTTGTTGGGTTCCACATCATGTATTTGTTCACAACACTCGTAAATCACAGTTGTTGCTACAAAATGGAGGTCCTGATCCAACTAAGCAAGGGGAAAAATTGTACAGAAATAGCCAAGCTGTCAGCCTGGAACTACTACCTGGCTAACTTTGTTGACTTCCACTTCCTCCTCTTCAGCTTCTTCTCCAAATGAAAGCAAGCTAAAATTTCTTCAAATTCAAAAAGAAAGAATTTCTTCAAATACCAAAAGAATAGTTATGTTGATTAAAATATTCCAAATTTTCAACTAAAGCCTCTCCATCCACCATATATAGCTTTATTTATTGTAACCTTCTATTGTATGATTCTGTTACTTCACACAACTCTTTTCTCATTCAGAGTTAAATAACTGAGTTCTAATTTTTTTGTATATAATTGTACAGTCTGTCAAAGCCCTGTACCATGTCACAACGGATAATTACTTTGTGCCTTTGGATTTTGCCTTCTTTACTTCTTCCACTGGTTTTTCTTTCTTCAGCTTCTTACTGGTTCTTGGAATTATGTCATCAAAAGGATTAAACAAAACCTACAAGAAAAAATATCCATTTTCAAATCTTTTAAAAAGTATTTCTTTTGAGAAAAGCAATTGTTTTCAAAACACACCTGATCAGCTTCTCATGCGGCAACCTGGTCGTCTGAGGCAGGGCTGAGTCACATCCAATTGATTTAGAACACGGAAAGCAACCACGGCACTGTTCTACTCCCTCACAGATTAAAACAGACACTTGAGGGAAGGGCTGCTCATTGTCCAACCAGAGCAGGAGAGCCTGGCCCAGAAGTGAGAGGACAGGTCAATTCCATCTCTCCCCCTCTTGTGGGGATTCTAACTGCCACCAAGTCAGCTGGCTGGGGAAGATGTCCTGACAGAAATGACCACAAGACCCTGACCCAGCCATTGCGATCAGCTCTGCTGTCCATCTGGTTTAGAAGCCAAGGTGGGCTTGCACTTGCAGCCCAGGCTTCTGTTTAGACATGGAAAAATCCATTCTTCTTTATGTAATCTCAAAGATCAATCACTTCAGGAAACCTTAGCTGGAACTATACAGGCCTGAAAGCAACTTGCAAGGTGGACGGGGGGTGGGTGGTGGGTGGTGGGAGAATGCATACAACCAGTTTTACTGCCATAATTATGGTTGCCCGTAACTTCTGGGACTGCTTGTAGAAACTGGAACTTATTTTGAAACCTTCACAAGGTGGGACTTCACATATTTTAGGGAATAGTTCTCCTTGCAGAAGCAGTTATACTGAATGTCAGATCAAGCTCTGCTCCATGAAATCACCAGCAGACAGGAACAGGGATGGGCAAGGCCAGAAACTCTGTGTCCATGATGGCATTCTCAAGGGGTTGTCAAGTCCTTTAATTTTGCAAAGCCTTTGGTTCCTGAAGTGAATAGGTTGGTTATGAGATTAATCTTCATTTCTGTGAAGCTTTGTTGCAACCAAATTGCATTAATTCTTGAGCTTTTCATTTTACGTGATTTGAAATACTGTTTTATCTTGACGTAGGCTTAGAAAAAGCAAGGTACAAATGTCTTCAGTTTTTAAAATACTGACAGGCAGAGTTACTCCAGTCTAGTCCCACTAATGCTGACAGATGGAGACTGGAGTAATTCTGCATAAGACTGTACTGTAAAGATGTTCTATTGACGAAGGGTTGGTTGAATTGATATGGTTGGCTCCAGAGGACTTAACATTCAATTACATTTTATAAAGTTGTTATACAATATGCAGATAGAGATGCAATTTGTAGGTTCAGAACATATAGGTATGTAAATAGCTCATTCTGATCACTACTTGGAAGCAAAAACAAATTCATGTATATCCTAGCACATTGGGAAGCAAAGGGGAAAATTGCAGACTTTAATCTGTTTCATAGCAATTTATACCTACCTCTGTACTTTTTATTTTATGTGGATTGACTGGTCTTTCATCTGAGCCAATTTCAACCTCTGTAAGTCGTAACATATTATATATCGTATCTCCAGTAATCTGCCAAATTAGAAGAGTCTTTTAAAACCTATTCTGAAGCCACCAATTTAAGTTCATTCCCCTCTCCCTTCCTCCCTTGCATGCCACCCCTCCCTCACTCCCCTTCCTTTGCATGGCACCCCTCCCCCTCCCTCTGCTAGGGTGGGTGGGCCATGTCCAGATGCCGGGTCCCCTCCCACCGTCCCCTTCCCTTTCCTTGCAGGCCACCTTTGCACGCACGCACACACGCGCGCACACACACACAAATGTTGATACAGCATACTTTATTTTACATTCAATCAATAACAGCCAAAGTCAAGAAAAGCAGGGAATATATACTTAAAGAGTGTAATAAAAACTAGTTTAAGTAAATGTATGCATAAAACTGTGTTTGGACAAGAAATGCAGTCTTTAGAAACAAAAGATTCCTGTGCTAGGCGTAATGTATTCATTTCTAATTCAAAGACTTCTGACATCCTGTTTGATAATTAGCAAGTTTGTTTCACTGTGTTGGATCCTCCATTCCATGCAGAGGCATAGCAAGGGAAAATGGAACCTGGGACAAAAATCTTTCTGCCTCCCACCCCATATAGGAGGCCACCCTCCCCCACCATGACCAAACAACATTTTTTGCACCAGGTCATCTCAAAGTCACCATCATATTATAGAACGCGCCCCAAAAGACAAATCTGAACACAACCAGGGCTCCCAAGTTTATTCAAAATTGAAAGTGATGCTATTTTTGAAGGGGGGGAAATCCACCCTGAAACAGCATTACTATTAATGTTGTTTAAACTAGAGAGCCCAGATTCTCCTTTTAAATCCACCTTAAAGGGAGAATCTGGGCTCCCTAGTTTAAACAACATTAAAAGTGATGCTGTTTTAGGGTAGATCCCCCCCCCCACAGCATCATTTTCAATGTTGGTTGAAAGTCATTTGCTCTTCAACTAACATCAGTCTGCTTATGGCACAATCTGGCCTGACTTCAAATGACTGGCCCCTTCCGCACACGCAAAATAATGCATTTTCAAACCACTTTCACAACTGTTTGCAAGTGGATTTTGCCATTCCGCACAGCTTCAAAGAGCACTGAAAGCAGTTTGAAAGTGAATTACTCTCCATGTGCGGAATTAGCCACTGATTGCCTAGGGGTCCCACCTTTGGGAAGGAGGCTATACTTTATATTTTTGTTCTCTTCTACATCAATCTACAATTAAACTCCCCTTTCCTCCTTTTTCTACCTTTCATGCTGTCCTTACCATCTCAGCTGAAATAATACTGTCTTCCTTTTTTAAAAAAAGAATGAAAAGTCACAAGACTATTCTTCTTTTGCTTAGTGATTTCAGTTTCACATCCAAAAAGTTTGACAAGCTCTTGCTAGATACTCAGTAAAGGTTTCTGCACAAGAACAAAACCCCACTATGAACTCAGACTGACAAATAATGAGGTTTTGGAGAGGAGCCTTGCAAACCTTTCCAAAGATGGTGTGTTTGTTGTTAAGTTCATCTGCGCGACCCAAAGTAAAGAAGAACTGACTGCCATTATCATGAGGCCCAGCGTTTGCCATGGCAACCAGCCCTCGTCGATTAAAGCGCAATCGTGAATGGAATTCATCCTGCAAATTAAAGAGCAGCAACAATTAGTGAACTAGTTTAATTGGCTCATCTTCATTCAACAGACTTGCAGCAAAAAAACAATGTTTACAGCTAGCCTCTAGATCAGAACAACACCTGTTCTGTTTCAAACACTGGTTGTGCTTATATCATTATAAATCAAGTGATACTTTGAAACATTATACGTGATGCACAAAAACCAAATCCCAATTTAAGGAGCTGGGAAATGAAGTGGTGTCTTTGATATCATACAGTTAAAGAAACTTTTCAATTGCGTCACAGGCAATGAGTTCAAGAGCTCATTTTTCTTCCTCTCCCCCACTTAGCAAGTGGTAAGCAATTGTTCGTTTCCAAGCCACAACACAATTGCAAGCTTCATTTAACGAGAAGGACTAATTAATTAAAAACCCTCTCGAGATCACTGGCATTTACACACAGAAAACTTGAAAGGCCTGAGACTGTTTTCCTCGCAGGGCATGTTCAACAAGCTTGTCAGTTCAGTCCAAGCCTTAAGAATGCCTTCCTGATTATTAATTGGCTGGTTTTTACAACCAGAATCTAGGACGTGATTATACATACAGAGTTCTGAAACTGGCTAGAAGCAGAAACCTTGAAAATTCTGAGCATGAGCCAGCCAAAGTTATACCCTTTAGTTTTAATTAACCATATTTAAAACTCTCCTGTTGAAATCTGGAAGTTAAACATGGCTGACTGATGCTGGATTGTACTTTTCTTTATACATCTATTCCAAACATAAAGTTAATTAAATGAAGAATAGGTGAACCAGAACTCTACCTTGAAAGGGGCTCCATAGATGGACTCTCCTCCTGACCCAGTGCCAGTTGGATCACCTCCTTGCACAATAAATTCAGGTACAACCCTATGAAATATCGTGTTGTCATAGTAATCTGAAAAGAAGATTTGCATAAGGATGGTTTAGCAGACTTCACAGTTTTCATCAGGAGAATTCTGGATTTTTTTTAATTTCTTCAAAAACCTCACATTGAAAAAGTTGTCAACACACACAAAAGGGGAAAGTTTCTCTTTTCCTGGTCAAACCATCATACATTTTCCAGGTCAAAAAAATCATAAATGTTGTCCATAGAATGGTTCTCCTTGGCATTTTTAACTGTGCCTCATGTCTAGGCTTCCTAACCATATGGTAAGGTCAAGCTTAAGCCGTTCCAAAGGAGCCCATTAAAGACTAGGCATTCCTCTTCAAATCTGTTATCTTTAAACAAGCAAAATAAAATGCAAGCAAATAACCAGGTGTAATCCTTACCTTCCATACAAAGCTGAACAAAGTTCCGACATGCTTTGGGGGCTTCTTTTGACCATAGCTCAATATCAATATCTCCAGCTGTTGTTTTCAATAAAACCTACAGAAGAATAAAAGTCCATTTTACAAATACAAATTCTAATATACACAACTTGCCATTTGCAGGTATAACGACAATTTCAGTTGCTACCGAACATTCCCCACCCCTGATCAAGAATATTGTTGAAGTGTGCAAAGAAGAAAGTTCCATGCATGAGTGGCTTGACCAATTTTAAGATTTGCATTCTTGTCTGCTGCTTTCATAAATCAAGAGTGGTTGGAACTTCCATGACCTGAAATTTCACTATAAAGCTCTGTGGCAGAGAATAGGCTGCTATTTACAAGGCAGACTTCACATCTTAAGTTTTGAGGACAGAGGTAAAGAGTCCTATTTTTAGAGTCTTCTGGTAATTAGGATGTCCCTGCTGCGTTTTCAGGGACTGCTGTGGGCTTTCTACCAGTGTGGTTTAACGCCAGTTGGTTTATTTCCTGAGGCTCTCCTGCCTACACAAACTCTTGTTTGACTTACCTGAACGTTTATCTGCACAGGCAGCCTTAACCATCCACTCTCTCCTTTTTGAGCTTTACTTGGGGTTTTTAATCCCTTCAAGCCTGATTCACATTGTAGATGGCACCTGCCAAAGGACAAAAGTCCAAGGCCAGTGGGGCACCTAAGGGTAGCCCAGTAAAGAGAGCATGGACAGCTCAGCCTCTGGCCACCATCCCCCATCTGCCGGGGGGGGGGGGGGAATTATATGCATAAAATTTATCTTTTTATATGCTGTGAGAATACCATCAAATTGTGGTGCTATCATCACTGGCAAAAAGTATGAGTAAAGTGCTGCTTAAAATTTATTATAAGCTAGGTAACAGTACATAAAGTTTGAACAGTAGGGAAGGGAGGGATGCAAAGTTCTAATCTTCTTCCTACTCTCACCCCCCCCCCCAAAAAAAAAAATGATAGGCCTTTTCTTCTAATTACGGAGCACACAATTCTCCTAAGATTTTGGGGATTTTAGATTTGTTTTGAACTAGAAACCTTCCCCTCAGTTACAAAGTGTTCCAAAGGTAGTGAATGAACAGGCTTTTGGTTCGCAGCCATGAGATAAGAATTGTTCTATCCAAGGAGTTTATGGAGATCACTTAAGCAGGATTTGAATATAAACATTAAAGAAGATTTATTTAATTACAGGCTAGTCCAGGCAGACAAAGGAGAAACCTGGCTAGGGCACATACATTTAAATTAGTTATGGCTCTAGAGCAGGGGTAGGGAACCTGCGGCTCTCCAGATGTTCAGGAACTACAATTCCCATCAGCCCCTACCAGCATGGCCAATTGGCCATGCTGACAGAGGCTGATGGGAATTGTAGTTCCTGAACATCTGGAGAGCCGCAGGTTCCCTACCCCTGCTCTAGAGAATAGTTAGAATTTTCTTTAATGCTTTCAGGCACAAACAAGCTTTTACTGACTAGTCACTAAGTTGGATTGTCTCACATGCGCTCAGAATTCGACTGACACCAGCCTGCTCTTCCCTAAGAGTCAGACTAACTTGTACAAGGTCTGTTCATCCTAGAGAGCAGAGCTGCCCTTCACTCTGTCTGCTCTTTTTCCTGAGTCAGACCTCAGCAGTCCCTGCTCTTTCCTTACGGCAGAGCTCAACTCCCTTTTCTCCTGTGTTCCCTTTAACATCTCATCCCCCTTCTCAAAGATGCTGGAGCAGCTCTCCTATGGGCTCAGCTGAGTGGCTGGCTTTCCCATCAGGAGCAGAACAACCTTCTGTCCATCACTTCCCCCCCCCCCACCCCACAACTGTCTGACCTTATTGTTTCCCTATTCAGTACACCCTCACCCACTGTACAGGAGGGATGCACGTGACCAGTTGTAGGATTCAGCAGGTTCGACCACTTCGACAGAACTGGTTGATAAAATGGTGCTTGTAAACAACCAGTTGTTAAATTATTTGAATCCCACCACCGGAACTGGTTGTTAAATTATTTGAATCCTACCACTGCACGTGACCCTAACCCTTTCCCCACCCCTTACAAGAAGCAACCTTAATCACCCTTCATCCCATACAGATACAGCTATCTCAGAACTATTTTAAACAACTAGTAAAAATTACTTTCAAATTTTAACAGTCACCCTGCTTCTCCATTTCCACTGATGTAGGGGGAAGGAGAGACTGAACCTAACTTTGCCTGGAACAAGATGTGACACTTCAGGTAAAATGGGCCTTTGATGTTCCCAGTTGAGGTTTGCATGGTTAGCCATAGCCATTCCAAATTCTCAGAAAAGCATTTTGAGAAGAAGTTGAATTCTTATCCTTTCCATCTCTACCAATGTCCCAGACAAACTGAGATTACCAGAACACCAGCAGCTAAAAACGAAGCCAATTAATTTCTTGAGCACAACAGGTGCAAAAGCACTCGAGCATAGACTAGCGTTCATCAGGAGTTCTTTGCTTTTCAGAAAAAGAAACCCTTATTTAATAGGGAACGATGGGGCAAATGTACATTCAGGGCCCCTTGCACTACGAAATTCTCCTCACCAAAATCACACACAAACCTGTAATCATCGATTTGCACATACAAGCTCATACAACTTGATACACTTCTAATATGAGTGGCTGGTTCCCGGGTTATAGTACAGATGTGGTGAATATCTTTTCAAGGATAGCATAGTATATGTCCTCATGAAAGCAATTAACAAAAGCAGCAGCAAAGAACAGTTAGCAGAAGTCAGAGGGCATACAAATCATATAAACATGCCAATAAAATGAGAACAGAGAAGAAGCAGTCGCCATAGAGCAGTGATGGAGAACCTATGGCACGGGTGCCAGAGGTGGTACTCGGAGTCCTCTCTGTGGGCACGCACACACAGAGTTCATCATGTGGGGGGCGGAAAATCACGCACACACCCCACACATCTAAGATGGCCTGGGCCACTGAGCTTGATGTGAACACACCGCAGTGAGTAGGGAGGTCTTGGCTGGCGGGCCTGGTGCCTGTGCTCTGGGTGGCTGCTGCCCGGGTTGGGGTGCAGAGGAGGCAGAGATGCTAGAGAGGCACAGAGCGGTGCATGCGGGATTTGCTGGAGGCTACAGCAGGCTGGCCCCTTCTCGAGCGGGTGGGGCGGAGGAAGAGGGAGTCAACCGGTTTTTTCTAAACTAAAACCTCAGCATTCAGGTTAAATTGCCGGGTTAGCACTTTGCGATAAATAAGTAGGGTTTGAGTTGCAATTTGGGCACTTGGTCTCAGAAAGGTTCGCCATCGCTGCCATAGAGTTTCAGTTTAAACAACCACATTCAGAGGAATGTGGACAGTATTATTTTACTCTGTGGTTATACAGAACTTCAGCAAAAACAGCCAGACCAAAATTTATCAAGGGAAATGTATTCCAGGGCAATTATGAATTTTAAAGTGGAGTTACAGTAAATGGAATTACATGGCAAGCAGAAATTCAACTAAGTGAAGCTCTTCTCAAGCGACAGATACAGCAAATGAAGTAGTACCATGTGTTGGGTTTCTACTTATATAACAAATTTCTATACTGCCTCTCACCTTCTAAGAAAAAAAAGTTGAGAACACAAGTTACACACGGCATTTCAAAACACAGCAATAGTGTTAAGAATAGACATGACAAATTGTTAATATATAACTTCTTAGGGCTGATTACCATATCTCAGGCCAGTGTTTATATGAATAAAATCAGCAGGAACGGTTATCATTATGGAGACTAATGAAAGTACCATTGTGGTCACACGATTTTTCTTAGCTATTTCCATGACCATCTGGTTCACACACTTAACCATTCTTAGCAGATGCCTGAGATGAGTCTGTCTGATTTGTTCATGTGCACAAAAAAGTATTGATGAAACAATCCTTGTAAAGGGCATTGGGATTTCATTTTGTTTGCTTTAAAATTTCACAGTAGCCCTGTTCCCATATTACAGTGAATACACAAACATCTTTTTGTAAGAAAGAATCCACATGAGTTCACTTTACAAATGCAGCATGGTATTAGTGATTGGGTAAATGTGTGGTTTCAACCACAGATTCAGCTGGAAATGTGCACTATGACAACTATTTAATGTTCATAACACAGACTGGATGAACATTCTCTGGAACTCATAAACAAGACTAGTGTTGTTAGTCAGTACAAGCTTTGTTATTAAAATGCAAAAGACTACAGTCTTAATTGCTTAAAACTGACAGTGCAACTCTATTCAATTATTCCAGTGTAAAACCATAAAAATTAGTGGGTTTTGACTGGAGTAACATTGCACTGTTTTAGGATTACCAAATGCAGATTTGGAAGTTGCTGGAGGTTTGGGGGTGGTACCTGGATAGGGCAAACTTTGGGAAGAGGAGGATGCCCAGGAGGAATGTGATCCTATAAGAGTCCCCTCTCTAAAGTTGCCATTTCCTCCAGAGAACTGATGTTGATATAGAAATCAGTTGGAATTCCAGACGATTTCCAGGACCCACACAGTAAGTCCAAACAAGCGACATTTCCTCAAAATAAGGCACAGCAACGTAGCTCCACCAGCCTCCCTTCGAGGTAGTAGACGAATTTAACTCCAGGCATAAACAAACCTCACCTTGCCGTTAGTCGGCGGTTCCTGGATGTAAATATTGCTCATGATGTGAACAGGCCGTCCACTGCGCGATTAAGCCCGAGTTAGGCAGGAAACACACATTCTCTTCTCTCCACGGAAAGAGAACCCAGTTATTGGCCGGGGGTGGTGGCTTGCCACCATGTTGGGAGTTACCATCTTGCACTAAGAAGGGGAGAAAGAAAACAGTTCTCCACTCTAAAGCCGATGAAAAAACCCTCTCCATCCGGTATCATCAAAGACAAAATATGCCAAAAACAGCAAGTCAAGGAATCTGTTCTTTGATGTAATCCTCAGCAGCGCCATCATCTCGAAATGTTCTCCCTGTTCGCTGTTGGTACAGCCCGCTGTGTACGATGCAAAGACTTCCGGCCGAAAAGCGTTGCCCGGAATGTTTTTATCCGACGTGGATTGGGGTGTGGAGTTGCTCACTGTGCTGCGACTGGAGGAAAACTGAAAGCTAGGCAGAAGTTCTGGAGTATGAAAACGCGCTGCTATGCAATTCGTTATAAATATGCTGATCGGAATCCACATATGGGTCTTCACTTGGAAGTACGCCCTGTTGAAGTCAATAGGATTTCTTTCAAACGGCTGTACGTGGACTGGATATCAGTAGCATTTGCTTCGCAGCGAACACGTAAAGGCTACAAAGCTATTCTCCCTGCTCGTGGGAGGCAGTGGGTACAACTCTCCACCCACCCGGCTGCTTCCCACAATAAAGCATGTCAATAACCAAAGTAAACATCATAAGCTACAGTTAACAATTATTAATTTGTGCGGTAGGGATTAGTGTTCAGGTAGAAGCTGGAAAGTTTTCCCTGTATTCCCAATGATGTGCAGAAGTATCAGTCAACCAGGAAACCCGCCTCTCCTTGCTGGGATTAGCGGGCTGAGAAGGGCAGCCTCATTTGGCTGCAGGACGGGAGGGGAATTTTGTGGTGCAGATTTATGTGATACGGTCCGGAAAAGCCTTCGCAGTCTCCCAACGAAGAGACTCTAAATGTCCTTTACACTGCATGGTCAGTGAAGGATGCACGTCTGGTTGCTTTCAGTATCCTGGCTTGCCCGCACTAGTTTTTCCCCCACTTGTCTTCCTCGTGGTATACTACTTGGTGCCCCGCTCAAAACCTTCCGGCGGAAAAGTTTTGCCACGGCGGAGGTGCCCAGCCGAGAGTGGGATTTGGCGAGTGCTCCGTGAGAAGGTGTTTCGGGTTTGGGGGCTTTATGGCGCTGCCAGGTGAGCTGCCGAAGGTCAAGCAGAGGGAGGGTTAGCCCGGACAGCCTTACACGCTAGGTAGAGATCTTGGGGATCCGAAACTTCTTTTCTTCACTCCTATCTGGTGTGAGACGCACGCAACAAAGGAAGTTGGGGACTGGGAGCTCAAATCTTGGTTTGTGAGTGTTGAAAACATGGCGAACGTCCAAAATCCAGAATCTCCAGTATCTTTAACTTACTAGTATTTGGCATGCAGGGCTTTGGTAATGTACTTTTAATGTGTTCTTTAGAAGAAAAACCCAATGATTGGAAAAACTTTGTAGGCACTTTTTGCTCCGTAGTCCACGTTCAGTAAAGCCTGATGTTAGGAGGTATGATTAAAAATTAAGTTGAGTTAATCACTAGGAGGAGCGCATGGTAGAGGGTATTGAGAATGACATTTTAAAGGTGGTGAAAAACCTATGGATTTTTAAAATCCTTGTTACACATTAAGCTGGTGAAGTAGAGCTTTTTCTTTTGCAGATCCTGCTGCACATCATGGCATGTGTGTTTGTTCTGTATTACATATACTGTATTATCTGAGTATCTGAGACCAGAGAGCACTAATGGTTGTTTGGATGGTCTGAAAGACTGTCGGTGCTATTGGCAAGTATCCTTAGTTTCTGCTGAAATTTGGAGGACTTGAAAATGCCAGAGGGACATCAGAAAGAGCTACCTGACCTAGGGGAAGAATATATTTTAACCCAGACTGACCCTGAAAGAGGGGTGGGGCCTGGGGACTGATAAAATTGGTGGGAACAGAAGGGCGAGCTCTCTTCTGGGTCACTGAAGGGAGCAGACCTCTTGCCTGGGCTCTGGAGAGAGCAGCCATTTTTGGACCATGTGCTTACCCAAGAAGCTCACTTAGCCTTCCAGGTAATGGGAACTCTGTGAGAATTGTAACCTTCTAAGCTTTAAGCGCCTACCCTCTTGTATCAACTGCTAGGGTATGTTTAAATTAAGGGATAGAGGATTTGTGTTTATATCTCTTTTTTTTTTGGAAACCCTTGCTTGATCTGGTGCAGTGCTAAAACATACTTGTAACCATTTCATTTTTAATAAATACTTTTGAACCTTAGATGTGGGGAATAGTTCTCTGTACCATGTAGACCTCCGCCGTTTTGGATACGCTTTCGGAATAGGAGGGCCCCTGGATTACACTGGCAGTTGGCAAGCAGCTATTCATCCAGGGCCTCCAATCTGCCCTATGGAACCCAGGAGAGGGGAACCAGGGGAAACTGAGGCTAGGCCTCAGAGTTGGAAAGGAAGCTGGGGAGCCCTGATCCTCCCCAGTGGGCGGTTCCTCAAGTGGTCAGGTAGTGGCAGCGATTTACCCATAGAGAAAGCAAGCCCTCTCCAGGAAAAGGTGGCAACCCCTGGTAAAGGCTTGGGAGTGGAATAGGGCCTACCCGGCAAAGCAGTATTTTTAGTGGCTGATTGGAACAGCTGCTCCCAACCAGTTAAGTAACTTGTAACCTGAGTAGAAATTATAATTACTATTAACAAAATGTTGTACTTGTAGCAACTGACATTCAGGTAGTGATGGATAGCACCTGTTCTTTTAGCCTTTGTGCATTCATATGTTAACTTCCTTGCCAGATCTGTTTGGCTTGGCAGTTCATGGATACTATCAGTGAGAGCTGTCAGCTTTGCTAGCCTTCTATATTATTTCATTGTTACCACCTATGTCTGGAAATTGAAAAATGTTATGTTTCTATATGTGTAATTAAAAAGTTTCCATCTTTATTTCTTGTAAGTTGAAAATTAATTTCTAATGTCAAGTGGTGGTTGGAAGGAATGATGAATTGAGTCCAATTTTGATTTGGTCATGGAATTATAGCTAAAACGTTCCTCCTAGCCAACTGTTTCTTAAGGCAAGATTTTTATTACTGGTATTCAAAAATTTTGTGCGAAAATGTCTGAGGCTGTATTAGTGAAGATTTTAGTGTACTGTACAGTTTAATATATCCTTATGAAAGACAAGGGTCACCAGAAAAGACAAAACACTAGGAAAAGTTGAACACAGCAGGAAAAGAGTAAGACCCAATCTGAAATGGATTGACTTAGTCAAGGAAACCAAAGCCCGCGGTTTTCAAGACCTGAGCAAGGCTATTAACGATAGAATGTTTTGGGGGCTCATTAATTTATAGGGTCACTTTAAGTCAAAGAGACTTGATGGCACATCATACAAATTCATATAGCTTAATAACTGTATATGACTTATAATTAATTTATTTATTTGCTGCTGTATTAGAATTAGAAACTGGTAAAATTGTGCTTGGATGATCACTCCCATCTTTGTGTATTATATATTTTCTCTCTCTCCCAAGGTTAATATGAAATCTGGTTTTTTTTTATCAGGAGGAAATAAAGACAACATTAGGGCAGGGTGCAAGAAATGTGGCTATCGTAAGTATCAGCATAAATTTAAAGTTATCTGTAAGATTTGCCTAAGGTTTTATTGCAGTTAAGTGTCATTAGCTTGATCTGGCATTGTTTGGTTGTATTAAGGCTTGAATATCTGACTAGAAATTAAATGGAGCAGACCCAGCAACACTATCTTGAGTTCCTTGGAGCAGTATAGTTTGATTGTACCAAAATGGTTTCCCATAATATTGACACAGTGTGCTCTGTCAGCAGAACACTGAAACTGAATTGAAGCTGTGAGCCTTAAAGCATTTATTTTGAAGTAAGTTGCATTAATTTTGCTGGATGAAATTTTATTGAATATTTTATTGACATTTTTATTGAAATTTTTTTATTATTCATTTTGAGGGTTAGTTGCTTTAGCCATTCCAGAGCACAAATAGCCCTTACTGTTTTATGTTGTTGGATTTTCCTAAATTTCTTTTCTGTTCATTTTCACCTAGCGGGCCACCTTACGTTTGAATGTCGAAACTTTCTCCGGGTGGACCCAAAAAGAGATATTGTTTTAGATGTCAGCAGTACAAGCAGTGAAGACAGCGAAGAGGAGGAACTGAGTAAGCTGCAGGCTATACCAGAGAAAAAAAGTAAGTTTTAGACTTTCGACTATCTCCTGCTTCTTTGTCTTTCTTGTGTTTCTCCTAATATGTTTCCTTATACTGACTCATTTCTTACACATAAAGTTGCATGACACAAAAAATGAGTATGACTTAAGCCAGGCAACATTGAAAACTTTGAGTCTTGTTCCTGGGTGATTTTCTCCATTCTTGTTTGCATGAACCAGCTACTCACTGAGATATATATATATATATAAGTGAAATCTAAACTAATTGTCTTTGTATTACCACTGTAGGACTAATGATTGACTGGCCTATGATTGGGGGAGTGCCTCCATGTTGATTCTCCTGGATCAATTATTATATCCTTCTGGAGAGTTTGGCTGGGTTGGGTGGGGCATCATGGCTTAGTGGTTCTACTCGTATTTCACAAACTGATTCCCAAAAGGTGGTTCTGGGGGTTACTGCTAGGTCCTGTGGCATTTATGCCTGCAAAGTTCCTTCTTGTTCATCATGCTTTTTAAGATCTATGCGAAACTGCTGGAGAGGTCACCTGGGAATTTGAAGGGAGATGTCAAGTAGCTAAGATATTTTTGCAGGGGGCTAGACATATTCAAGGTGGCTATGATGACTAAATGGAACCTCTGTCATCTGAGGAAGTGGGCTGCTAAAACCCAATTGCCAGAGGCCACAGCCGGGAAGAGTTGTTGGATTCAGCATCAAGGGCCATCTTCTCCCAAATGAACTTACCTGTCCACTCTAGTCATCCTCAGGGGCTCTGTTTTTGGTGCTCCTGAGAGAGACCAGTGAGTTGAACCCCCCCCCCCCCTGCCTTAAACAATTGTTGTAAAGAATGAAATGTTTTGTTAGTTGCTTATTTTAAAAACAAGCTGTCCTACATTGCAAGATTTGACCTTATGGAATGTTTATATACTAATTCATAGTAGATAAAGAAGGCTCGAGGCTAGCTCCCTGGTAATAACAGAGTTCCCTAGATATATGAGGGAATGTTCTGTATCTTGTAAATAAAGGGGTCAGCTAATGGGGAACTCCAGAATGACCTTTTACTTCATTTTATCATTAGCATGGTAAAAATCACACCCTTCTGTAGACTGCTTACGAAATGAAGGAAAGGAATACATTATTCCAGAGGGAAGCTGGAACTTTGGGGTATGGGCTAGGACAGGGGTAGGGAACCTGCAGCTCTCCAGATGTTCAGGAACTACAATTCCCATCAGCCCCTACCAGCATGGCCAATTGGCCATGCTGACAGAGGCTGATGGGAATTGTAGTTCCTGAACATCTGGAGAGCCGCAGGTTCCCTACCCCTGGGCTAGGAGAATCAACTGGGTCAAAAGAGGCAGCCCGTGAAAAAACTTGTATTAATTCCACAAGCTTTGGACATTGGTCGGGAGGTTGTTTGCTGCCTTTTTGTTTTCTTTTTTAAAAAGTGGCTTTAACCATCTATGTCTCCTGCGATAGACTGAAAGCATCAAAATAAAGAAAGAATCCCCATCCATCTGCCAGAAATGCCAGAATAATAAGGGAAGGCGGGGAAGAGCAAAAACCCAAAGGAAGCCAAGCACATATTGCTCTGCTTTACTTTCCCTGCACAGGCAGGAAAAAAAGTCACACTTTACCCCCTTTCAAAACTGTGGGGCTTCTCTAATCTGCAGCATCGTGAGTTCAGGAGGGGAAAAACATGTGCATAACCAAGAGTCTGGCCCCAAGGGAATATACACTCATTGTGGGGTAGGCCACAAGTGTATAAATGGCCATGAATACATGAAGTTGCCTGATACTGAATCAGACTCTTGGTCCATCAATGTAACCATTGTGTACTCTGACTGGCAGCAGCTGTCTAAGGTCTCCAGCAGAGGTCTTTCATATCATTTTGCTACCTGGACTTTTTAGCTGGAGATGCCAGGGATTAAGTCTGAGCCCTTCTGTGTGCAAGGAAAGGCTCTACCGTTGATCCATGGCACCTCCTGGCATGTTGTAGATCATGTTAATGCTCACTGTATGTTGTGCTCATATGAGGTGAGGAGGAAAGGTTATGCTTCATTGAGTACGGCAACTTGACAATCTAAGTTGTTGCTTTTTAACTACTGCATCTTAATGTCCTTTTATCTTTTGAGGAGTTGTGTCTTGCTGCATAGTAGGGTGCAGTAGAACTGGATCATAATTTTTTTCATTAGATACGTAGAATTTTAAATTACCTGATTCAAGATAACTATAAAATTTCACATTTTGAATCTGCAGCTATTGCTGAGGAAGAAGAAAAGAAAAGGCCTAAGAAGAAAAGCAAAGAGAAATTGAAACAGAAGAAAGGAAGAAAGAGGTATTGTTTAAAAAGCTTTTCTATCACATGTTGCAAATGCCAGGAAAGTGCTTTAGAAGATCCTTAGTATAATTTCTGTAAATGAAGCTGATGAGAGTTGCAGGGAAAATCACTTGCAATCTAAGAACATAAGGACAAGCCAACTGGATCAGACCAGAGTCCATCTAGTCCAGCTCTCTGCTACTCTCAGTGGCCCACCAGGTGCCTTTGGGAGCTCACATGCAGGATGCGAAAGCAATGGCCTTCTGCAGCTGTTGCTCCCAAGCACCTCAGATCTCAGATCAAGGAGGATCAAGATTGGTAGCCATAGATCGACTTCTCCTCCATAAACCTGTCCAAGCCCTTTTTTAAGCTATCCAGGTTAGTAGCCATCACCACCTCCTGTGGCAGCATATTCCAAACACCAATCACACGTTGCGTGAAAAAATGTTTCCTTTTATTAGTCCTTATTCTCTCCCCCCCCCCCCCTGCATTTTCAATGAATGGTCCCTGGTTCTAGTATTGTGAGAAAGAGAGAAAAATTTCTCCCTGTCAACATTTTCTACCCCAACATTTTCTGCTGGGGGGGGGGTGCAGAAGAGGCGGCTCCGTGCGAAGCCACCTCTTCTCCACCGGCTTCTGCGGGGCCGCTTGCTCCCGTGCGAACGGCCCCCACCCCTCCATCGGCATAATTTCTGCCGGTGGAGAGGCGCCCTGCACTGGCTCACTGTCACACTATCTGCCATGTCAGTGTTTATGCTGTTTGTTTGGCATTCATTGCGGTTGAATGAAAGGGGTCTAAGTGAACTATGGTGTGTTTATTAGAATAAGTCTAGCCATAAACTCAATTCTAACCTGTTGTGTTCTCACTATTAACCTGTTCTAGGAAATAATCTACATTCCTGTGTTTATAGATCTTATTCATCAAGTACCACAGAAGAAGATGAGACCAAGTCAAAAAAACAGAAATGCCACAAGAAGGAAAAGAAGGAGAAAAAGAGTAAATCCAAGAAAAGAAAGCATCACAAAAAGGAGAAGAAAAAAAGAAAAAAGAAAAGAGACTCCTCTTCGGATAGTTCAGACTCTTCTAGCAGTGACTAAGAATCAAAGCCAGGCTGATTTTTAGTTTTGTTGTGATTATGGGTGGAGCCATTTGAAGAGATTGTGGAATGATTTGACAAAGCAGAGCAAATCTTTTCTCATTTTCCCCTTTCCCAAACCATCTGTTCTGAAACATGTCAGGAGGCCCTCACTGGCAAACTGTGCCATAGGATAGGACATTGTAGGCACAGAAGAAAATTTGATACAATTGCCCGTTGCTCTGTCTTCTGCTGGCTCTCATCAGTGGAGCAGGGAGAGAAAGGTGAATTTTCCTGATTCCCCCTAGTCACTGCAGCAGTCCATCCTGAGACTATTTGTTTCCTGGTTCTCAGAGAGGAGTTTGGGGCAAGTGACAGGCTGTTTGGAGGATGGAAAAAAATCTTCTCTGCCAGCTCCTTCCATGAACACTTTTACTGCCTCAAACCTTATGTTTAGGTCTCTATGAAACTGCTCAGTAAAAAATTATATATATATATATATATTTGTACTTGACTGCCCATCTGTATTTATATATTTTCTGTTATTATATTAAACATTTTAGAAATCTACAGAGGCTGATTTTCCTGTGTGCAGTATAGTTGTTCAGTTCTTACTTTGTGTGAAAAAGGGAATTAGTTTTATCACTTAAGGTTTCTGCTGAAACATCTGCCTTCTGTTCATAAATATCAGAGGTTCACATCAGTGCTAGAATTTTAAGGAAACAACCTAGTGGGAAGAGTTGACTGTTATAAAATTTTAAACATCGACATTAATTGCCCAATAAAAAAGGACCCAGGCCAGAGTGCTTTTAGGGAGAAGTTGTCATTCTTGAAGTGTGGAGCTTCTCCACTTGGTGCAACACTGCACTGGCAGGGATCTGGTATGGGGGGGCGGTTCTTATAGTTCAGGCGTGGGATTTGGGGAGGACCGTAGAAAGCCCTGCTATGTATGCATATCGCTCCCTCTCAATGCATTTTTGGGTTAGGGCCTATGTTGTTTGCATGTTAATAAAGGCTTGCTTGAAAAAAAAAAGTTAAGAGAGGAATGACTTTTGAAGTGTAGTAGAAATAAGGGCTACGACTTCTAGACTGAATTGGTAATATGCTTCTAAGCACACCGTGGCTTTTTCTCCTTTAACGCAAAGAGGCTTTTTGTACTTGGAACTGAGATGAAAGCTTTCTCCTGTCAATGCAAATTTTCATTCTTTTCCTTAATATTTGTGCAGATGATAGGCTCAAAAATATATATATATATATATATTTGTCGGATCAAATAAGTAAATATGCAAAAATTCCCTTGAAGATGGTTCTATTAAATAATTATTCTGTAGTGAATAAATAAGTAGTAAATATACCAAAATACATTCTGTCCCTAGAAGATCATTCTGCAGTGCCCATTGTATTAATAAATAAGATTAAAATGACTCAGGATTATCAGTTCTGCAATTTCTTTAAATACCAGATGCTTTTTATATTGTCAGGTTGGGTTGGTGGCAAAAAAAATGCTCTTCTTTAAAAGTGGTAATCTTGCTACGGTACTTATTCAGTTGCTGTTAATGTTCTAAAATACCTTAAATTAGATGCTGTCAGAAATGTCCTACCTATAAGCGAAGAACTGAAGAACTGAAGGAGGAAAGTGTGTGTTGCGGGGGGAGGGGGCTTTTGATTTCCTTCACATTGAATGTGCTTTACATTTGGGTTTTATTCTTGGTTAAGCTTATGTTTTGACCTCCTAGTCACCGCACCCTCAGATCAGAGAATCCTCACGGTTTCTGAAACCTGGTTGAGTGTGATTTTCTCTCCCTTTGCAGGAAAAGTGAAGGAGATCGATGTGCAGTAGGCTTTCTTTGGCCTTTCTTACTCCTCCCCACCTCCCCCTACCCACACCACAGCAGTTCTACCCATTCTTCAAGCCACCATTCCAAAACAGAGGGGCTTTTTAATGCTGTTGTTGGATTAAATTGACATTAAATTGGATTAAATTGACATGATCAAGCGAAGTAATGCTAAACCAAAGATGATGTACACATACAGACACACAGGTGTCAGGCAATCTACCCAAATGGAGGTTGCACAGAAAGAAAAAGGAAGCAGTAGACAAACAGAATGGCAGCTTGGCTCTGCTCAGCTAGGGACACTTCACAAGAAGGGAATCCCTGTGTAAAACAGACAGCCACGGGGTAAGTAGTGCATCCATAAATGGTCGGGGAGTCCATCAGGGCTTGTTCTCAAAATCCTTTATCAAATGCCTCCAGACTTTGGAGCTGAACTACCTTCTTTCCAATTACACAGGGACTGGTTTCACATCAATGTTTCAGTTTTTATTTGCAGAACTTTTCATGAAAGTAACCACATGACATCATCTTAGGGTTGCCGGTTCCAGTTGGGGCCTGGTGTTCTCCTAAATTACATGTTAAATCCAATTTTCAGAGATCTGTTCCCCTTGAGACCATGGCAGCTTTGGAGGGTAGGCACTATGGCATCACGCCCATGCTATGCCCCAGATCTCCAAAGATTACCAAACCCAGAGCTGGGAGCCCTAAATCATCAACTACTCATCTTGCTGCTGTGTTCTCGCTTTTTTGCAATCTTTCCTCAACCTGGTTTTGGTACAGTTTTATTTTCTTTTTATGAAGGTTGCAACTGAAGTGCCTTTCAATGCTGTGTGGATGAAAATATAAATGTCTGTAGCTTCTGTCCACATCAGCACAATTTTCCTAACCTCAGTCCATGTGACCATTCCCCTTCCACTGCCAGAGAATTTGTTTTTTTATTTAAAAAACTAGAAATAATGAGATCACTATACCATTACCATGCCATAACAAACTATTGCACTAATTGCTAGCTTACTTTTAAGTCTCTGCCCCAATTTGTAGTGGACTTAGCAGGGGAAAGCCACAGGGCGCACATTTCCTCTTAACTGTTTGCAATGAAAAGTGCTAGAGGCCAACCTTTTATGACAGCTGGTACACTGTTGTAATGTATCATTATAACAATTTTACAGCAGGGTAACGAGTTCAGTTATCATTTTAAGCCTGACAAAAGCGCTTTGGAGCTTTCCCACAGCAAGGAAAGTGCAGGGAAAATATGAACGCCTTTGCATTCACAGCAGCAGTGGGAGTTATGCAAAGAATTATCTCTCTGTGGAAGCAGTGAGAGTTTAATCCATTACGATTTTTTCATGTGTAAGCTTCACCAAAATAAATGGAAATTGCATAGGGTGTTATTGTATAGATTCTACACATTTCAGCAAATGGGGTATGCCTATGAAACAGTCTTAGTGGATTTTCCCCATTTGTAATTCTCTAAAGGATTTGCTTGTGGCACATTAGTTTTTGATAATGGATTAATTTTGTCTGAATTCTGCAGCTTTGTCAAGTGTAAAGTGCTCAGTGTGGGTTTGCTGTATAATCCACTGTGGAGACATCGTAGGTAGGGAGATGCTGTCATGTATTCATTCAACTCCTTTTCTATTGAAAGGGGAAGGGAAAGGAGCCCATAAGCATTATTCACAGTTGCAAGATAATTGCTTTTTATTAAGTTTGCTATGTTCAATTTTTAGGGGGGAAAATTAGCAAGTTATTGCTGAACAGATGGTCCTAGGAAAACGGTAGTATTTGGTGCCTATGGAAGAGCCATGCCTGGTGCTGGGTGGTTCACTTGAAAGAGATGTAGCCTGAAAGTAATCAGATGTCAGTGTTGAAATTAGTTTCCTTAGCAAGCTGGAAGATTTTTTGACAATTGTGTCAGAGCCAGTGTGGTGTAGTTGTAGTATCTAGGGGAACCAGGTTTGAATCCCCACTTGTACCATGGAAGCTTGTTGGGTAACCTTGGTTTAGACATACTCTCCTAGCTTCAAATAACTCACAGGGTTATTATAAGGATGAACTAAAGGGGGAAAAGTACACTGTAATCTCTTTTGGGTCCTCAATGGGGAGAAAGGTGGAGTACAAATGAATTAAACAAATAAAAATTAAATGTCCAGATATATTGCTCAGCAGCAATAAATTCTTAATGGCACTGTATAAACAATTTCCAAAAGAATATTCAGTCTTCTTTCCAAAGGCAAGATCTTTCCAATCATTCCCTCTTAGAGTGAGTGTGATGCATGGAACATTGGAAGAGTTCCTAACATAGAAGTACCTCAAAGACTTAACCTGTCTTTATCTCAAAAACATATCCTCTTAGTTTAAATTCAGTAGTGGGTCCTTGGTGAAATGAGTTATTGGACTTAAAATTAATCATGGAAATTAATTCATGACTTATTGGACTTACTCCCTTATAGAATCTTAGAAGCATGCTATTTTAAAATAATTGTTTATAAGTTGGAGATCTGCAAGAAGTGCTGGGAAGTGGAGAACCATTTGTGAATCCCACTCACAAACTCTCCCCTACTATGCTAGTCTAAGCTTTCAGAGGTTTCAGTAGACATAACATTGGTCTTACCTGTGAAGGAGACTTCTCCATTGAGCAATGGATGACATCTGGGTTATTGTCAGCTACCATTCAGGAAGGCAGGGGTTAAATAAAAACTTCCCAGGCTCCTCTCTGTGCTGCGGCTCCGCCCCGTCTCCTGTGCTCCAGTTCTGGCTTCTCCACAAAGCAGTATTCCGCCTCTCAAAAGATTCTCTGCAAAAAACTTGACCTTCTAATGTTCCAACTCGCTTCCAATGTGCAAATAAGAAAAAACCATGGAAGTCATTAACAAAGGCCTTATGGAGTCTAAATAACAAGGGGCTCTGAACTAATACGCCTAAGACGGGAGGAAACCTCCTGGGTCATTAATCAAAACAGAAACCAATTATTAACTGTATAACAACTAACTAATCTTGGAGCAGGATGACGACCAATGGGAGGGCAGATGTCATCCATTGCTCAATGGAGAAGTCTCCTTCACAGGTAAGACCAATGTTATTTCTCCATTGAGCAGGATGACATCTGGGTGAACTCCCCTAGCAGTATCAGATAGATTTACAGGGTGGGGTCAAAATCCTCTCCAATGACATGCTGCAGGACTCTACGTCCATAATCAGCATCGGCAGCGCTGAAAACGTTCAGCCTATAGTGCCTAACGAAGGTGGATAAGGAGGACCAGGTTGCTGCTCTGCATATTTCCTCCACTGGTACGTTATTGTTAAAGGCCGCATTGGTGGAAGCATTGCGGGCGGAGTGTGCCGTGATCCCTACTGGAATTGACAGCTTTTGTTCCTTGTAAGCCTCGCTGATGCATTCCCTCAAGCACTTACTGATGGAAGGGGCTGATAATTTCTGACCTCTGTTGTGATTGGAAGTGGATATGAACATGGAATCTGATCTCCTGAATTCCTGAGTTCTGATTAAGAAGGCTTTTAAGGTTCGCCTCACATCTAATGTGTGCCAATACACCTCCTTAGGGTGTTTTGGGTTGGGACAAAAGGTGGGTAGGAAAATTTCCTGTTTCCTATGAAAGGTGGAGTTGACCTTTGGAATGAAGGTAGGGTCAATACGTAGCACCACCTTGTCCTTATGAAAGACACACAATGGGGGTTTCATGGAAAGGGCAGCTAGCTCTGAAGTGATGGCTACCAAGAAAACAGCCTTCATGCGAAGATGCTTAAGGGAACTCTCCATGATGGGCTCAAATGGTTTCTTGGTCAGGGCTTGCAATACTATATGCAGTCTCCATGTGGGAAAATGATGGTTGACCGGTTTATCTTTCAGTGTAGCACCCCTAAGGAATCTAACTATGTGTGGGTGTGAAGTGGGAGTATGCCCCTCCAGTCTGGGTAATACAGACGTGAGGGCTGCCATTTGCCTACGTAAAGTATTAGCTCTAAGGCCTGATTCCATGCCGTCCTGTAGAAAACTTAAAATGTCCCTGATCCTAGGTTCTGTAGGAGTCACTCTCTTCCTCCAGCACCACCTAACAAAAGCCTTCCAGGTAGTGATGTAAATTCTTTTGGTGGAAGATTTCCTGGAGGCCATTATGGTGTCGAGGACGGCTTTGGAGTATCCCTGAGCCTCTAGCTGTCGCCTTTCAATCTCCAGGCAGTCAAGTTGAGACGTTCTGGTTCCGGGTGGAAAATGGGTCCCTGTTGCAGGAGGTCCCTGTGCAGAGGGAGTCTCAAGGGTTTGCGTGCCGACATCTGTAATATGTTGGTGAACCAAGGTCGTCTGGGCCACCACGGTGCTACCAATATGACATCTGCCCTCTCTTCCCTGATCTTTCGGAGGAGTCTGGGGATCATGGGGAAGGGAGGGAAGGCGTACAGGATTCCTTGAGGCCAACTGGAGGATAAGGCATCCGTATTCTCCGCTTCCGGGTGATGGAATCGAGACATGAATCTGGGGAGCTGTTTGTTCAGATTGGAGGCGAAGAGGTCCAAGATTGGAGCTACCAGGGCATGAGCTATCATCAGGAAAATTTCCTTCTTTAGTCTCCACTCCCCTGGATGAATGCTCTGTCTGCTCAGCCAATCTGCTTGAACATTTAGATTCCCCTGAATATGTTCGGATTTGATGGAAAGCACATGAGTCTCTGCCCACTGAAAGATCAGGAGGGCTTCCTTCTGCAGCTCTGCAGATCTGGACCCCCCCCCCCCTGTCTGTTCAGGTAAGATTTCGCCGTTGTGTTGTCTGTCCTGATCAGCACGTGTGACCCCCTCAGGAGGTGCTGAAAGTGGCTCAAAGCCAACCAGATCGCTCTTAGTTCCAGCACATTGATGTGAAGTGCTGATTCCTGGGCTGACCAAGTCCCTTGAATGGGAATTCCCTCTAGAGTAGCTCCCCAGCCTAGAAGGCTTGCGTCTGAGAATACCTGTTTGGTGGTTGCAATCCAAAATACACGTCCCAGATTTAGGTTGGATGGTTTCATCCACCATAGTAGACTGACCTTGACTGGTCTTGGGATCACTACTTCTCTGTGGCTTTTGTGAGCGATGAGATCCTGGAAGGGGTGAAGGAACCTCTGTAGTGGTCTGGATCTGAACCTTCCCCACTGAATTGCCTCTGATAATGCCACCATGAGGCCCATCAAGCTTGCTAGAGAAAGCAGCGAGCATTTGTGTTTGTGCAGAACTTGGTTGATTTTGGCTTTCATAATCAATTGTTTCTTTGGAGGGACCAGAATCTTGCAGGTGGAGGTGTCTATGATGAAACCCAGGTGTTCCAGTCTCCGTGAGGGATTTAAGGAACTCTTGGCCCGATTGACGAGAAAACCATGGATTTCTAAAGTTCGGATGGTTTCCTGAGTGTGTTGTTCTGCTTGGGTCGAGGAGTCCGAACGAATCAGGATATCGTCGAGGTAAGGGTGAATCCTGATGCCTCTTTCCCTGAGAAGTACGATCAGGTTGATGAGGAGCTTTGAAAAAACTCGGGGGGCAGTGCATAGTCCAAATGGAAGTGCTCTGAATTGGAAGTGTTCTTTCCCCACTCCAAACCTCAGGAATCTGCGATGGCTCTCGAAGATGGGAATGTGGAGATATGCCTCTGACAAATCTATGGAGGTGAGGAATTCGCCTGGTTGAAGCGAGTCTGCGATGGACCTCAGAGTTTCCATTCTGAAATGTTTCAGCCTTACGAAGCTGTTGACATACTTCAGGTCTAGGATTGGTCGCCACTCCCCAGTTTTCTTGGGAACTGTGAACAGTATGGAGTATACTCCTCGTCCCCTCTGTTCTTGTGGCACCGGCTCCACCGCCTCTATATTTAGTAGATGTGCGATGGCTTCTAGTTTTCTGGCTCTTTTTTCTGGAATTCTGGACAGCGGAGACATGATAAATCAGCTTGGGGGTAGAGACATGAATTCTATTACGTACCCTGAAGAGACTATTTCCAGGGACCAGGCGTCTGCGTGAGAGGCTTGCCAAGTTTGGTGAGACTTTTGGAGCCTGCCCCCCACTGCATTGTTGTTGGCGTCATGCCTTGGGTTGTCGATTGTCCTGCTGGTATCGGTCAGGGAACGACCCCTTCTTGGAAGTAAAACCTTTTTTGAATTGTTGTCTTCCCTGGTTCCAGTATGGGTGACGAAAATTGTCTCTTTTAAATTGACTGGTGCTCTGCTGGGGTCGAAAAAAGGACTGAGAAGATGGCTTCTTGTCAAGGCCACGAGCCTGTTTTGGGAGATGTTTAGGTTTCTCCTTAGGATCGACCAGGAACTCACTGAGTTCTTCTCCAAAAAGCTTGTGTCCGTGGAAGGCACATTCGGAAACCATGGTTTTAGAACGCCAGTCGGTCTGCCATGCTCGTAACCAGAGTAGCCGACGTGTGGCCACTGAAGAGGCCAAAGAACAGGCCGAGAAGGTGACTGCATCTAAGGTGGCGTCGGCCGCAAAGCTGGCTGCTTTGAGCATTCTGTTCACCCCTTCTATGGCTTTGGTCTCAGTAGGGGGTATCAATTCCAGAACCTTTCTTGCCCATACTATGGAGGCTCTGGAGACAATGGAGGCTGTAGCCGATGCTCTAATGGCCATGGCCATCGCTTCGTGTGTTCTTTTGCAGAATTGATCAGATCTTCTATCCTGCATGTCCTTGATCTGTCCTCTGCCATCCTTGGACACCAGGCCTGAGGACTATAAGGCTGCCACTGGACCATCTATAATGGGAACTTGTAAGATATTGTTAGCATAAGCAGGTAAATCGTACAGTTTACGCAAATAATTGGGGCACCTTTTGTTGGCTGCGGGCTTGTTCCATTGATTAGTGACCTGAGTTTCAAAGTATTCTGGGAATGGGAAAACCCTTTTGGAATCAGGGTGAGGTGGGAAGAATTCGCCGTCACCCTTGTGCAGAGAAGTGGATTTACGTTTAGAAGACCCTTCACTGCTTTTGGCTTCTCCAAGGTGCAAGGCAGCAACAGATTTGGAGAGCAAATAATGGTAGTCTTCAATCTTAAATAGGCGGGAGGATTGCTCAGTGACCTGCATCTCCTCTAAATCCTCCTGATCAGAGAGTAACTCCCCCTCTTCCTTACCCTGGGTCTCAGAATCTGAGGAGTCCACAGTGGGTACAGGGATTAGTTTTGGCTTTTTGGGAGCAGCCTTGATTTGCCAGGCAGAGCCGGCCCTTTTATTTTCTCTAATGGAGTCCTTAGAGGTTGAGATGGAACTGAGAGAGGGACTGGGGGGACAGAAATCCGTCTGTGATCTATAGAGGGTTAACATCTCCTCTCTCATTACTGCCTTTTCCTGCTGAAAGGCGCCCTTAATGAAGGCAAAAATTTCAGTCTTTAAATCCCCTAAGGAAATCTTACCACTCTCTTCAGGATTTGAAGCCTCCTCCTGTTCTGTTTGAGCCATTAAGCAGTCCTGACTCGGTACACCAGAGTGCATTGGACTGTTGCAGGGAGCGGTCCACCATTTTGCGCACCTTTTCATTTCGGCACGAAGGCTCACTCCTCTGGTGACTGGCTGCTCTGCCCAGATTCTCCTGGGACCTTGGCTGCCTTCGCTGTCCTCCTCAGAGGACAGAAGCTTTTCTCCCCGAGGCATGAAGAGGAGAGGAGGAGGGATCGAAGTATCAATTGCTCACCGCTTCAAGCTGTTAGGCAATCTGCGGGTCAGTACGGTGGCGATGGGAGTGCTCAGCCGCTTGAGAGGAAGGCTTAATAAACTCCCAGTGAAATTTAGAATCAAACAGTTGATATAACGTCCCAAAAAAGGAAAAAATGGTGGCTCTAAAAGCCACCATGCCTGCTCTTCCTAAGGCAGGGAACAAACTGGGGCACAGGAGACGGGGCGGAGCCGCAGCACAGAGAGGAGCCTGGGAAGTTTTTATTTAACCCCTGCCTTCCTGAATGGTAGCTGACAATAACCCAGATGTCATCCTGCTCAATGGAGAATGATCTCTCCTTCCCTCTTTTTCCTTTGAATGGTGTTCAGTTGTTATCAATATTCTATCCCTTTTAGAGCAAGCCAGTTTGGTTTTTGCTTGTTCTTGGTACCTTATCTTTGAGAATGCCTATTGTGTAGTTCACATCATCCATACTGGGGGAACAGAGTCAGTCAGTTTACTATTAGTGTGTGGTAGTATATTTATCAACAAAGATGACCCATTACAAAGTGACCTTAAAAAAGCAAATTGCATATCTCTGTCCCAACAAATTGGTAATGAGTAATAAGTAATAAGGTATTGTCAAAGGCTTTCAAGGATTCAACTGTTCTGGCAGGTTTTCCGGGCTGTGAGGCCGTGGTCTGATGGATCTTGTTCCTAACGTTTCGCCTGCATCTGTGGCTGGCATCTTCAGAGGTGTATCACAGAGGGAAGTCTGTTACACACTGGGTCCAGAGAGAAGGGAATGTTTGGGGTATATGTTGTCCATGTCCCAGGGTGGGGAATCAATAAGTGTAACGTGATTTTATATTTCCAGTATCTGTTCTGAGCTGTGAGCCAGGAAGTCCATGGTACATGCTGATGAGGTCATGAACACATGAAGCTGTATCAAAGTCAGTATTGTCTATGTCAGCTGGCAATCTCCATTCAGAGTATCAGGTCTTTCACCTGCACTTTTTATTTGGAAATGCTGGTGACTGAACTTATGAACTTCTGCATGCAAGCCATAAATTCAAAGCTGCAATAAAGGGTTAATAATAATGGTATACATCTTGGAATTTTATGCTGTCAAGAGTTACTGAGATAATATATAAAGTGCCATGAAGATTCTAAAGTGTTACAGAAATGCTAGGTTTTATGAGTTAGGGCAAGTAATTTTTCATTCTCCTGCATGAGTAGCACAAAGTTGTCAGAGTTAAACGGGGCTAACAGCATTTTGCATTTGGATCTGATTACGAGTTATTTAAAGTAAAAATAAGCAGTGTGTAATGTTCCTTCTTTGTTTAAGTTAACTGTCACATATACTTCTGCAAGATGTATAATTAATTGCCATTCCTTCTAAAAGTAAACTTTAAAAAGAGGATTCAGTGTGCCCTTATAATTAAGAACTCTTAAAAGTTCTTTTTAATGTCAAGCAGATGCAATTCATTCTTGAGCCAAAGGGATCTCCAGATGTTGCAGCTTCAGACCAGTATCTAGTCTCTGTAGCTTTGTATAAAGAAATAAATTAACAAAGTACAAGGACACTAATGAGGAAGGCAAATACAACAAATGCAGTGATTCCCAGTCCAGTCAACACCCCTATTCTAAAATACACAGAAATGTAATATCCATTACAGTTAAAAGATCATCAGAACACAGAACTACTGGTTGTAGAGTGAACTGTCGGATGTATAATCAATATAGAATATTTGTTAATGCTACTAGATACCCAGCTCTTTCACTTTAATAGCATGGATGCTCTCACTCCACTCAGCTACATTTGAAACCTTTTCCCAGTATGAAGAACGGCCATCCAATTCTTGCTTCAGTAAAAGAACCACTCAAGTTGTAGGAAGGCTCCTTAGGCTATAGGAAAACGTGCAATGTTGCAGAATGGATTAATAGAATGCCATTATAACTGGTCAGAGTCCTACTGCTTTTACTTAAGAGCCCTGTTGGATCAGACCTGGGGTCCATGTAGGCCAGCATCCTATTTCACATAGTAGCCAACCAGTTACCCTGGAAAGCCAGCCTGGAAAATGCTACAGATAAAAGATACAGAAGCCTCCCCCTGATCTCTGTAGACTAGAGATGTATATTTGGCAGAGCCAAACTGACCCCCAGCCCTGCAATACCTTGTCAGTATTTTTCAGAAGGTTTTCTCACCAACTCCCAAATAGCAGTGATTTAAGGGAGTTGAAAAGCAGATTCTTTTTGCTGATTTTTTTCAGCATTTTCCAGGCTGCTTCAGCCCTGCTGCCATTTAAAAAAGACTGGGGGGTTATTCCCTCTTGCTCCTCTCCATCCCTCTCCACCTCAATTAGCTGCTGGCTGGCTGGGCCCAGTAGTAGGAACAGTTTCCAAATAGGTTTTGAAAGCTTGCCAAAAATACCTTAGGACCTTACTGTTTTAGGAAACCTGTACTTGACAGATTGTATAACATCTTCTCACTCTACCTATATACATACAAAACCCTCTTCTAATTAATATAAATGGTGAATGCTTGATTTCTAAAAGGACAAATCCAGTAGTTAGTAATGAAAAAACAGCATCAGATTTCAACTTTTTACAGGTCAGTAGCCAGGGATGCAGCTACACAGGTGGAAGAATGGAAAGGTTCTAATGGGCCCCTTCTGCACATGCAGAATAATGCACTTTCGATCCACTTTCAATCCACTTTACAGCTGGATTTTACAGAATAGCAAAATCCACTTGCAAACGGTTGTGAAAGTGGATTGGAAGTGCATTATTCTGCATGTGTGGAGGGGTTGTAGTGAGATGCCGGGGGGGGGGGGGGGGGGAGATACTTTGATTGACATGATGACAGAAAGCAGTTCAGGCTTCTTCATGGCTAGGAAGATGTTCTTTGCTGGAATGGGGCATCCTTTCCAGAAGGGAGAGATAACACACCAGCCCCTTGATGTAAACTCCTCTTGATGGGAGGTCACCTGGAGCCCCAAGGCTTAGCACCCAGATTGGCTGAAGACCCCAGAGCACATATAGGAATGGGGTCTGAAAAGAGGAACTGTTCCTCTGTGGGAAGGGCTTCATTCCTGGTTTCCTTCTTGACTCCCTTTTGATTGGGATCTCTGGGGAGCGTGTTTTTTGTCATGAAGGATGTCAGAAATGATCAAATATAAAATGCAGCTGCACCAGGCAGACACTTTGCATTTACCCAGATCAGATGCAATACAAACTGTAAGTAAGTTGGAAGCTTTTTTATTTTCCTTAGTGTGCTAGATCCTGTCGTTTGCAATATCCTGTATTTGTGCCTTGTAGAAATAAAGTTTAATTTAACATGTGAGAATCTGCTCAAGTCTTTACCCACCAGATTGGCTCCTTGGCATGCTACTGAATGGCAACCTTGCAAGTTTGACTTCAGGCAACCATGCTAGAGAGGGCTGGATTTTACCTGAAGTAGAATTTTACCCAAAGTTAAGGGGAGGCAAGACAGTGGCTAGTCTTGCCCCACAACATACACAGAGACCACAACAGTTCTCCTCAGATGAGAGGGAGGGAGAGACAATAAAGTTAACATTTTCAAAGTTTTGTAAGCCACTCTGGAGTCTTTACAGTCTAAAAAGCATGTTATAACTTATTTATTTAGAATATTTATATGCTGCTGCTTCAGACTTTTGCTCAAAGTAACTTGCAGATAAAAACGTAAGCCATTAAAAACATAAGCTGTCAAGGTAATAAGAAAAATAAATTTGTTCCTGTCACTGCAAACCAGGGTTTGCTGCATGATCACTGCAAACCAGGGTTAACTGCAGGTGGGAGTTTTGGTATGCAGGGGAAAAAATAAATCATTGCTTGTGATTCAGACCTACTAATGGGTTCTTACAAATATGGAAATCTTTCAATTTTCAGCCATCTGCAAAAAGAGCAAAAACTTATAACAACTCACACTAGTATCATTCCCCTTATCAAAACCCATACCAGATTTGTTTCCTCTTTCAGCCCCACCTACCTCCCAAGGTATCTGTTGTGGGGAGAGGAAGGGAAAGGAGTTTGTAAGTTCCTTTGAGTCTCCTTACAGGAGAGAAAGGTGGGGTATAAATCCAAACTCTTCTAAATCAAAATGCCCAGTAAAATCCCCTTCTTTGCAATTGCTCAGATACAGAGTAGGGCAAGAACTGTCATCAAGAACTCTCTCTTTTTAAATGTAGGTTCAAGGAAGAAAAACAGTTTCAGGGTAGATAGTTTCAGGGTAGTTTCAGGGTAGATAGACAACACGTTCATTTTGATGATCAGAATGGTCACTAAAACAGGGACAAGGAATTACACATGATACTTCATTGTATAATTAATGCCAAGACAACATGTTTTAGTTTAACTAAAAAATATTTATTAACAATGTAAAATGTTTAATATTTTACAATCAGAGCTACTCCTGACATGCCCTATAAGCAGTAACACTAATTTGATGTGCAGACACCATGCTTCAACCTTTAATGAAAACAAAATAGGATAATCTGCTTTACATTTGTGGATTGTATAGTTTCCTACACCGTCTTTTAAACATTTAGTCTTTTCTTCCCAAAGCTGAATAGATAACATTTCTTTTTAAAAAGTAAATTAACTATTTCTATGCATTGTACAATATGTAGATATAACTCTCATATTTACAGGATCAACATATTAATGTTAAGTTGCTTGTGTATTTGAAATTAAGATATTGTACTATGAAGATCTTGGATAAATTGAGATATAGAGTGGAAGACTAAATATGAATGAGAGCACAAAAAGCAATAGGAGAGTTTGTGCATGTTCTCTTACAATATTGGCTCTGTTTATTTTAGCGCTTTAGAACTTAAGCACAGTTTTGCTGTTCTAAATACTTTCCTATGGATTAAGATTGCTTAATAGAATATGTTCAAATATTTTAACATCATACTAGCAAGAGCTACAGTCATACTATTGTACTGTACACAATTGGTTGTTGTGGTTTTGTACACCAAATAAAATTTTCTGCATGTTTTATTCAATAATCATAATATTTGTCTCTAATCACAGATTGATTTCAAACAGACGTGCAGTATGCCGTTAAAAAACATTTAAAATATTCTTAATGTTAAACTGGTTTCTTCATTTGGTTCTGGTCAGCAACAATCTGTAAAACTTGTCAAAAGGAGAAGAAGAGATAGAATTAGGGCAGTGTAGAAAACATACATTTTAAGTTAGAGCACAAGGTTTATCCAGCTGAACGTCAATTGTATTGGCTATAGTTATCTGCGCACTTCTGTAATGAGTCTTCTAGCTTGAGACAAGACAGCAGAGTCCAAAGAATCTTCGCTTCCTTCTTCGCACTAGTGGATAAGGAGTCAAGTTTAGGAGGCTGCTATCATCTGTGATTAAAAGAAAAGAGTAGAATTAAATGGAACAGCAAGCAAATATTTAATTCTATAGTTTGCAAGGCAGGAGACTCTGTCAAGAGGCCATGTGGATTTATTTTATTTTTAATTAAACGTATATCTCAACTGAAGTCAGATTCTGGATGTCATACAGGAAGAAAAATGAGAAGTAGAGAGTAGACTTGGTCAATACCTTAAATATTTGGTAAAATTCGGATTCAGGCTTATTCGGGCATAAAAGTATCTGTATGCCCGAATAAGCCTGAATACCAGATTTGGCATGCCTGAATATATTTGGATATCTGAATATATTTGGGTCCTTCTGATTTTGGGAGGTATTTTTTTTGGTGTTTTTTGCATTTTGGCCTGCAGGGGGTGCATTTTTAAAGCTTGTGGAACCAAAATGTCAGTGTCTCACAACAAAATAAGCCTTTTGGGGGCCCATAAAATTGAACCCCCAGAAGCAAAGTTCACCAAGTCTTGAAGCTATTACCAGGAGGGCCTCCTGGAGCCACCTTGAAAGTCTGGTGCCTCTACCTTGAAAAATGTGCAACGTGCTTACACACTCAGAAATTTCACATTGGGTACAATGGAGCCAAGGCACAGCAGAGCACAGAATCTGGGCAAATTTCTTGGGGTGCCTGCCATGGGTGCATTTTTAAGGCCATGGGCACCAAAATTTCAGGGTCTCATCTGGAGACTGTCTTGATGATACCACCTGAGTTTAGTAAAGATTGGTTCAGGGGTGCCAAAGGTATGGACCTTCAAAGGGGTAGCCCCCATCTCTTATTACAGTGGTTCTCAACCTGGGGGTCAGGACCCCTTTGGGGGGTGGAATGACCCTTTCACAGGGGTCGCCTAAGACTCTCTGCATCAGTGTTCTCCATCTGTAAAATGGATAAATGTTAGGGTTGAGGGTCACCACAACATGAGGAACTGTATTAAAGGGTTGAGAACCACTGTCCTATTAGCTCCCATTGGAAACAATGGGGGCACCCACTTTGCACAAGCTTTAAAAATGCGCTTCCTGCAGGCCAAAATGTGAAAAAACACCAAATTTTTTTTAAAAAGACACACATTTGAGCTGATTTTGGCCCAAATATGCCCAAATGTGCCAAGATTCGGGCTGAATCTAGGACCGTGGTGGCGAACCAATTGGCCATGCTGGCAGGGACTGATGGGAATTGTAGTCCATAACATCTGGAGTGCCAAAGGTTCGCCACCACTGATCTAGGATTTGGTGCACCTGAATCTCAAAGCTTAGTAAAGAGATCTAATCCTCCTGTCATGTGCAAACCTCATTGAAATAATGGGAGTTGTGCACAGGAGAACTTCCATTGAATTGTACTCCAAGTTAATTAGGGGAGTGCTGCTGGAACCAATCGTATCCAGGAGTTTATAGGTCATGAATAAGTATGGATATTAACCAATAAAGGTTCTCCACAAAGTATTCCCCCATCAAAGAAGACCTTTTATTAAGGAAATCCAATTTCCATATTATTATTAAAAACATGAGATTTTATCTGAAATTGTACCTCATTTAAATTAGTCGCTCTTAAAGTATGAGAGAAGTGCTAAATGAATGGCAGATTTACAAGCATCAATGAAAGCAGAAATTTTGAAGACGATGTGACAGTTCTTACAGTAATTTTCAGTGGGAGTTCTTTTGCCTTTGAAAGATCTTTTACACTTTCATTCTGCATTGGAAAATCAGCAGCTTTTCCAGGCAAAATTTGTTGGATGTCTTGATTCACCTCATTTCACAATTCAAGAATGCCTAGCTCTTAATTCCTCATGTTGTTTTACAGTGTCATAAACACACACTGCACTGTATAAAGTAACGTAAGTGGATAGAAAAGATCTGAGTGCGTTCATAAGTGAGAGTTTCACAGTGGGAAAGGCAGCAGACTGAAATAATTGGAAACATGAACAAGGGGATAAGTATACGCTATTGCATCCTACATGACTCTCTGTCAGCTGGGGTAAGTTTAAGACTTCACAGAAAAGGTGGATCTGTAGGAAGGATCTGAAGGGAAATACTAGAGCTGCAAAATTTTGGGAGTCAGCGCCACCCTTGGGAAGTATACCTGTTCTGATCAAGTATACCTGTTCTGATCAAGTATCTTATATATGAGCCCAGAGATTCATATGGGGGCACATAATGGCTCTTAGCAGCTGTGAAGGCAGGCTGTGTACAGCCACAGATGTTCTGACAGGAAGTTTCTGATATGAGAGGCCATGTGGAGATTGGGTAGAGTTCTTTTTTAACATCCTTAACACAACATTCCAAACCTTTTCTGTGTCATCAAATGTAATATACAAATAATTAATTTACTTAAATAAATTGACCCCGACTACATAAATATGCAAATGTTACACAGAGAAAAGCTTACCTTGATTTTTCAATGGCAAAGGCATAGTCTCCCTGAGTTTACTTAAAAGATTTTTCATTTCTCTCATATCTCTGCAGAAATGAAGTACAGAGCAGGTCAAATAAAAGGAACATTAATGGAGATAAAAATCTATTTTCTGCTTTTTTTTATTCTAATAATAGTATTCTGCATCTTCCAGATAGGTTTTTTTGGCAATTTAAAAAAAAGGACATTGAATTGAAGGCTTCTGAAAACACATAATGGCCAAATGGTATTTTTTTTCACAATAAATACAACTGTGTTTTTCCTAATTTTATTTGTGTTTATTCCTCTTGTGCAAATAAGAAAGATTTAAGGAGGAAAACTTGACAGCGGCCAAGATCAACAATTTGTATTAATGAAATTATATTCAACTATTATTTTGAAACTTCTCAGCTTTCTTTTTCTATTAAGTTTGCACTGGACAGTTATTTCCTGTAGAATATTAACTACAGAATTGGAATTGGAACCAGTTTTCTTAAATTCTTTTTGCTCCCAGAGTTTGCTCCCAGAGTTTGTGCCTCAAACATAGTCAACCAATAACTGGAACCACAGTCAAAAAATAAATGAGGCTTTATCACACAATACTTTTTTGGGGCAGATCTAAGATTTTTTAAAGAATAAAATGTAGATTAGTAAGTATCCATCGCCAAGGAGAAATCAATTTAACTAGGTATTGGTTGGGGGAGGGAGACAACACACATCTTTACTAGGAACTTCATGAGCTTCCTTTAAGTAGCCTTCCTTGAGGGGATTTACCCCACAGTTTTAGAACAATTGCAGTACTCCAGAATGTTAATATCAGAAATGTTTTGAGGGTGGGGTATAGTTGTAGGAATTGCAGCTACACTTGTCAGCCAGTGAGGACTGGTGACAGCTCTCTGTGAGTACAGACTCCTTTTGTGTGAAGGAGCCAAAATACTAAAGGGGGAGAGTTGAATCTGATGTCTCAATTAATGTATTTTGCTCCTTAAATCTATCATTTTTTGAAGAAGGCATGGCATGAACTAGGTAGCTGGAGCAACTTGCATATGACAGTACTGTAACTTTACTTCGTATCCCCTACAAAGTCCAGGACAATTATTTTATTAATGGTTATGAAAGCGACTGTTGATTTTGGATTCACTCGCTCCACACTGCCTTAAAAATACTTGTAATTCTAAACATAAAACTATTTGCCATATAGTTAATAATTTTAACCATTTAATAAAATTGATTGTATCATAGTAAATATTTTAATTATCAATGGTTCTTCAGCATGCATGCACCTCCCCTTTGTCCCTTCTAATTTTCAACAGCACATGCACTTGAGTGACAATAATACAGATGACGCTCGGTTCTGTTTCATGCTTCCATTTCCAATTCCCAGTAAAAACCCTAAACCAGGGGAGTTAAACATGCAGCCCAGGGGCTTATCAAGCCAAAGAGCCAGCTGAGACAGTCTCCCTTCTTGCTCCCAATCTTCTCTGGTGAGCCCGCTGGAACAGTTCTGTAGTCTGGGGGTGCTGTTGGACCCTGGCCTACTCCTGGATAAGCAAGTAGCTGCTGTGGCCAGTAGTGCCCTTTACCACCTTGGTTTGACTGGTTAGCCATCTGCAGCCTTTTTTGGGCAGAAAAGACCTGGACACTATGGTATATGCCCTAGAATAGATTACTGCAATCCATGCTATGCAGGTCTGCCTTTGAGAAGTATTCGGAAACTTCAATTAGGACAGAATACTGCAACCGTGATGCTGACAGGAGTGAGTCATAGGGGTCCTATCATTCCAGGTAGCCCATCTAGACTGGCTCCTGATTGGTTCTGATAACAATTCAAGGTGCTGATCTTGATCTTCAAAGCCCAACATGATTTCAGTCCTATGTCAGGACTGCCTACTCTCTCATGAACCCAATCAACCACTATGGTCATCTTTGGAGGTCCTGGTTTAGGTAACTTTGCCTTCTGAAATTAGGTGAGTAGCAACTCAGGGGAGAGCCTTCAGAGTAATGGCACCAAAGCTTTCCCCAGGGAGATTCATCTGTCCTCTTCATTTGGCATCTTTTGCCTGAAAGAGAACACTCTGTTTCATTTAGTATTCCCTCTGGGATCCCTCCTTCCTGACCAATGTTTTAAACTGCTGTTTTTATTTATTTGTATGTATTTTAACTCTGTTCTTTAATTTGTTTTAATGATGTGTATTGAAGGGTTACTTTTTAATGGTTTTAAAGTGTGATTTTATTATGTTTGTTTTCAATTGTTTGCTGCCCTGGTAGCTCTTGTGAGGGCAGAAAAGTGGGATATAAATTGCAAAATCCCATTTGCCAAGTAGAAGGTGGGAAGCATGAAATTGAATTCCTCCTATTACATTGTTCCTGTGAATAGAGTTTGATGAATAGAGTTTGATGCTGCTGTTGGACATCTGATGGGATGACCACACAAAACGAGTTATCAGTAACCACACACATGCAGTAAGAGTAAGTGGTTCTTTCTCCAGATTGACTGAACATATTGGAGCTCCTTTCTACATGTCCCTCACCTTTATGGAATCAAAGCAATTGTGTTTAACAAGATCACATTATTAGAACAGAATAAGAAACATACCTCTCTGTGTTTTCAATATCTGTGGAAACCTGCCATAGATGTTGCTGAATGTCTGTGGGTGAAGATGATGTATCTTCTAGAATAGGAACTTCTGAACTCTCCTCTACTTTACTGTCTCCAGTCTTTGGAGCCGCACAAGTTTCCAACCCTTTGAAATATTCAACAATAACAAGATTCAATTAGATCACCAACCATTTGTATGTAGATATATTGTCTTTGGTCATCTATCTCTCTGGAAAAGTTTGCTTGACCTTAGAGCTTTAAAAATGCAGAGCTTCTAAAAATATTTGCTACAAATAGCTGAGCTCTGGATAAATTCTGCACATTTAACATTGGTTTGCTTATTTTCTGCTTCTGCTAGCAGAGAAGGGGCAGGAGGGCAGTGAATGAATTTCCTAATTCCTGGAAATCTTATCATTCAGTCACTCCTCTATGTTTTCATTTAATAACAACAGAACCCCTAGCTCACTGCTTTCTTCAGGCAATGTAGAAAAATAACAGGACCAGTAATCTTCCTTTAATCTTCCTTTAGAAGCTAACTTCAGAGTCCAGATATCAAATACAAATGAATACATGTAACCATCTTATTTACAACACCTGTATGGCTTACAATATAGGGACAAAACCGGAGCCGTTGTTAAACTACCCATTTCCTTGGCTCTAGTTTAAACTGGAAAACACACACTCGTTTTTAGGAATGTCTTATCTAAAATATATACTATTAGAAGTTGTATATAATGGAATAACAAGAATCATTATCATCGTGGCCTCCAAGATTCGAAACAATAAGTAAGATATGAACTTTAATTTCTGAACTTACATGGCACACAACTGTGCAGTTTACCGACTGTCCTTATTTTGGAGTGTCCTCAGTGTAACTTATCTAGGTCATTTTGAATTTCATCAACGGTGTACTGCAGCAGAATCTTTCAGTGTTGCATGCACACTATTTTCCCTATGGGTCAGACTCTTTAGTTAAAGTAACCTGATGGACAATATTTCTTGAAGCTTCTTTCGTACTTAAGAATAATCCTGTGCTTTGGAAAGAATTCATTGAACACTCAAAAGTAACTCACCCCAACACTAACTCAAACTGCCAGTCAAGTTATTGAGGAAGATAAAATGGTGGGCCGCTTCCTCCAGCTTCACACAAGCAAAACAAAATCTTCCACACAAAGGCTGTTTCCGCATGGCCACACTCGGGGGGTGCATCGGCGTATACGACGCTGACGCACCCCCCTGGGACCGTTTGCACGAATGGTCCCGGTAGGGGCGAGGAAGACGGCGCAGTGCTGCGCCGTCGCCCAAACGCCTTACCTTCCCTCCAACCTTCCGGCACGTCGCCCAGGCCAGGGGACATGCCCCCCTGCCCTGCGCAACAACTCTGGAGTCGCAGGGCAGGGGGGCGTGTCCCCAGGCCTGGACGATGCGCCGGAAGGTCGGAGGAAGGTAAGGCATTCAGGAAAGGGGGGGGGGATGGCGCTGTTTCTGAAATACCTCGTCCAGGGAGCGAGGTTTGGAAACAGCGGCTTCGCACTGCTCGGGGGTTGTGATGCAGCAGCGGCGGCCGTGCAAACCCCTCCCCAGGGACTCTGTTTTTAGCATCCCTGGGTCGCTGTATTCCGCCCGTGTGGAAACAGCCAAAGTTCAGAAGAGTCTCCTGCTTAGGACCTCTTGTAATTGCACTAATACAGCACATTTATTTAAACAAAGGAGACAGCTGAGTGCACAGATGGAAAACATTGAATTCTTTCAGACAGCCAAATGCCAGTTGCACACTCACAATGAGCACAAGGCAACTGATTCTGGTGTTCGGCTGTCTGTAAGCAATTTCCACTTGAGAAGCACTTTTGTGCCTCCAGGCAGTTGTTCCACATTTCCCAGTGCAGCTGCCCAGTTCCTGACAAATGGTTATGTTGTGGCTCTTACGTAGCATCTATCTACAGATAGCCAATGTCTCATGAACTACCTGTGTTCATTACAGCATAGAGCTAACAAGTGATTTAACAAGGAAAGTATACCTGTTAATTTCCTTATCTGCTCGGTGTTAGGGTCACACACACACACACACACACACACACACACACACACACACACACACACACACACACACACACAGAGTCTAACAGTATTTAGCAAAGTGAGCTTTAGAATTTGGAAAGAATTGAATGTGTGTGCTTCATGGCCAACCATTTTCTGGACAGACTAGGTATCTCAGAGGGCTCATCCAGATGATTAGAAGGAAGCATTCCCTACAGCATTTGAAACTGTGTAGAGTTGTTAGCAGGCAAAGTGGCTGTGCCTGGGCATTGGGGTGGGAAATAACCAGTGAAGAGACATGGATCTGTTAAAGAGGCAGGAGACATGTTTGTGGCTTTTAAAAATTGTTTTAAATAACTAAGAGTCCCATCCAAAGTTGGGGTGGGGGACACACAAATCCTTTTGTGGTAATGTGCATGGCCACGGTGGTAGATTTGCCCTCCTTGACATACATGTCCTGACAGAGGGGCAATTCCACTGGTGTGCAATTGCCATGCCCCCCCCCCCCCCAGCGCTGGATGCGGCACCAACATTCCAGGACCCCTGCAGGGGACTAGGGATGGGGTCAAGGAAGGAGTTAACATTAGTCAGCTCCCTCCTGGTCTTTGCCGGTGTTACACCAGTGGGTTGTGCTTCAGACTTAAGCTACCCAAAAGGTGGTGCAAGTCTATTGAGGCTCAAAGAGACTTCTCAGCAGCAGAGGGGCGCTGCATTGGTGTCACAGCCCACTGCTTCCAGTTTGGATGAGACTTCCCAGGTTGTTTGTTCTACCAATGGGGTAGAAAAGTGCACAACCCACAAATAATAAAGTAAGAGTTCAAATAAGGAGTGCTTTTCTTGGCACCTTTGACAGATGGAGTGATTACCTGAGAACTCCTCATCTTTGGAAGTTATCTGGAGAAACATCTCAGTTCTGGTAACACAGATAAAATGGTAGGTTACTGGTGGGGGATTGGCCTTTGAGAACACAGGCACCATCCAAATTTGTATAGCTATATGCTAGGTGGCACAAGCAATAACTATGGAAGTGTCAGTCAGAGGGAGGATGTAGCTTAATGAACAAGATCTGTTATAAATTCATAATATAAGGAAGGAAAATTATCTCAAGTAGTTATCTCACTGTAGCACTGAATCAAACAAAGAAGCCAAGAATAAAATACACACAGGTCAATATTGCATGTAGCTTGGCTCTTTGCAAAGAACTCTACCACAAAGAAGGGTGACAGAAGATATAGCACTACTGACAACCCAGAGATGCTGATGTAAACAGACTTTATAAAACTCCACCTTTTATTCTGCAAAACAGTTTTCAGACCATTATGGTTCCAGTCTGGAGAGGAGTATGAAAACATGTATGTGACATTGAAGTTGCATAATCAAATTAGTGAGGGCAGGCAAAACGCCAGGAGAAAATGCTTCTGGAACACAGCCATACAACCTGAAACCCACAACAGCCTATATTTTTATTGTTATGAGCAACATTTTGTCTTTGAGTTGATTCTGGTGCAATCACAACAGCTGACTTATTGCAGCCTCTGGGATTTTTAAGGCAAAAGAATAACGGAGATGGTTTGCCATCCCAATATTAAACTGGGCTAGCTTCTGAGTTCTGACATGATCAGATTAGCCTTGGTCATCGAGTGGATTCTTACATATTGAAATATAAATGTTTTCTGGTAGAATTGCTACTACATATTAGGAATCAAAAAGGAAAACAAAAATAGTTTTCTTGGTGGTTTTAACAGTGAAGCAATAAGACACGTTTTATTACGGACATTAGGCCAGCAAAGTGAAGCAATAAGGAAATTATAATGTCGTGGTGGTAGCATTAAATCACAAGGTTTGAAATAAATACACAATATTAATGTTCATGTGATATTTCCTGTGTTTTCAAAGCACCTCATATAAATTATCTCAATAATCCTGAAAATAATATTACATGGAATGACAGCACTATCCCCATAAGAGGGAACAGAAGCTTGCCTAAGCCAACTCTAATAGGTTCATGGCTGATGTAAAATTTTGAAAAGGATGCCACTTTGCAACTTGTGCTGCATTCCAGCTATTGTCATAATACTATTCTAAAAAAAAAAACTTGAACAGGAACCTATGAATGACATGTGGAATTTTAATGAACAAAGATTATAAAAATCGCAAAGCGTTTTGCTCACTAAAAGCTCTCTTTTGCTTATAGATAAATCCGTTACAAACTGTAAGTAGGCTCTGCTGATGCCAAATATGTTTTCACATTTCCTAGTACTGTTTACAAGCTCAGGTTAAACAGGGAAGAAATTAAAGGAGAAGCTGTTTGGAAGAACAGCTCATCCCCTCTGTGTCCCCAGAAAAAAAACAAGAACAAAGTCAAACTCCAAAAGCTTTGCTTCTGCTCAATTAGTGTGTGGAATGGAGGCATCATGCTTGCAAGCGCACATCTGTATTAAACCAGCTCAACCTTTTTCTGTAGAAGAGCTATTTTCAGTTGAGATGTTTCCACTCAGTACAACAAGCCTTGGTTTCTTCGTGTAGGTCACCTCCCTGCAGGAAAAAGTTTGACCTGAACTGAAAAAAGATATAAAAAGCAACAGAGAGCCCGAGGCTTGAATTCTGAAGAACTGCAGTATTTCCATGAGACAGGTGAAGGCAGAAAAGTGCTGAACTGAGCTGTCTTATTTTGCTCAACACAACGGTGTGGACGCATATTTTTCCCCAGCGGATGCCTGAATGTACCATATTTATTGACAAGTACACACCTTTACCCGGTCTTTTTGTGCTATCAGGAGACATTCCTTGAATAAGCAAGGACACATTGATGTGTAAGGCTAGCTCAATGGACATCTCCATGGAAAACTGGCCAGTGTCGTGCTAGTAAAATGCAGCAGATAAAGAATGTAGAGTCCAAGAAGTCTGAACTGAAATACTGTTCATGAGAATGTGGGTGAAATGGACATGTTTTGGTGAAATGGAATGCTTTCCTCCCCATTATTCATAAAATCTATGGCTGTTTGTAAAGTCAGCAGCCACTATTAACTGACTCTCTATTAACTATGACCGATCCTCATCAATTTGTTCTTTTCCATGCTGTGCTGCAATAGCTTGCAGCACATTGCTGGAAGATACGGATAGCTGCCATGCTGCCTCTACTCTGCAGGGAATCTTCCAACTCTTAATCCTGCCCAACAGTCTACAGAACAATTCTAGAAGACAGGGAATTCCTACTTTACTTAGGAAAATGAAAAAATTAGTTACTGTAAAACTTTCTTACATAAATAAAAAAAATTCTTCTGGCTTTATGCTGCAACGGAATGACCCTCCTTATCTTGAGTTTCAGTACAGTATCTTGTCTTACAGTACAGTGCAGGACGACCCCCTGGATCAGCATGATGGGGAGAATCAGAGGTCTGCAGTGGGACTTCCCTTTCCATCTACAGAAATAAATGGCAGGATTCTAATCCCACTTCCTTGTTTCATTGGAAGCACAAGATCCATATTCCTTTTCACGTGCTGAGTTGCTCTCTCTTTAGTGATGTTACTGGGTCAGCCTAAGAATGCAAAGAGCTCTAGGTATGCCCTGAGATGGACAGAGTTTGGATCGAAGAATAAAAGTACGTTGAACTCTTTCAGCTAGTTGGAGACTAACAAAGGAAACCCGTGCAGTAGAAGTCTTGTTGCATGAAGGACAACACAAATGAACATAACAAGATCAAGAGAATTACAGTGTATGGCATGTGAATACCTTTCCGATGAAGCTGAAGCGATCCTAGCAGGCATATGGATTTTAGCATCTCTGTTGTGTACATTTCTAAGCAGCACTGCAACTGGATATATAGTCTACAGATTTCAGGATGAATCTCACCATCTTCTGGTCTGCAGCAAATAAAAAAACACAAAAAACCCAAAAATATTATCATAAGCAATTGTGGTTCAAATTTTAGGGGGGTAGCTGAGTTAGTTTGTTGCAGAAAATACAAAAATAGGCCTTGTGGTTTATTAAAGTTTTCACAGGCAAGATTCTCTTTTCATGTACAAGTGCTATATCTCATAGACTAAAAATAAATGGGGCTTGATCCAATAGTGCCCTTGTGCTATTAGAAGGCATTTCACTTACACAATCTCTTTAGATTCCCCTAGATTCCCCAACCTTCAGAAGCAGCTTCTCAGGAGGCTTTTTTTTTTTTGGGGGGGGGGGGGTGATGCTGAAAACAGATGGCACGGGAAATACCTATAGCCAGGATTGGGCCTCCACTCACAGTTCTCCAGATCTGACAATTTATTTTGGAACCCTGGTATACAAAACATGCAATTTTATGGGGAGGTTTCTGATATGAAAATTGATGGTTATATTGCTACCCCTGAAAACTATACAGAAGCTTCATAGGTAGAATACTAGCTGGAAGGTGTAAATCACCAGTCAAGTAACCTCTCTGAAAGAGAGTTTAGGGAGATCATCCACAATGCATCCTAGTTTGTGAAAATGGAGGTTTTTACAACTCACTCTAATTGAGGGCTAGGAGGGTGGATCAACAATCATCAGCTAACAGCCACATGGAATATAAATGGAATTTAAAAACAACCACCCATTTTTTCACTACTGAAAGATAATCAATTATATAAAGAGAGATTTAATCTGCGCTGAAGACAGCAACCTTGCAGTAAAATAATCCTTTTCTTTGGGAACTGTAAATTAAAATGAAACTTTTAAAAGTGGGGAAAAGTGAAGGACTTAAAACAATTTGACAGGAAGTAGAAGAAAGGGTAAAAGTACAAAGGGATATTCCTGTGGTATGTTTTATTCAAATAGGGACATTTTTTTTTACTATTATTATGATGTGATGAAAGCACATTTGAAAGAAGATTGTTATGGGAAAAGTTTAGATTGGATAGAAATAAACAGGTATTTCTTTTCCTATTTTTTTCACTGCTATGTTGAGCCTAAATGGTGAGAATTAGGTGTTATGGAAACTCCTGGAATGTAAACAAACTAATATGCATCTCTGTGGATAATTTAAGACATCTGCTAGAGAAAAAGGTGCTGACAGCTTAAATAATCTATCTTTTTCACCATCTGATTTCACCATCTGTGGAGTTAATACCAGAAAAATTAATTACACCTGAGATTATGAAAAATGCTTTGATCGACTAGTAGATAAAGTGAAGTCATTTGAAAAGATGGAGAAAAGACTTAATAAAATGGATAAATTATTTTTACAAATGAAAGAACAAATGGCAGATGAAGTTAAGAAATTAGAAAGTCCTATAAATCAAGCATTTGGATAAATTAAAAAACTAACAACAAAAGTTATTATTATTTATTTATTTGACTTAATAGGCCAACCCTCCTTTTTGGATTCAAGGTGGCTTACAACATGGTTTAAAATACAATAAGCAACATATAACAAGATTAAAACAGTCCAACAAAAAGTTGAAACCTTTCAAGGGAAAACAGAATTTTTTAAAAGATACAAAAAGAGAAACAGACAATCTTGCTCTGCAGAATTTTATTTGAGATTCAAGGCAGTGTCTAAGACTGCGGATGAAAATATTATACAAAGGATTATAACTGTCTTAGCAGACTTCCTTTGGATTGCATAGAAAGATATGGAGATGGAATTTGATAAAGTTTACAGGTTAAAATACAGGTTTGTTGCAATGATTAAAATCTCGAGAGATACACTGGTTCAGGTTTTAACAAAGGTTTTAACAAAGACTATGAATACCTAGGATCAAATAGAGTTGATGAGCAAAACAGGTTTTAAGGTTGGAAAAAAGGTAAAATATCTGGGTTTTATGTTGTCAAATATGAACTGTATGCTATTTCAAAAGAATTATGCTAAAACATGGAATTAAGTTAATAAACATGTGTCATGGTGGAAGAAAATAGTTATCTTAGCTGATGAGAATTTCTGTGATTAATGTACTGCCAAGAATATTATTTTTATTTCAAACAGTGCTTATGTTGGCAAATGATATTCCATTTAAACAACAGCAGAAAGATATATCAAACTTTTTCTGGTAGGGAAAACATCTTGGATAAAATATAAAATATTGAAAGATCCAAAAGAAAGAGAAGGTCTAGGTTTACCTGATTTGAAATTATATTTTGCAGCTTGTTGTTTAACTAAAAGGGCATAATTTAAGATATGAATGGAATGATAAAGTTAAAATTAATAAAGATTTTCATAATCATTATATTAGACATACCATTATGGGAATGTGGGATAGATTTAAACCTAAACTATGAAAAAAAAGGCAGGTGGCTTTCACCACAAGAAGTATTATTTAGACAAGAGATTATACTTGAAAACAAGTGGATAACATGACATTTTAGACTTGTATGCACAATTATTAAAGAGATCTAAAATAGATAAAAGATATGGTTTTGAATGAAACTGAATTAGAAGTAAAACTATGCATGGACGATCATATTATTACTAAAACGTATAAGCTCTTGTTAAGATTTTACACAGAAAAACAATGAGTGAAAGAGTGTATGATGAAATGGATCATTAACTTTGGGTATAATATACAAATGGAACAATGGGCAAATGTGTGGTTAAAGGAGCTTACACAAAGATGTGTTAAAACATCTTGAATGTGTGTTGGAAATGTGATCATCATGAAGGGACTTTTCATCATTTATGGTAGACTTGTAACAAATCTAAAATTTTTTGGATACAAATATATTGAACAATTCAGAAGATTTTAGACTGGCCAATTATGCACAAGGTATCTGCTGTGTGATGGGGATGAATGTCCCTTGTGGCCAGATTTCTATTTTTTCCTGAAGCCCCACTTTCATTTTCCATTCTCTCTGCGGCAAGTGCGACTTTTAATCTGATTCACCACCTGAGTAGGCAGATTTGCTAGTGAGCGCAGCTTTGCCTGGATATATTCTCTCTACCCATGACCAGCCTACCTAGCTCCACCCTTCCAACTCCCTCGAATCATCCTTCCTTCCATGTCGCTGGCTCCTTCCTGCTTCTCTAAATGCTCATATTGAGATATCGATATCTTGATATAATAATAAGGGACAGTACAAGCAGGATCTTTATTTGGCTCCACCCCACCTTGACTGCTCTACTTCTGCCCTCCTCAGGAAGGCTTTTAAAATTTTCAAACATGGTTTTATTTTAAAAGAAGCTTGTCTCTTTCTGTGGCAGCAGCAGCAGAATATATGTGTGTATGTGTGTGTAGGGGAGGGGAACAGAATATCACCTCTTCACATGGTTTCCTTCTTCAGCAATGTGGGGTTCACACTGCTTTGCCTCTTTCATTTTTGGGTGTGTGTGTGTGTACTATTTTTGGAAAAAAAGGCTACAATATTGATCTATTGATATAACAGTAATTAAAAAGCTTTTCCAGAGCAGGCAGTCTTGAGCCTACTGGGTGGGATGAAATCTGTGCCTTTAAAAATGACTTGATGGGTGGAGTTAGAAGAACCAGGAAAAGCAGGCCTGGGAGAGTTCTCTGCAGAGCAACTGAGCAGCAGGAGTGTCTCCTTGCTTGTAAACAGAGAAACGTGAGTAGTACAAGCTCACTGCGCAGTGGAAAGCCCTGCGGTAAGAGTTCCAGGTAGAATTGGTCACTAACATACAAATGAAACCAGAGGCTTTTCTTCTGGGACTTATGGACAGACAGCTCGAAAAAAAATGGAACTTTGTTTTATGTATGACATCAGCAGGAAGAATATTATATACACAAAAATGGAAAACTTCAGTTATACCCACAACAGAAGAATGGATTGTGAAGCTTTTGGAGTTGGCAGAGATTTACAAGTCTCATAGCCAAACAAACAGTTTAATTACCCCTTAGGGAGATTTACGAAACAAAAGCCCATGGAAAAGTTGTCTCATTTCTGTAATATGATGTTGCCTTTCTCCTCCCCTTTTCTTCTCTTCAAGTTTCATTTGGAACAGGAAAGAATATATTGAATTTCTAAAACTCTTCAGGAAAATCTGGTCCAGGTTTTTGCAGGGAGGGGGGAAGTGTTCATATTTCTGAGATTTCATTATAGAGGAATGAAATGTTTATGAAAAAATAATAGAATTACAGATAGCTTCATGTTGTGCCACAGTCCAGGCCACACTGAAAGCTAAAGAAGGAGCCACTTTGCAGAGCCACAGTGTGGCTGTCTGAGGATATGTAGTAGCATTTGTACAAAGCTGGATTATTTCAATGACTAGCCTTCATGACCCCAAACATAGTCAGTAATCATTTTTAAAAATCTCTGCTACTTAAAGGTCTGATTTTTCATGGATGCAGTGCTATTTACTCCGAAATACATTTTTATTTTTGGCTACCCCAGGAAACCAAAGCAACTAACTTGATAAATGATTTGCAATAATTATGTATCTCAGAGCTTACATTATGAGATCAAAATGATGTTTTTATCCCAATCAAAATGGAAATATTTTGAGGTCAACGGCAAACAATGCTCACTTAACATGAGGAGCTAGCTCCTCAACCACTTTAGGGCCTCAACCACTGTAGGGCAAAGTGGCTGCAAGCACAGTTTATTCTGTGGCTAACAATTTGTGGACATTGACTCAAGCACAATTTGCTGGCTTGCCTAAAATACTCTATGCAAATTTTCTCCAAGAAACAGGTGGGGTGAAAGACTCTATGGAGTACATTAAACTTGATGATTATGTTACAGAGGATAATGTAAGTCATTACATTAGCATATTGGAAAGGTTAGTTTCCACTTTAACAGAATAACACATTCTTCATTTCAAGTGAAATATGTTTGGACGTACATGACACCACAACTTTTGATCTGAGCAAATACATCAACCTGTAAAGATGCTTATGAAAACTGCGCCACTATTTTTAGGGTATAACATTAATTGGAGATCAATTAAATACCAACAGTACTAGAATCCTCCTTGACTAGGACGCCTGCAGGTATCAGCATGAAGAAATAAGTGAGAGAACTGATTTTCTTGCACAGTTGTACAGGGATGTAGGTATAGATTTTTAGGGGGGTTGGGGGTGGGGCCACCCACCTCTAGGACATGGCCACGCCTCCCCAAGCCCCACCCCCGGCCTAGCGCTTATAAAAGCAGCTCTCCAAAGCCAGGGATGGCAGACTCCCCCGCCCTTCCCTCCCCTGCCCCCCCCAGCTGGGCTCCCAGCCGGCAGCTGGCAGTTCCTTCTGCCCTCCCCTCTGGGCAGAGGCATAGAGGGAAAATGGAGCCCAGTGCAAAATCTGAGTGTTGTGTCCCATCCCGTCCCGTCCCGTCCCCCCGGGCAGCTGCTATGATGCTGGAATCCAACCTCAAACAGCATCACTTTCAGTGGTGTTTAAACTAGAGAGCCCAAATTCTCCTTTTAAATCCACCTTAAAGGGAGAATCTGGGGTCCCCGAGTTAGCTGGCATTGATGAGTGATGCTGTTTTGGGGTGGATTATCACCCACCATGAAACAGCATCACTTTCAATGTGGCGTAGTGGTTAAGAGCAGGTGCATTCTAATCTGGAGGAACCGGGTTTGATTCCCTGCTCTGCCGCTTGAGCTATGGAGGCTTATCTGGTGACCTTGGGCTAGTCACAGCTTTTCGGAGCTCTCTCAGCCCCACCCATCTCACAGGGTGTTTGTTGTGAGGCGGGAAGGGCAAGGAGATTGTAAGCTCCTTTGAGTCTCCAAACTCTTCTTCTTCTTCTTCTAAACTGAGGACCTCAGATTCTCCCTTTAAATCCATGCCGAAGGGGTGGATTTAAAAGGAGAATCTGGGGAAATTTGGGGGGTGCCTGTTTTCAGGGGTGCAATTATTAAGCTAGCAGCACCAAACTTTTAGGGTATCTTTAGGAGACTCTCCTAATTATACCACCCAGGTTTGGTGAAGTTTGGTTCCGGGGGTCCAAAGTTATGAACCCTCAAAGATGTAGCCCCCATCTTCTGTTAGCTCCCATTGGAAACAATGGAGGATGGGGGCACCCCCTTTGGGAGTCCATAACTTTGGATCCCCTGAACCAAACCTCACCAAGCCTGGGCAGTATCATCAGGAGAGTCCCCCAAACAATCCCTGAAAGTTTGGTGCTGCTAGCCTAAACAATGTGCGCCCTGCAGGCCAAAAACCGAAAAACACTAAAAATGTTTTAAAAACCCACAAACGGAGGGGCGGAGCTTTGGACATGAATGGGGGGGTTTGAACCCGAGAACTCCCCCTTACCTACGTCCTTGCAGCTGTAGTAGGCAATATGCCACAGATCACAATATCTTAACAGACACTCACACCAATTCACAGCTATTTTGAGAAAATTTATGAAGAAAGAAAAAGATCTGCTGGCTGTCATTCTGAATGTTGGAATGTATGCGTGGTAAGCTACTCTGTATACACAGAAACTTTCCCATTGTTAATGATGTGGGAAATTCTCTATCTGAACCATGGGAAAATTACCAAATGTGCATATTTTTTGCTGGACTACAGCCACGTTTATTTATTAAAATGTTTATATATATTTTTTGTCAGGACATTCCAAACTGAGCACAGTCCAGCGGAAATTTCAAATCTTATTGATTCAAATAGGAGAAAATGAACTTTCTCCCTGAAATTAATTCTTACCAATCAGTTTTGCTTTTTAAACTAGAAAATGGGCTTCAGTGGGTAACAGTAGGAGTTGTAGCCAGTTTGAAATTATGTTGCCATCACGATTCAGAACAAGAATTTTAAAAAGGCAAAAATAAATAAATAACGGTAAAACCTTCCATAGAAAACAGTGAGTTACAAAAGTGCTTATTGGTCCCATGATAATATCTATTCAAAAGTCCAGCTTCTTGCCATAAGTAGTGATTACAGTACCTGGGTGGGGAAGGAGAGGCTGCACCCAGTCCAAAAATTTTAATAACAGGTTCCGATGGTGGTGAGATTCAAACAGTGGCGTCGCCGCACACACGCACCTCCAGTCTCTACTGGGCAGGGAGGTTGCTTTAGAAACCCCTTCTCGGCACTCAGAAAAAATTAGTAACCACTTCTAGAGAAGTGGTGAGAACTGGTTGGATCCCACCTCTGGCAGCACCCCAAATCTGCCAATGGCCTCACCCTGTTTGACTAAATTTATGGCTTTGGGGTGAATACTGGGGGTGGGAGAGACATCCAAGTGGAGCACAGTGGAAACCTGTGCTGTTTAATCCACATCAGGACTTTGAAAAGGAGACAGATGGAGGTGAGATGAATAGCACCAACTGGAAGGACATCCCCAGAGAGGAAATATTCTGAGATTTTAAGACAGGTAATAAGCCAACATGGATAAAATCTTTATATAAGAATAGAGGCTGTCATGAAGTAGATACCTTTATGGTGAATTCATACTAAAGGCACTAAAGTTACTGACTCACAGAATTTTTTAGTAGTCCATAGGGCCAAGCGAAACGTTGTTTATAGATGTAGAAGAATGAGATGTGTAAACGATTAAAATATTCAGAAATGCTAGAATGGTCTATAGCAGTTGTTCTGAGCACATGACCCCTCTGCACATTCCATCAATGTGCAGAGAGGGATAGCAGGCACGAGCTTCAACCCCTGTGTCCACACAACTGCTGAGTTGTCTGTCTATTGTGAATGCATGGAGAACGTGTCCATGGGAAAAGTATCCATTCGTGATCACAAGCATTTAGAAAGCAGCATCCCAAACTTGGCAAGGAAGTATACTCAAATCACTTCCTCTGTCCATATTATCTTTTATTGAGCATATATAGTTGTGTCAATTGAAAGTTAAAAACCACAGTTCCAGGTGACATGATTTTTGACACCCAATCCTGGTAATCTACATGTGAAGACATTCTTACAGAATATACCAGGAGAATCATTCTGGTATCATGGAATTCTCAAAAAATTTCATTGAAAATTATGGTCCTTTCCGCACGGAGGCGGAAGGGCTTGGGTCGGTGTTTCTGACGCCGACCCGACGACGCTGGGAACGTCCGCATGGACGGTCCCAGAAAGAACCGGGGAGACGGCGCCGCTGGGCGCCGTCGCCTGGTCGACTTACCTGCTCTCTGGCCCTCCGGCACGTTGTCGGGGCCTGGGGACACGCCTCCCCTACCCTGCGCGCCTGCTCCCGTGTCGCAGAGCAGGGGGGCGTGTCCCCAGCGACACGCCAGAGGGCCGGAGAGCAGGTAAGGGAAGGGAGGGAGTGGGGGGGGGAAGCGCCGGGAAGCTGCTGCTGTTCGCACAGCAGTGGCTTCCAGCCGGCGTTTTCAGAAAAGTGCGCTTCCCAGCGCACTCTGGAAACGCCGGCTCAGCACCGGGCGGGCGGCGCAAGGGCGGCACAGCTGCAAAGCAGCTGCGCCCCCTGTGCGAATGGCGGCCTAGGGACGGCGTTTTTTGCCGTCCCCAGGCCACCATATTCCGCCCGTGTGGAAACGGCCTATGAGACAATTCTACACAAACTGGTTTTTTTTAGTCACAACAAACCACAATTAACAAGCCAGGTACAAACCACGGTTTAGAACCCCAGTTCATCACCCACCACCAACACAGACTAGTTGGATGGGAAGCCTACATTCAGACATCACAATAAACCAGAGTTTAATCAAACCACTTTGATTTGAATGGTAACCTCCACAGGCAACATATAAGCTACCTATTTACACAGACTCCACCAGTTGCCCTTGTGTGAGCTTAAGTGGAGCTCTAGAGCTCACACTACCTCTGCTGAAGTCCATATAGTATTTTTACTATGGATGGATGTTCAATCTGGTTTAACTTCTGATCCTAACATATGATAGTAAAGCCATGAGAACTTCATCCATTAGCACTATTTATAGCAACTTTCAGAATAAAACAAAAATCATTAGCTACTAAGTGTATTTAAGCATATAAATGCTGCTGGGAAATGTTTCATTGAAGACAGTTCTTTTCATCAATTTCTTTCCAAGAACTACTAGAATACTGTATTCAGGGACTGGTTTTTTTTTCAGGTTGTGGCTGCTATGGAAACGATGTTTTCAATGTACTGTGTGATCCTTACTTTTCTTCCTGTCACCAAAAGAAGTAATGAAGAATGGATGGGGCAATTTGTTAATAAAACATTCATTTATTATTGTTAGTTTATTTATGAGAAGGTTAAGCCAATCCCTCTACCTGCTTGTGCTGATTTTCCTTTGGTCATACAAATGGGAAATTATGCACCACAGAAAAGAAATAGCAACTGAAACGAAATTCTTTCCTTAGGAAATCAGTTCCAAGGTAAAAAATTCTGTTGCAGTGCTGTCTGCCAACCTTTCCTTTACTTGAATTCATCACATTGTTATCTGACAGATTACAATGGCATGCATGATTCTCTTTCCTTCATTTTATCCTTGTGACACCCATTCACGGTAGGTTGAAGTGAGAAAGACAATGTCTGATCTGCTTTGTGATAGAGTGGAAATATGAACCCAGGTCTCTTTCAGTCCTTGTCCAGCATCCTAATTACTACATCACACTGCCTCTCAATTCTGCACAAACTCTCAAATTAATAGTAATCAATATGCTATTAGCTGAGGAGCAATGAAGCACTTGTTTTGAGAAGGAGTAATAGCCACCTTAGACTCACAATGTATGCTTGGCATAAAACCAGTCAAGAGAAAGATACCAATCTAACACAACTGTGTTCTCAGAATTCCACTATACAGCAATGAGACATGAACCACTTAACTGAATTCAGTATCTTTTTTTATTGGTGAAAAGTATTGGGTTTGATCGTATAAGCAGAAAGAATTCAAAGAATGATTTCTCCACCTTTTCCCTTCTGCCTGCATTCCTGTCAGGTCCTACTCCTCCCCCTATGTGGTTCATATGGCAGTGGTAGTGGTGGTGTCTACTGTTCCTCCCTCCCTACTGCCTATGAGGGTCACATGTGTGTGTGTGTGGGGGGGAGTAGTTCCTGCTTCTTCTCCTCCATCCAACTACCTTGTGGCCCTCTACAACTTCCACTGTGAAGAGGATGGATGACAGGCTGATGTATACTGCTCAGGGCAAATATGAGATGAGTCCTCAGGAAAACTCAGCAAAAAAACAACAAAAAACCCAGATATACACACACTGATGACTTTGTTGTGAAAAGCACAATGCATAATTGTTGGTTTCGTTGATTCTTCTGAAATCACATCCATGAAGTCAAAATTTCATGTTGAAGCCTAACTTGTAGAAAAACTTTCTTAATTCCTCCCTGGTAGTTCCACTGTTCAGATTTGTTTCCTGTTCTACATACAAGTCACTAAAAGCAGTCTGGGAGGGGATAAGAGCCACTTATTTCCTTCATTCATACTCTAATTTTCTTTCCAATGGGACCCAAAGTGGCTTACAATATTCTCTCTTTCTCCATTTGACCCTGAGAGATATGTTAGATTGGAAATGTGTGATTCGGAATGCAAGGCTACCAAGTGAGCTTTAGGAATTTGAACCCATGTCAGCCCAATCTTTGACATTCTGAGCATTCCACCACACTGGATCTATGAAGACCATCTGCACATTTTGGATTTACCATCAAGATAAATACTGGACAACATTCTCAAACCACATATTGATAACATTCTACTTGAGCACAAAATACAGGAGGCCAAACTCCTAAAGCCTATTACAACTAATAGTGTGGAAATTAGCATTCACTGTTCATTAAATGCTTGCCAGAGTAAACGCCTTTCCTTCTTAAGTTATGACTGGGAGATTTCAAGGTGTTTTGCTCTCAGATAGATGATGCCCATGCTCTGTAAACGCCGTAGATACAAATCAGCATATCCTTCTAGAATGTCAGCTCCACTCTGCACTACGTAGCCACTATATAACCCCGATCCTTAAAGCCAAAACTAATCCACCTTCGGCCTATGAAGCAAATTATTTATTAAATGATGCATCGTTTGAGATAACTTCTAAGGTTGAAATATATTTAGCTGATGTAATATCTCAAAGATGATATTAGAATGTGATTTTCAATCTATTCAAATATTTAACCACATTGATGTAATTTCTGAGGCTTAAATCATTGTGACAAATGTGAGAAGTTACTTAAACCGACTTTAATTAACATCTGGATATTAAAATAGGTCTACCAAAAGTCTGTATATATAGTTTATCTCAACTTTGTGTCTTGGGATTTTCATAGCCGTATTGTTGTTTATGATACGGACATACTGTATGCAGAACTATTTATGCCTAATAAAGGTTCACTGTTCATTAAAATCAAGAACCTCTTCCAATTAGTAATTTCCGAAATGGATTTTCAGTCTGTTACACTGGTAGCACACTTTTACTACCAATGAAAAATACAAAGAAAATAATTCACATACTCAAAACCTTTCTTAAGAGCTGCTCTACTTTCAGGTCTACTGACACAAACAGATTAGCAAACTATTTAAAAAAATACTGAACATGTCTATACGGAATAATTCGCATCTAAGACATTACAATTAATCCCCATAGAGGGAGCTCTAATACCAACCATTATCTTTTCAGCACTGTATCCGTCCTAATGGAACTGACAGCCTCCAATCTAATCAATACAATAGCAAGGGACAGGATTTTGTCCTTGAAAATGTAAAATGTCTACAGAACTATTATCAGACTGCAGAAAGGATCTTTTTAAAGTACACAGTGCTTTATGTATACAGTGCTTTTTAAAGTACACAGTGCTTTTCAACTAATTTAACCAATCATTGTATTATCTGCAATAGACTGTGATTAAAATTGGAAAACCCTTTTAACTATGTGCTTGCCTGTTAGTGCTGCTCCTATACAATCTGATTAATATGACTCAATTCGCTGAAGAAAAATCTTAACTAAAACTCTAAGCAAATATATGGCTACAGCTCATATTTATACTACCTGTGTATCAGACTAGTTACGTCAACTTATGGTTCATGGGAAAATCAAGCCCCAAAGAAATTTTATCTGGCTCCTGGTGGTCAAAACAATGCTAATTAAAAACAAACAACAGCAATGAATGTAAATGTAAATATCTCAGGTACATACTGGAAAGGTAAAAGGTCACTGTCAATCTACCCTATGAAAGGATCTTTCAGGAAACACAATTCTTCCTAAACCCATCCACACCTTATACCATCAAAGTACATGCTATTCTTTGTATCTGTGAAGCATGATAAAAATGCCAGTTTTTGGATAGTTCCTGGCAGTGGTGGGATCAAAATTTTTTTAGTAACAGGTTCCCATGGTGGTGGGATTCAAACTGTGGCACAGCGCCAATGGGGCTGGGTGGGGCATTCCGGGGGCATGGCCGGGCATTCCGGGGGCGGTGCTGTGGCAAGGACGCAGCCGCTGCGCCGGTCCTTGGGCGGGCAACGAATGCACGCAGGCACAGGCTGCCACGCACGCCGGTGCACCTCCTGCTAGACTGCTTCAAGTTCTGCACGCTACTGCTGAGAGGAGGGCGTAACTAAGGCAAAAATCACGTGGCAAAATCACCAATTAGTAATCCCCTCTCGACACACACAAATAATTAGTAACCTACTCTCGGGAACCTGTGAGAACCTGCTGGATCCCACCTCTGGTTCCTAGCCATTAAGGGACAGGACTGGGTTCAGGGCATATAGTGGTCCTTAAAACACAGAAATTAGTCATCCTTGTTCCAGATGATTTAGAATGTTCTTCTGGAAGTGCCTGTGTGGTCCAGTGAATCAATTAGACCTGCATTCAAGCTTCACACAGAGCAATCTTGTTCTAGTTACTCTTTCCAGTCAAACCTAGATCACAAGCAGGTGATTAAATAATGGGTACAAGGAGTCCACTTTGGGATAGGGTGGGATAAAAATGTGATTAAATGAATAAATAAAATAAACACCCCCTCCATCTCTCTTCAGCAGTGGAGCAGTTTTGCCCTTCTGTGCAGGGGCAGATTGCCCATTACTTTGCCTTGAAAAATCCCAGTGGGCCATCTGTGCCAGAACCCACTCTGTTGTGTGACCAACTAAGAGAAGCCCAGCATTGCCCAGAGCATGGTGCTGCCAATGAGGAGCAGTGTGGCAGCACTTCATTTTCCTCCAGCCAGTTTTCAAATCCTCCATCAAGTGACAGGGTCATGGTGGAAGAAAAGGGCAGAAGTTTTTCCAGTGGCATTTTGGCCTCAAGAGTTATTTCTCAGAAAGTATGGAAAGTTGCCGTGGATGCTGTCAAAATTCACTTGCTTCATTCACTTACCCTGAAGGGGCCTTCTCCTGGCAGGCTAGGAGGACATCTTGTGGGTGATTCTTGCCCATACTCAGGGAGGCAGGAAAAATAATCTGTCACTTCCTGTTGAGGCTAGGACTCCATTTTGACCAGTATTTTTCCAGCCTCGACAGTGAGTGCACGGATTCTTCTACTCCTCAACCTGACTTTCTGTCTTTGTTGTCTTCTGCGTATTGTGGCAGTGTTGTTTGAGTCCCATCTGTCTCCCCTCCCTGTCCCTTCTTCTAGTGGGGTGGGCTAAAGGCTAAATGCACTCAGCCAGAAGCAGCGGGAAGTGCTCCAAAAAAAGGGAAACTTGCGGCCTGCAAGACTCCTCCCCTAATTGCTGCTACTCGTGCTGGGAGACTCATGGATAATGATGTTCTGCCCTGCAACAGGATGGAGCCGCCCCCCCCGCCCCCCCGAATCCAGGCAAGACTATGGCGGGTCTCCAGAACATAATATCTTTCAGAAAGTCAACCAGCCTAATTCTATAATGAAAGAAATCTTTCATGTTCATGCCTCTGAACCATTTCAGCCATTTGCTGTCTTTCACATTTGAAATACAACCCAAGAACAACCTAAACTGGAAGGCTGTAAATTGGTGCCACTCTTTAAATGACAAAGATGAATTCAAAGAGAAGCATGAACAGCAGGGCAGAAGCAAGGAGGAAAGAGTTTTTAAAAGACGTAACTAAGGAGAAGGGAGATCTCAGATTAGCCTGCCTTTAAAAAAAAATCATTATCGGCCCTGCATAGCTAACTTTGAAGATTAGCAAAGCAATATTGCAGAAGGACTATTTAATTCTTCCCTCCTTTACCCTTCCCCTGAGGGCCAATCCACTCTTATCACATAACTGCAGAGCCAGGTGATGGCCTGTTGCCACCTGTCACCTCAAGTGCCCTTTCATTGGGTCTGAGGTACTTTGAACCCAGTGGCAACAGCCTGGCCCTGGAGGTTGACAACAGCCACAAGTTAGGCCTGTTGCCTCCTCTCACTTATTTTGCTCCCCTCGTAACTGTTTGCACAGTGAACTGGCACTGTGAAGCTGTGGTCACTTCTGCATGGGAAAAGTCAATTACAACAAATATACCACTTACCCCCAGGAAGCTTGGTGGGGGGTAGGGAAAAATGGCACAGGGGGCATGTGTGACATGGAAATGTAATTGGTAAAGAAAAAAGAAAGAAAACTGGGCATCTGAAACCATGGTGCTTATGCTTAGCTGCTACTTCAGCCCAGTCCAAAGCAATGAAAAGCTGCTTTTGGTTTGACATGTGCAGGTGTTCCATCTTAACATTCTGCTGACACTATTTTAAAGAGAAGGCTACATAATGTGGATCTTTTGTCACTGGGCGTTCCACCTTTGCCCTGTGAAATTAGCCCTGTGAAAAAAATACTATTGTGCTTTATTGTAAGCATATTTTACAGTAGCTCCCTTTTCAGATTCATAAGACATGACTATCATGCACTGCAGAATATGGTGAGCATCTGAAAATACCTACAGGGTGCTTACAAAAGGGAAACAAACATCCCCACAGTGGCCTATTCTTCTCAAGCCTATAATCGGAAGTCACAAATGTGAAAGACTTGTTAAAAACCAAGACTACAGAAGCCCCTTGGTTTTCTTTTCATCTCAGAAGGGAAAGGAGATTGCTGCTGCAGCAGTCATCTTGTATAATAAGCTCCCGAGGAACTTGGGACTGCTGTGGAAAATCTAAATGGATTTTGTAATTCTAGAAAAAGTCAAGCTATTACAAAATGTTAAAAGACTGACACTTTTCCAAGGTCGGTCCACAGTCTTGCATCCATATAGCACCTCAATTGACAAGTCAGGTTCTGCTTAAGTCAGTGGGAGTTTCTGCTGCAGATCAAAGGCATCATTCAAGGCTTAGTGAGATATCAGCAGAATGTGGCTCTTACACATGTGACTCACCATGTCATAGATGCTCTTTTCAAACTCTTTGCAAGATGTGCTTTTACTTTTATGGTACATTACTTTTACATTCTACACCTGCAATTGTGCTAAATGATAGTTATACATCTTTCTGTTGTGAGTCATCTTAAGTATCTAGGAATAGAAAAGGTAAAAGTAGTCCTCTGCGCAAGCACTGGGTCATTACTGGCCCATGGGGACATGTCACATCATGACATTTACTAGGCAGACTATATTTACAGGGTGATTTGCCATTTCTTTCCCCAGTCCTTTATACTTTACTCCCAACAAGCTGGGTACTCATTTTATCAATCTTGGGAGGATGGAAGGCAAGTTAATCTTGAGCAGCTAACTGAAACTGACTTCCATTGGGATCAAACTCAGATCATGAGCAAAACTGACTGCAGTATTGGAGCTCACCACTGTGCTCCATGGGGCCCATACAAAAGTGGAAAGGCAGGATATAAATTTTCTAAACAAATAACTTGTACCTCTATCCCTTAGGGTCAAGCTACACATTTCAATACATTGGGTATGGGTTCCCTGACCTAACTTTGAATCAGCGAGTTACATGTTAACTGCGAGTTCTCTCTGGCTCCCAAGTGAGGGGGGCCCCCAGTTAGTATTAGGCCATTTCCGCACGGGCGGAATATGGTGGCCTGGGGACGGCAAAAACGCCGTTCCCAGGCCGCCATTTGCACAAGGGGCGCAGCTGCATCGCAGCCAGCAGCCGCCTCGACTAGAGTGGAAGCCAAGCGTTTCCCGAAGTGCGCTTGGGAAGCTGCGACTTTCCAAACGCTTGGTGCTTCTGAAGCTGCTGCCGTGTGAACGGCAGCGCCTTTAAGGCGCCTCCCCCCCCACTCCCTCCCTGCACTTACCTTGTCCCTGGAGCAGGTGCGCTGGAGCAGGTGCGCAGGGCCGCGGGGGAGTGTCCTCAGGCCTCGGCGATGTGCCGGAGGCCCAGGGACATGCCGGGTCGGCCGGGCAACGGCGCTCTGCGGCGCCGTTGTTCCGGCTCTTTCTGGGACCATCCATGCGGACGGTCCCTAGCGGCCAGTTGGCCGGGTACGGCGCCAAAATGCTGCATCGACTTCGCCCAGCGCTTCGCTTACGTAAGCGGAAAACGGCCTTAGACAATAGGGAGAAAGACCTTCATTTCCCCCCATGCCAAATTCCCTAAGCAAAACATACTAAGGGGATGCTATAAGTCTTGGTGGAAGCAGCATATGTAAGCCTATCAACACATATGAAATTCCCGATGAGATTTGCTAGTGTCTGGCATTAACTGAAGTGTGTCCTAAAACATGCCCTTAAGTCTTCTGCACTGTGCAAGTGTTCCATGGTTCACAAATTAGTATAGAATTTTTGTTCTTAAACTTAAAATTCTTGCTGAAAGTAATAAATCTACTCTGGAATACTAAACTTTTATTAGGCTGTTGAAAAAAAATAGGTGTGGCACAAAACAAATCCTGTCCTTGGGTTTTACAACCTCAGCTATACAGTACATTGGTGTGCATACCGGTAGTATTTGTTTCTTTTTAAAGTGATTAGATAAACAGATCTATGTCACTTTTTCTGAAATGACTATGGCTGGAATCCAAATAAGTGGAGCTTCTCAAAGACCTGTTATAAATGAAGCAGGAGAATAACCTCCTATTTTTGCTGAAGTTTCTCAAAGTCCCAAAGAGGCAAGCAGCTCATCTGTTGGAAAAGAGTCTTGTCTCTCTAGTAGTGGGAACTCATGCATCAATCATAACTCAGAGATTCAGTTGCCCAAATGGTTCTTCTTACAGTTATTTAAAACTAGGCCTACAGGAACTAACAAGAATGAAGAAGAGCTGGTTTTTCCACCCCACTTTTCTTGACTTTTAAAGAGCGTCAGAGCGGTTTAAAGTTACCTTTCCTTCCTCTCTCCACCTTGTGAGGTAGGTGGTACTGAGAGTTCAGAAAGAACTGCAGCTAGCCCAAGGTCACCCAACAGAATTCATGCGTAGGAGTGGGGAAACAAACTTGGTTTACTGTATTAGAGTGTGCCACTCATGAGGAGGACTGAGAAATCAAACCTAATGCTCCAGATTATAGTCCACAGCTCTTAACCATTACAACCACACTATTCTTATAAGTGTTGGAATGTCCGAAGACAAACCTCCAACCAATGCATTCCTCATATTCCAACCACCGGACCCCACATCCCTTCCCAATATCTGTAGACCTCAGGAAGCAAGGTGGGGGTAGAAGTGTCCCTGATCCTGTGTGCTGGACTTCCCTGTTTCCTGAACCATGCATCTACCCAATGCTTCTTAATGGGAGGTAGCCCAGCCCTCTGAGCTGCTGTAATTCTTAGATGATGTCTTTGTAACTATGTAGATATCTCATTCAAAACAAAACAGAAAAAAAGTTCTGTGCGCAGGAGCGCCAGAAAGAACAAACTGAAATGCTCCTCAGATGAGCTGAAAGCAGAGGAAACTCCTGGGAAAGTTCTGCAAATGGCAGTGGCAGCATTTGGGGGGGGGGGAGACACAACAAGGAAGGTACTAGGACCCCTGCAGAGCATTATACTACAAAGAAGTTCCAGGAAGAAGTGGCAAATGCGTTTACAAATCTACCTAGTTCTTTTGGTAAAAAAATGGTATAGCTAGGAATGAATAGGCTACTGAAAAACCCTGAAGGGAGTTGCTTCTTCCAGAAATCACATCAAAGAAGCTACCTGGATGCAAGACTGGTTCCAAGTACTAAGACACTGAATATAATCAAGACTGCCACCACCAGTGGACTTGCACCAGAGCACAGATTATGGGAGAGTGTGCAGCAGAAAATCAACAAAACACATTCAAACTAATAGTCTTTTGCTAACCTAAGAACACCGTCCTCACAACCTTGAACACATCACAACACAAAATGACAAAGGCTGAACTCTTACTCACATATCTGCTTGCTGGAAAATACCACACAACCAGAAAATAGACATAAGAACATAAGAACAGCCAGCTGGATCAGACCAGAGTCCATCTAGTCCAGCTCTCTGCTACTCGCAGTGGCCCACCAGGTGCCTTTGGGAGCTCACATGCAGGATGTGAAAGGAAAACATCTGAAAATATACACTTGTACAAGGGCGGAAGACCCTTTCTGCACGGAACTGATTGGGAGGAGGAAGTAGTGGGACAGAAAACAATAAAAATAAAATGAGGTCACTAATCATCTCACTAGTACCTCTTTGATGTTATATAAAATCATCTTAATTACATTATGCAAAAGATAAAACTGCTTTGGCGGAAGAGTCATCTATTCACTAGTCAGGCTGGGCAGCCCTTTACAATTGAAAACAAATAAAATGAACTGCCTTCTGGAGATACTTTATTTTTCCTATGTGCACCTTATGGAAATGGAAGATTTGTTTTTAATGCAGTACAAAATAATTACCTTTTACAAAGCCCAGAATTTAAAAAAAAATAAGGAAATTGCATGCCTCCTCAACATAAAACCATGCTTCTGTGAACAGCTTATATATGGAATGTAACAATGAAGAGATCTCAGGGAAGAAATCATAATAGAGACATAACACAGGTAAATTCCTTATGCCTTTTGCTCATCTAAATGCATTATGAGAATAAAACAAAGCTTATTACTATGTAAGAACTTTATGTACGATAAAATGCCTGCTAGAAGGAGAAGGGGGAACCAGGGCTACAAAATTCAGGGAATCCATCAGCTTAAGGGCTGGTTGCAGACATTCTGCGACTGGCTCCATTTCCTGTGACAGCTGTTTTGTGGCTGCACCCACCATGTTGTGTCAGAATTCCAAAAGCATGATAGACTCAAAAAATTGGGGACCCCTGCCCTAGTGGTACAGGAAGGCAGAACAAAGTCAAGCAGCAACTCTGACTTCCTTCTCACTGAAGCTTATCGCAAACTTTACTGCAGTAAGGCTGAAGGAAACACTTACCAGGAGATGCTGTTAAGCCCATCTACTAAGGCAGCACTGGAGCAAAACAAGTACACCAAGCATAGTTGATGGCTACTACAGCAGTAATTGCCAGGCTGTAGCCTGGAGCAAAGTTGTTTCCTCTAACAGCAAATGCCTTTCAGAGCTGCTTGCAGCTATACCAGAAAATCCAGTCACAAAACCTGCTCGTTAGTTCTCTTCTGTCATGTTCAACAACAACCACGGGTATAGTGAAGGGGGCCAGGGGGCCTCTAGCCCTGGGGACCAGGTGCTTGGGGGGTGCCCTAGTCTCAAGTCCCCACTGCCCCCACCAAAAAAAATGCCATGGTGTCTTTAAAATGAACTTAGCTTCTATTTGAGTATACCAAGGCTGGCAAGGCAGGTACAAGGCATGCTCAGATAGGAGAAAATTTAGCTGCATTTTAAAGACTTCATAGGGGTTTTTGCAAGAGGGGGACAGCTGTTGGGGGAAGTTTGACTGGGGTGCAACTGGGGTGTGTGGATGATGGGTGCAAAAATTGTTCTTTGGTCATTGACAGTGGGGAGGGCGGCGCGCCTTGGTCGGTGGGGAGGTCACGTCTCACATCGGGGAGGGGGGCTTATAAACTTAGATTTTGCACCGGGCTCCATTTCCCCTAGCTACACCTCTGGGAAAAAATGCCCCAGCTTCTTCTCTCCTCCTTTGCCATCTTGGAGTTCACCCCCCCCTTTTCTGCCCTGTTGCCAAGCAACCAGACTCAGACACTCCGTAGGAAGCAGCTCCTTCTAGAAGACAATGTTTCCAGGCTAGTGTCTACAATGCAGGTGGAAATATGTACCACATTTTAAAAATAGTAAATAAATAATTTTACATGGATTACTTTATAAACATGGAACAGGTTAAAACCCCTCTTCCCCCCTAATGATTAGTGATGGAAAGTGCTATTTACTCACAGCCAGTTTTCAAGACGAGACGAACAGATGGTTTGCCATTTCTTGCCCCTGCACAGCAACCCTGGACTTCTTTGGTGGTTCCTTGAGCCTCACACTGAACTTCTGTGATCTGATGACAGTAGGCTAGCTAGACCATCCAGATTATGTCCCCACAATGGTTAGAACTGAATAAATTATATTGTAAACCAAGAAGTGGGCTATTATTATTGCTATTGTTTTATTATCCCACTGTAAATGCTACTTTGCTACTGTAGGCATTAAGCTTCAAGTTACATGACAACTTACACAAAACAAATTCATTTTTAAAAGTCAGCAAAATCAACCCCAATGATCCTAGTACTTCGCATACATACCACTGCTTTTGTGCTAAGTACAAGTACAAGAGTAAACTGAAACAGATTTATTACCAAATAACTTACTAAGGATTTATTGTGTCATGAGGTTTTGGTGAACTTGAGCCCACTTCAGATGTCAGAAGTGTGTCCTAGACTGGCAGACTCATACGTGTGTATAAATATAAAGTTACAAAATTAAACAAGTGGCTATAGAAAGAAATATTGAGAGGCACATGCTCTGCCTCAGGCAAATTGAGAAGATGAGGAGGGCATTTTTGGCAAGAACAGCTTAGATGGAAAGAGGCTAAACAAAGTTCCTCTTGCATCTTTTACACAATTATGAAGGCTTTTATAGATACTAGGAACCCATCCATGTTTGCTGTGCTTGCAACATTTAATGGTAGTATGAATACTGAATAAGCAGTTCTGCTTCTTGCCAACAGTTGTAGCAATACCTGATGAAGTGTTTTTGGTGAACCTTGTTATACCTTGTTCTTTTCCCCCAATGGGCATCTAATTTTAGCCTCCATTTTAGCTAAATGGAGCACAGCAACCTTGTCCAACTAGTCTGCCTGACAGTATGTGACTGACCTAAGTTCACCCAGTATCTTTCCACGGGAGACTGGGGTCCAAGTATTAGAGACACATATCAGGCTGCTTAAAATGCTCTTATGACATATCACTGATCATGGAAGATAACCTGGTTCAAGATGTTCCCATTCCAGGATGTCCCAATTCCCTTCATTTTTGGCACTGCAACTCCCATCATCATCCTGATGTTAAAAAGACATTTTCAAACAACTAGCATTACTTTTTGATTAGTTATGCTTGCCATAGAAAACCTTAGATTCTATGCAAATAGCATGGGGAGGGGCTGGCAAGTCACTTCAATTTGGGCACTGGGACTCCCACGATTATCCTGAAGCTGGTGGCCAATTTTAAAATTTATTTTCTGATGAGCTATGCCTGCCATGGATAGGTAGAAGTATGGATCCTTTTATTATTATAGATTTATGGTAACAACAAGACAGGTGATTTGTTTTGTTATGCAATTTGATTTGGATCAGGGACAAATTGTGAGTGGCAGAAGTCCAAAGGTTCATGCTAGTTCTCGGCTGCCCTTCCTGCTTGGGAAGGAGAAGGGGGAAAGATCCCTATCCTCTATGGGAAGGTTGAAATGGAGAAGGGACAATAATATATGCTTCTCTCAGCTCCATGGAGACACAGCAACAGGAGTAGTTGCTGCTGAGTTTGCAGAGGAGATACACTGATCTGATTGCTAATAAAGGGAGGAAACTTCCAGTTTCTGTAAGAAAAGGAGCAACTTAGATGCAAGAACATTTCATACAAAGACTTACAAAAGTTTCAGTATAAATATTTATAAAGATGTTACTGCACTCTTGAAACTGTCAATTTCCCCAAATAAAGTAAACAGAGAAGAAATGTTGAATTCATGCCATCTTAAGGTATGATGGGCTTACTTATTTATTCCTATAGAGATGCTTATTTTAAAACTTATTTTATTAGTCCCCCAGACTTCAATGAACTGAAAGTATGGTACATACATTTTCCAAACAAATTATCCTTACCCCTAATATCTATTGAATACATTCTAATATTCTCTTTCACAGAGTGGTATCCCATGGTTATATGGCAAAAAAAAAGCTCATTTACTGACTGAGGATGAAATATGGATTGTTACTATAGGATAAAGATGTCTTAAAAGACATGGGCTATCAGCCAAAACCCACATTTTCAAACACTCTCATTAAGTGCAACAGACCTACACTGGAATAAGTGGTTTGTGGACTACTGCCAAAACCCAGTGCTTTCCATTTGGACCCCCTTTTTAAAATCTTGTGTAGCTACATTCATGAATATGTCAATCTTAAGATTATAAGCTACAAATTAAGGAAGAGTAAAATAAGGCTGCTTTGCAATGTGTCAGGCCTACACAACTCATGACCTATCAATATACATTCACCAGAACTGCATTGAGGTTTCCAGGTACGTTGGACCTTACAAGGATCAGAAAAAACATGTAGAATGATCAGAGCCGTAGCGAGGGGGAACTACGACCTGGTGCAAGACCACCCCTTATCGCCCTTTCCCCTTGTGTGCTACACCACTGAGCATGATGCAGTTATGTCACACGTTCTGTACCACTAGACAGTACTGAGAGCCTGGGAGAATAAGGTGCATGATGCCGCACCAAGAGCCTGCTATAACATCTAGCAATAGTTTAAACAATACACACTTGAATAGTACTAAGCTGAAGAAGTGTCAGAACAAATGGACAGTGGTTGAGTACTTTGAGACCCATGTAGGGATTTAGGTGGGGAGGAGCTGTGCAATAAACTCAATTCAAATGCCGTATTAATAAAGTCAAATGCACACCTTTCATAATTTAAGTTTCAGGAATGCCTCCTGTCATGTGTTTGATCTGTACTTTGCAATCATCAGATGTACCCTTTTTCTGTGTCTCTCTCAACTTAGAACCAAGTTCAAAGGAATATAACAGAGTTCTTTATACCACGTGTTTCCTTTCAAAGCTGACATGGCCTTTGTGAACAGGAAAGCTGCCAGGCCCTTTTTGCCAAGCAATTAAGAACGACTGTATTTGGCTATGGCAGCCACCATTGCATTGGTGAACTATTGTTCTAGCTTTTTCTCTCCACTAACTTATTTGGAAAACTATACTCCTAATTCTATGAAGAATGAAGTGAAACAAATCCCTTAATTCCTCTTGTTTACCAATACTACCTCTGCAAATGGTCCCAATCTGAATGTAGCAAACATAAGAGGTTAATGTGTCGAAAACATTATGCAACTGCTATCGTTTGGATTCTACTGAGCATTCACCTCAGTGTTTTCTAGCTAACAAACATTAGTCCTCCATTTGAGCACGAGGCCAATTAAAATGCTCTAGTACAGGAAAAAGCCAATGTTAGTTGAAGCTGCGGTTTTTGGAAAAACATCCAAATTCACGCTCAACTACTCCAATAGGTTCAGGCTTTCTGGGCCTATAATGCAGAGAGAGTTGATTTCTGAGAACTGTATTTTCGTGTCCTTGCCTGAGGGAAACACAAAATGAATATTGTGTGTTTTTTTTACAGCAGAAATGGTCTAAAATTCAGATTCCAATAGTCACTCTGTCTCCTAGACTCACAAAGCTTACTGACTCCAGGTCGCTTTCAAAGTAAAATTTCCCTTCTGTTAAAATTGTTGTGAAAAGTCATATTTTGCTTACTATGAACTATTAAAAATGGATACATGAACTACCTTTAATGGCTTGTATTTCCAGAATGCTGACCAGTAGCACTGGTATAATTCAAATGTCTTCAAAAATACTGAATAGCTTTTTAGGTGGACTATAGACTTTAAGCTAATTCTTACATACCCACATATCCTGTTTAACAGGATGGTACCGGAAATGATATATCCCACTTGCCTCTTCAGGAATAGTATTATCATAAAATTGACAGTGTTGCTTGCCCTATTTAGGAACAGTGATAATAAAAATGTGCTGCTTAGCAGTTAATTGTGCCTTTCCTCCACAGCTTGAAATGTGTTTCAAAGTATTAAGTAATTCTCACAATACCTCTGGGTGGGATGCAAGTATTATTACGTTTTAATAGACAATTACTTGTAATAGATAGACAGTTTGAGGCAGAAATGGATACAACTTATTCTTCAATGCTTTTAAGGTTCAAACCTTCAAAATATTTAAGGTACTTGAAACACGGAAGTTTTGATTATGGAATACCTACAGTTAAGGAGACTAGATTTCAGGAAAGCCTACAAAATGAACCCAAAGCTATAGGTATGACAGTTTAACACAAATTTGCAATACTACTGTTCTAAGGGAACAGTATTGGCTTGCCAATATGACACTGTCTTAATCATCAGAAACCAGTCTTTTCTCTAAGCAGAACAGGAGGTTCAGTCAGGCCTCCTTCACAAAAACTGCAGGCACGTAGGAGCAGCTTCTTTGTGTGGGCTCATCAAGTCTTGGTGCAAAGCCAGACAGTACATCAAAATTTTCAGTCTGTCATGTTCAGCAACAATACAAAAAAGACAGGCTGCATGAACAGACACAAATCCCATTCATTACAGGTATGCCTAATTGCTCCTCATGTATTCTTGGGTAACAGGTGATACAAGGGGTCTTTTTAATGCATTCAGGCCAAGTATTTTGATGAGTAGTAGTGAGATTTGTAAAGCAAAGCAGATAGAGTTTGGCCCCTTTTGCACATGCAGAATAATGCACTTTCAATCCACTTTCAAGGCACTTTGCAGCTGGATTTTACTGTGCAGAACAGCAAAATCCACTTGCAAACAATTGTGAAAGTGTATTGAAAGTGCATTATTCTGTATGTGTGGAAGGGGCCTTAGATTTCAGACATGGAGAAGAGGCCACCAAGTTCTACCTCAGCCATAGGTTCACTATGTGCTGACTGATGATAGATCTCAGCCTCACTTCCTACGTCTGAATCTTAGGAACAGAGTGGAGAATGAATATAAGTAAACTGAATTAGAAATTGCTTTTTTTTCAGTTTAGGAAATAAGGTATCACACATACCTTCTTGCCCAACTAGCTGCTGCCTAGACTTTGCTCTGGACAACTATTTGATTTTCAAGCAGCACAGTCTGAGAGGATCTCCCCTGCCCCCATACCACACAGTGAGGAATATGAGAGGCTCCACTCCCAAAAATCTGGACTGGGACTGCATATAAAACATAAAGCACTATATTGCTACCACTAGATTAATCTGGAGTAATACACTGTCTTGGTGTAGAACAACTGTTGACAAATTGGTCCCTGAGGCTAAAAAAAGCAAGAGAGGCCAAACCCCTCACATAGCCTTGCAAAGCATTATATGGGTCAATTACCCACTGGCGCTCTGGCGTGTGGTGGGACAGGAAGTGCGTTTGTCCCAACACACTTCCTGTTTGCAGTGTACCAAGAGAAAAGGCAGGTTGGGGGCAAAAAAAAAATCTTGTCTTGATGAGCTTCCTGTTTGCAGCGAACTGAAATTGGAGGTGTGTCGGGGCAAGATTTCTTGTCCCATTCCTTTTACCCCATGATTCCTTTTACCCCATGTATGCTTCTCCTCAGTGTTTTGCACTGAGTGTCGCATGTATGACTATCTGCCACTAGGGCAGAAGTCGTGGGTGTGCCCTCGCTGCAATGAGTTCCTGGCACTCAAGGAACATGTGCGTTCTCTTGAAGCCAAGGTGGCAGACCTGGAGAAGCTGAGAGAGGCAGAGAGGGCAACAAACGAGGCTTTCGGGGACCTAGCAGCCAGGTCCCACTCCCAAGGTGACATCTCTTCAGATGTCATGGAGAATGAGAGTCTGGGTGACGGAGGGTGCCAGTCTGAGGTGGTGGAAGATGCTCCCTTAGATGGGACCCCTTCCTTAGCTGGTGGTCAGATATTATCCTCTCGCAGACTCGGAGGATACCCCTCGGGGGGGGAGGTGGGGGGCCCCTTGTAGTGGGTGATCTCGATTCATTAGGGAATATAGAGAGTTGGGTTTGTGACATATGCGTGATGACCGCGATGCCGGGTGACTTGCCTGCCTGGTGCGAAGGTTGCCGCGGATGTCACGCCTCGTCTAGATAGGCTTTCGTTAGACAGTGCTGGGGTGGAGTCAGCAGTTGTGGTCCACACTGGTACCAATGACATTATTGGGAAATGTAGAAGCAGGAGGTTCTGGAAGCTAAATTTAGGCCAGGTGCTAGGAAAAAAGGTTAAAATCCAGGGACTTCAAGGTGGCATTCTCCTCGGCAATGCTACCTGTTCCACGCAAGAGGAGAGCTAGGCAAGCGGAGATACAGGGTCTCAATGCGTGGATGAGAAGGGTGGTGTAAGGCAGAGGGTTCAGTACTTTGAGCCAGGAACTGGGGAACCTTTTGGGATAAGGCAGGCCTGTACAAAAGGGACGGGCTTCATCTTAAATCCAAAGAGGGAAACCAGGGCTGCCGGCGCCTCAACGCTAAAAAAAAAAGGTGGCAGAACAGCTTTAAACTGATCCTTGGGGAAAGCCGAAGGCAGGAGCTGAGGTGACTTCGGTTCCCGGAATACAGAGTCCATATGGGGATGCAGACACAGAGAGAGGTTTTTCTAAATCAACCACATACAAGCTGGTGGGGAGCATAGCAATGTGATAAGTGATAGTGTTCAAGCAAAAGGCCAGGGAGGGCAAAAAACACATAAATCCCAGGTTAAGGATACAGAGACACAGAGTATACAAGTGTCTCTATGCTAATAGGTAGGAAGCATTCGACCTAAAATGGGGAGCTTGGAGTACAGAGTTTTGAAGGAGGACATTGATATAGTGGGGTAATCACTAGAGACATGGTGGAATGAGGAGAATCCAGTGGGATAGTTGTTATCCCAGGTTACAGGCCTCTACAGGAAGGATAGGACAGGGCGATGGCTGGGGTGGGGTGGCCCTCTACATCAAAGAGAGCATAGTGTCACCTAAAATAGACAATGCAGGGGAGCTGATGGATCCTCTACAGAAGCACTGTGGATATCAATACCAGGGGTGAAGCAAAGTTTAACATTAGGAATATATTATCGTCCCCCTGACCAAAGCGCACAAGAGGATTCTGAGATGGAAAAAGAAAGTAGAGAGGCCAACAAAAGCAAAAATGTCGTGGTAATGGGCGATTTTAACTATCCCCACATAAACTGGAAAAAAATGCATGTTCAGGTCATAGTAAGGAGAGAACATTCCTGGATATGCTAAATGACTGTGGCTTAGAGCAGATGGTTGTAGAACCAACCAGGGGGAGATGTGATCCTAGATCTAATTCTAAGGTGTGGGGAACCCAGGACCCAAAAAGCGGGAAGTCAGTGTTGTTGGAGCCGAGAGGGAACAGCTGCACTACTAATGCTGTCAGATTCAGGCATCTCTGCATATGAATAAGCGACAACTACTTCAATGTAGTTACATTTGCCTTCAGAAAGGGAAATTTCAAAGATGAGGGGGATAGTGCGTCAGGTGTTTCGAAAGGGAAAATCAAGAGAGTCAAAAAATGTCCAAGGTGCTTGGAGGTTATTTAAAACACAGTCTTAAAAAAGCTCAGCTGGACATGTGTTCCGCGAGGTTAGGAAAGGCAGCTACCAGTCCAAAAAAAGAAAGCCACCCATGTGGTTAACAAGGGAGGTTGAGGTAATTATTAGGAAAAAAAAGATGTCTTCTTTAGAAAAAATGGAAGTCCAACTTAATCTGATGAAGAATACCAGAGAGAACACAAAATGGTGGCAAAAAGAGAAGCAAGTTAGCTGTAAGGAGGCAAAAAAGGATTATGAGGAACGCATGGCTGCGAACATCGCTAAGACTCAGCAACAAAACAGTTCTTCAAGTACATCAAAAGCAGGAAGCCAGCTAGGAAGCTGTAGGTCCGCTAGAGACTTAACATGAAGGAACAAAAAGGTGTGCTAAAAGGTGACAGGGAGATTGCAGAGAAGCTGAATGAATTTCTTTGCATCTGTCTTCACCCAAGAGGAGGCAGGGAGGAAAATTCCTGCACCTGAACCAAGCTTCTTAGAGGTGAATCCAGGAACTAGCGAAGTTAGTGTGGTAGACAAGGAAGAAGTTCTTGGCAAGGCCATTGATAAACTAAATGCTACTCAAATCCCTAAATGGCCCAGATTGCATTCATCCAAGAGTTCTTAAAGAGCTCAAGCATGAAATTGCTGATGTTCCTACATTAATATGCAACTTATCCCTGAAATCAGGCTCCATCCCCTGAAGACTGGAAGATGGGCATTTCAATGTCAAGCACCAATCTTTAAGAAAGGGTCTAGGGGGACCCGGAAATTACAGGCCAGCTTCAGTTTGACATCTGGTTCCTGGTAAATTAGTCGAATCTATCATTAAAGATAAAATTATTAAACATGTAGAAAAGCAAGACCTGCTGAGGAAGGAGTCAGCATGGCTTTTGTAGAGGCAAGTCCTGTCTTTACAAAACTTACTTCAGGAGTTCTTTGAGGGTGTAAACAGACATACGTGGATAAGGGGGAACCAGTGGACATTGTCTACTTTGGATTTCCAAAAGGCTTTTGACAAAGTTCCTCACCAGAGACTGTTGAGAAAACTCAGCAATGAAGGAATAAGAGGGGAAGTCCTCCTATGGATTAAAAACTGGTTGAGGAACAGGAAACAAAGGGTGGGTATAAATGGGAAGTTCTCAAGCAATGGAGAGATGTAGGGAGTGGTGTCCCCTGCTGATCCGCTGGGGACTGAAGTGCTCTTTAACTTATTCATAAAATGACCTGGAAGTAGGGGTGGGTAGTGTGGCGGGCCAAGTTTGCAGATGATACCAAATTATGTAGGGTGGTAAGAACCTACAAAGGATTGCGAAGAGTTCCAAGCTGACCTTGATAAATTAGGGTAAGAGTGGGCTAAGAAAAATGGCAAATGCAGTTCAATGTAAGCGAAATGTAAAGTGATGCACGTGAGGGGGGGGCAAAAAAATCCAAACTTCACATACATCACGCTACAGGGGTCAGTGCTATCAGTCACAGACCAGGAAAGGGATTTGGGCGTCTTAGTTGATAGTTCCATGGGAATGTCAACTCAATGCATGGCAGCTGTGAAAAAGGCAAACTCTATGCTGGGGATAATTAGGAAAGGAACTGAGAATAAAACTGCAAAGATTGTCATGCCCTTATATAAAGCACAAGTGGAAAGCGACCAAGCGACTTTGGAGGTACTTGTGTTCAGTCTCTGGTCGCCACATCTCAAAAAAGGATATCGAAGAGATAGAAAAAAGTGCAGAGAAGGGCAACGCAGGGATGATTGGAAGGATTTCGGAGCACCTTCCTTATGAGGAGAGGTGCTGCAGCGCTTTGGGGACTCTTTAGTTCTGGGAGGAGGAGACGCCTGAGGGGATATGGATTGAAGTCTATAAAATTATGCATGGGGTAGAAAATCGCCACAGAGAGAAATTTTTCTCTCTTTCTCACAATACTAGAACCAGGGGGCATTCATTGAAAATGCTGTGGGGAAGAATTAGATTCAATAAAAGGAAACACTTCTTCAACAGCAACGCATTGGTGTTTGGAATATGCTGCCACAGGAGGTGGTGATGGCCACTAACCTGGATAGCTTTAAAAAGGGCTTGGACAGATTTATGGAGGAGAAGTCAATCTATGGCTACCAATCTTGATCCTCCTTGATCTCAGATTACTAATGCCTTAGCAGACCAGGTGCTCAGGAGCAGCAGCAGCAGAAGGCCATTGCTTTCACATCCTGCATGTGAGCTCCCAAAGGCACCTGGTGGGCCACTGCGAGTAGCAGAATGCTGGACTAGATGGACTCTGGTCTGATCCAGCAGGCTAGTTCTTATGTTCTTATGTTCCTTTTCCCCAGGGAAAGCGAGAGCACTTCTGGTGCAATTTTTTGTGCCACAGCCGGGGAACACCAGCAGTGGGTAATTAGCTATGGATCTCACCCCAACACCTCTTGCTCTAGTCACTTCCCGTTGCCTTCTGCCCCTCCGCTAATCCTCTAAGTAAACTCCTATGTTCACTTTCAGTCTAAAGTTTGAGTGAAAATAAGCTAATGCAAAGTAGTCATAGCACATAACTCAGGGAGGATTTGATTCAAATAGTGATTTAAATACCGGTAACTAGTCAGTAAGACTTGATTTAAATCATGTTTTTTTTTTTACATAAAGACTCATTCTTGCTCTGTAACATTTACAACCAGAAGGTTTCACTTTTCAGATTAGTTTTACAGTTATGTCAAAAAATTGCTGATTTGATTTTACTGATAGAAATACATAGATAAATAATTATGAAATTATTGCAAGGTGGACTATCTTCAGTTTAATAGGTTAATCATTCATATTTGGACAACTTCTCTGCTGTACTTTACTGAAAGGAGAAAAATAATCATTACCTTAATAACCATTTAAATAGTTTTATTGAACTAAAACAATAACACTATAGCATATGTATTCTTAAACATCCATATTTGTTAACTGATTAAAAGTTAATACGTGACCTCCACAAGTTCAGTGGTGTGACTTTCTTTAAGACTTCATCAATAAATATATTTTTATTCTTATTAAATGGTTCCCCTACTGTGCTGCACAGACCATCCTGAAATTTATTTTGAGAGCTCTTAAGCAGAATTTGGAAGGGACTATCCAGCTGAGTTCACCTACTTATCTGGGTACAGAATGAGCATTATTGATTACATTACTGTTTCCAGAAACCTTCTTTCTTACATTGTCATAACTAGATTTGAGAGCAACTTGCCAGTCTTTCTCCAATTAAATGCCTTTTCTCAACTGACAGATATTGTGGATTTCTACCACTCTTGCCTAATCCCTGCTGGAATAATTTATTGCTGAGCCAAGGGACTCCTCATCTGAACAAAAAAATAACTGAGAAACTGGAATCAGATCGTCCACAGTTCCTCCAATCTGCTCTGATATTAGCTGAATCCCCAAATGAATTCTTGAAGAACTATAATGTCTTGACCCAAGAACTACAGCTACATTTAGCCCGTAATGGCAGCACTACCATGAGACAACAGCTATTTTTAAAAAATTTTGTTTAAAGCTCCTGAAAATGGGTTTGGGATTCTTAGCATTTCTCTGAAGCCCAATGTTGAGAATTTTTGGTGTAACAGGGCATTTACTTTTTCTTGATTTTGTTCACAAACTGGCATCAGAATAGGCCAGTTCCTGATATACTACTCACATAGTCTACTACAGAGTTACATTTAATATCTTGTGGAAGCATTAGCTTGCTTCCACCCATTACCTTCAGAACTGCTGCTGCAAAATGATAGTTACAAAAGTATTTAGCAATTTCATCAACATGCATTTTTATTCCTGGGACACTGAAGTCTTTGGCTAGGAGGTGCAGAAGATGAGTACTGCAACAGTGTTATTAGCTTTGCATTCTCTTCATGCTCTTCTAAATTTCTTCTCATCTTGGATACACTTGCAACATTGTAACTACTACACATTTAAATTTTCTTCACATTTTATTATAGTTTTTGCTGCTACTTATTGTAAATATTCTGCTGTATGTGCATTTCCTGACGTATCAATATTTACTGCAAGAAAGACAGTCTCATTGTGGACATTACTCCACCCACCAAGACTCAGGTTAACAATTTTACCCTCTTGTTGCCCATTGCTCCATTTCTCTGCCATACACTTCAACCAGCAGTTTCCCAGCAATATCTGCTCTGCTCAGTGGCCTGTATCCTGGTGTCAATGAATCTGAATCATATTGATGAAGTGTGTGTTTTCAATCAGATGGAAAGAAGAGTTTGCTGCATAAACAAACCGGGAATTTTTTCCCATTAATTACATCTTTTTCTAATCTGGTGGTTTTTATCACAAACTTATCTATGGTGGTTCCTGTATTGCTGGATTTTTTCTTTCTTTTAGGTGATATACCATGGATATGTGATCTAACTGAGATGACTGAAACACTATCTGAGACAGATAACCCTGAAACTATAGAACAGCAGGAAGGTGATCTTGAAGGTGGATAGTTTCTAAAATCCTTTAGTTGAGGATGGATTCCTTTAAGCAAAAAGTAAATGCTGTTATTTTATTACTGATACAATTTCAGATTTAATATTACTCATTGTATTCACTGGTACTAAGTACTACCCCAAAAAGGAATATTTGCTTCTTTCAGCTCTTTATTCCTTCATAACAACTGTTTCAAAATGACAGTAGCATGAAATAATAACAAAAATAGTTTTGCTCAAATATGACCACTCCTCAAAGCAGTCTTTAAGGAATATAATTAAACCTGAAGATCCTGCCTCTTCAAACATCTTCCTTTTGTCATCATCACCAAAGCACTTCTCATGATATCATTTTATTCGGGCCAACAGGCCTTGCATTTTTTTGTTGCAATGTTTGCATTTTGCCCACATGCTTGCCTTACCCTTAGTTAGAGGAACTTCATTTCCCAAACTGGGTCTCTTTTAGACCTGATGCTATTACAGGTTTTTTCCTCCAAGGAGAGAATAATGTGATAAACCTCGGGCTATACACACAGAGATCCCAGACTTGTGGAGTATTCTGCTCAAAAGGTTTCACTTTCATTTATACTGCTTGTTCCTTCCTCCACACACTGAGCTCCTTGTGCAGATCTACAAATTTAGCACTTCAGAGGTAAGGGGTTGATTCTGTATACATAGGTTTGCAAAGGAACAATGGGGCTAAGGGAGTGGTGGGATTCAAATACTCTGACAACTGATTCCGCCTCCCTCCCCCGAGTTTTCCGTGCCCCTGCAAGCAGCCGCCCTTTCCCACCTTCTCACACTGTCCCCCTCACCTCCACCTCTGGGCAGGGAGGACAGCTGAGCCAGCTGGGCAGTGCTGGGCGAGCGGAGCAGTGGGCTCCGGCTTGGCTCTCCTCCTAGTCCTGGGCTCCCGGTGCAGGAAGATCTGAGCCAGGCAGCACTGGGGTGGGTCGGGTGGAGCAGAGGGCTCTGGCTCAGGAGGAGAGCCAAGCTGAGCCGGAGCCCTCTGCCCCACCCCTCTCCCAGGGGAGGGGGAGTGAGGGGGCTTTTAACAACCGGATTGCCTGAACCGGGGCAAACGGGCTGAATCCCAACCATGGGCTACGATCTTTTTCTCAACTTAGTATGTGTGTATTATAACAGTTTTGCTATGAAGAAGAAGCATGTTATCTCTGCAGTCACAAAAATCACAGTTTTGCAAAATGCAAAATCAAGCATCTGTGAAAATATCTTCTAGATAGAAAAACTGTCCAAAACAATCTGACAGAAACCTCTGGAAGAGCATAACATTGTGAATGGATTAATGGAATTCATTTACCTAAATTTTTAAACACTGCATGAATATTTAGCCTCATGCTACGTAATTAAAAACTAATCCTCATTTCATGATGAATAACTTTTGGACTATAATACATCTTAAATAGAAAGCTATCTTTAGACAGGCTTTTTTTTTAACAAAAAAGAATTTCATTTAAAAATCCAATTTAAAATTTAAAAATCTAATTTAAATTTAAAATCTGATTTAAATAATTTTTTTAAAAAAATAATTGATTTTTATTCACAGTGACTTCACTGCTGTACTGCAGAGCAAAACTACCTTCAACCCTCTGCCAACAGTGAGAAGGGCAGGTTGGCAGGCAGACGCACTGGTCACTTGGCCACTGGCCCACAGGCAATTTTGACTTATCCTAGGCAAATGCATGGCTCTGTATTTACAGAGAACAAAATGAGAATTCTCTCTTAATGAGAACAACAGTGTGTATCAGAGACCATTAGAATGAATGCCACATGTCATAATATTTGTTTTGAGAAAGTTATTACCTCTCCTATTTTATTCTTCACAAGTTTTCCTTTGGGGGGGAGTGTCAGAAAGTGATAAGGCTGAATGAGAAACCAGCATCACAAATACAATGGAGGATATTTCTTTTGTGCTTTTCCTATTTTTCCAAAACAAATGATACAGAAGGGGAAAATTCAAATCAGTAAGCTTTAAATGTTTTTAAAAATTGGAAGGAAGGAACAGTGTGTGTGTGTGAGAGAGAGAGACAGACAGACAGACAGAGAGACAGACAGAGAGAGACAGACAGACAGACAGAGAGACAGACAGACAGACAGACAGACAGACAGACAGAGAGAGAGAGAGAGAGAGAAACAAACCCCTAGGCATAATACTGTGTTCTGGGTAACTGATCTTTTTTAAATTTTGCATTTCCAAAATTGTTAAAACCATAATAGTGATGTACTATCAAAAATATTTACTGCTCCAGACTTTGTCATCTCTTTTATCTTATGATTAGAACTGTGTTATTCCAAGGAAGTCCATTTTAAATTCACAAAGGCCGTTTCCGCATGGCCAAAAGCAGCGACGCGATGACGTCGCAAATTGCGACGCATACGAAAAAAAGCGTTCACACAGACAGGCGGAGCTGCGGGCGTCCGCAGCCCCGCAGAAATGTGACGGTTCGCACTGAAGCGCTGCGGAAGCGGCGTCTCGCGACGTTGCGCCTGCGCACTTGCGAAGCCGTGCAGGCCCGACGTCATGCCCACGCAGCAGTGCAATGGACAACGTGACTGCCCTGGTGGTTGGTGGCCGTTGGGTCTGTGAAATGGGCGGCTATTGGGTTAGTGTTTGGTGGTCTGGCGGGGTGCTTGGCAATACAGGGGAAAAGCACACCAGGGACGAACGATGTGTGTGTGTGTGGGGAAAAGGTGACCCAGCTTGGCCGTCTGGTAGTCGTATTTTGAAAGGCGGCTCCCTTAAAACATTACCGCCCGCGAGTCTCGTCGATGCGTCACAGGGGGAAAAAGAGTGGTTTAAAGCGTTTTCTGAATACGGCGTCTTCGCGCCGGTTTAGCGTTTCCGCGACGGCGCGAATGCGCACCTCCGCCGCTGCGCGTGCGAACGCTCTCGCTATGGCGGTTCTTTTTCCGTTGCCACGACGTCATATTTCGCCCGTGCGGAAACGGCCATTGGGATTTGAGGTACAGCTTCAGGAAAATTAGAGTTCAGTCCAGTAACACCTTAAAGACCAACAAGAATTTCAGGGTATAAATAAACTTTTGAGAATCAAGGGTCCCTTAATCGGATACAAGTAGGAATGGAGATCTGAGTACACTGTTTTCATTGTTTAAAAAAAGGTTTTGAGCATAATCTGAGAAAAATAAAAGCACAATATATTTTGAAGGTTGTGCATACTAAAATTCCAAAACCAAAAATATACTAGCAAAATGCCCTTTTAGGTCATTCTGGGTATTTTTCACAGCAAAAAACAAAATGACAGAATGTTCTGGAAGTATGAAAAAACAAAAACAAAAGTGCAACAAGTGACATATCTGGAGGTCTGTAGCAATGTTTTTCGAGCAAATGGCACCAAATTTGCAGGGGGCCAAGTCCTATTTCCCCACAGGAGATAATGGACTCCTAAATTCAGATATCTGAAACAAACAAACAAACAAACCTACAATAGTGACAGCCTACTAGTCTGACTGACATATTAGAAGCACCTCACTCATGCTCTGCCGACATAACAAAGAATCCAGATATTCTGGTGTACCATTCTAGTGCCCTAATCCAGTTGGCCCATGCTAGATCTCAGAAGCTAAGCATGGTCAGCCCAGGTCAGGACTTGGATGAGACCTCAAAGGAACTCCAGGGCTGCTACACAAAGGCAGGCAATGACAAACCATTTCTGAGCATCTCTTGCCTTGTCTGCAGGGTCACCATAAATCAGCAGCAAGTTGTTAGCACCTTCTACTGTCAGTGCACCTAGGTCCTAGGTGTTCTGTTTCCTTTTTTTGTTTTTTTGTAGGGGGTTCTCATATTATGTTCTTCCTTCCCTACAGCTATTCTGCAATACTGTCAAAGAAATGCTGGCTGTTCAGATCAATTCCTTTCTTGCAATTCCCTGAAACATATTTGTTGTCATCTCCTCTTTGATAATTAAGCAAGTCTTATTTTGGTAAAACAACCACAAAGAAAATGGGATGCATAGCCTTCTTTAGACAGTAATTACAACTGCTATTAAGCTTCAGCTTATTCTTATCTCAAGTGCATATTTTTGCCTTGTTCCACACACCTCTAAATCAATTAAAGTGTCTCCGAGATGTGACCAAAGCGAGGGGACGAGCTCCAACATATTCCAAGCAAATCTATAAAAAGAAGGCCCTTTTGCCTTGTTCATATCAACAGTACCCCCCGCACTATCCCAAAGCTGTGGATGAAGAAAGAGGTGAAAGGGAATCCACAAGAGGATAGATATTTTGAGAACACCAGATACAGGTAACTGACCTTGTTTTCTACTTCATTAATTGCTTCCCCAGATTCCAGACGAAGGCAAAACATGGAAGGTGTTTGAAACCAGCTATTTTGGGGATTGTTTTTTCTCTTTTTACTTCCATTTAAGGCTACCCAAAACTCTTTTCATAATTCAGTTCTAAACAGCTAACAAGTTAATATTTCAGGCTCATTCATGGTTTGATTCACAAATGTTTCTGAAAAGGATTTTTTTTTATTTTGGGGAGCAAAATATATGAATTTGAGACACCTACTGCTTTGGCACTTGAAAGTCCATGCCCAACTTTTAGACCCAATGAACTCTCATAACCTCCTTGTGCTCCACGTTATCAGTTTATTTACATAAACAGTTACAGAAGCTGCATGCACAAATACTACACTGATACATTACAACTTCCTAGGCCTCTGGGTGAGGCTTGAATTGTAATGAAAGACCAACAACCAGCTAAACCCTCTAATTTTTCCAGTCCTATTTCAGTTCACTGCATCTCTACCATGGACCATCCTGTGGGTCCCCGAACCCTGCAGATTTCCCGTAAGTATAAATTCCACCAGTTACATCACACTCCCTAAATCAGTGGTGGCAAACCTATGGCATGGGCTATGAACTCTATGGGCACGCGCAAACAGAGTTCGTCATGTGGGGGGAAATCTCCCCCCCCCCATCTATGCTGGTCTGGGCTGCTGGGCTCGATTATTAGCATTAAACCTAAGACCTAGTTTTGGGGAAGCAGTATAAGTAACCCTGTTAAGCTGTTAAACCCCACTGAAATTCATGCGAAGAACTAAAGTGCGATCCTTTACCTGGGAGTAAGCTCGGTTGCTGGCAATGGGGCTTGCTTTTGAGTAAACCCTCCTAGGGTCGTGATTCACCCGTCCAAAGAGTTGCATGGTTGCTTCAAAGCAAAGTCATTGACTACCACCAAGCTTACTCCTGAGTAACGCACGCCTCGTAGCCAACTGTTTTTTCTAAACAAAATCCTCAGTATTCCGGTTAAATTGCCATGTTGGCACTTTGCGATAAATAAGTGGGTTTTGGGTTGCAATTTGGGCACTCGGTCTTGAAAAGGTTTGCTATCACTGCCCTAAATGATCTGATCTCATCCATCCAATTAAGCATGCTGTAATTCCATTCTGAATACTAAATCTTGAATTCTGCCATCGGTACATCCTCCTCCTATATCACCTACACAACTTTGTTTTACACAAGGCAGGCCCTGATTTCTTCTATTCCCAACAATGATATGCTCCTAATGAAGTAATACACATATAAGTATTAATTCATTAAGGACCACCAAAGAAGGCAAGATGAGCTCAGTAGTGAAATACTGAGTAGAGCATGCTCAAATGTTGCTGGCAGAGGACCAGATCTTTGGCTGGTGGTATGGCAAAAGGATTTACCAGTAGTTTAAATCAGTACTTTGTTTCCTATTCCCAGATAAGAATCTTCTACCCTGTATTGTATTATTATTTGATTTGTATACCGCTTTTCCCCGAAGGGTTCAGGGCGGTGAACAACAGTATAATACCAAACATCAGTAATCATAACATCAAGCAAATAAATAAATAAATAAATAAACATAGAAAGGTATTTGTTATGAGGGACAAGGTGTGTGTGGGGGGGGGGAGGGGAGGGGAGGCCGGATGCTCAAATTCTCTTTTCTGCTCCAAGCTGGAGCTCCCATCACAAGTGTCAGATCCCACCCAAGAAAACGAGACTGCGCCATTCGCGGGCGGTGCGGTTCGGTTCGGCGTGCGAACTTCAAGCCCGACTGTGTCCCCTGCCCTTTGCCGCTTACTGTATTAGTCTGGTGTTATTAATAACTTACTTCATTTATTAAAGAAAAAATTGATAAGAATCAGATTCATAAACCAACTGAGCAAAACTACATGGACTGATAAAATCAGGGTAAGCAGAGACTCTTTGGTTTACCTGACCTGTACTGTGTTTTGTACTGACAGAGTTTCAGCTCTGTCAATCACAATTATGGACATTTCTTCTGAATGAGAACACCAGAGCAAGACCTTTCAAGAAACTGTCAAAATTTCTCAGCATTGACCACAAAAACTCACTGACAATCTACAATACATGTGAGTAAAGGGTTTTAGATCTGAATCAGTACAAGTATTGTTTTACAATTTATTTATGCTATCTGTAGTCTGATCCATTCCAAATCTATTTTTATACTTATATTCTGCCTTTCCTTAATAGCCTACAATGGCTCACATCATAACTATAAGACATCAACATAACATACCATAGTTCCAATAACATACAAAAAACAGCTATCCAAACACTATGGCTGGCTCCGCACGGGCCAAAAACAGCGGTGTGAAAATGGTGTGAAAATGGTGTAAAAGGGACTAAAACAGTGTAAAAGGGTTTATACTGTTTTCACACCATTTTCACACCGCTGTTTTTGGCCTATGCGGAACCAGCATATGTCTACTGGTCAACATCCAAGAATCATGCAGAAAATTCCCAAGAATCATGCAGAAAACAAAAAAATGTATCATTTTGAATTCCCTTCTGCAATTAGCAGTTCATTCTGAAGAGTTAAGGCTACTATAGGCTGATTACGCACAAGGTGTTTGCTATGTGGTGGAGGCAAATGTCTGCTGCGGCAAGATTTCTTGTATACATGTATTTCCTACAGTTCCGCTTTCACTTTCCACTCTCTCCACAGCAAGCAAATTCACTTAATAGAACAATTTTATTTTTGCTTTGCTGTCAGAGCAGTACAGATTTGCCAGTGGGGACAGCTTTGCCTCAGGTCACGCCTTCCCTCCACTCACAGCCAGCCTGCCTAAACATACCCCCACGCCCTCGCACTGCTTTGCATTCTTCCCTGTTGTCCTCCTCCCTGTTTCTGACTACTTCCAGTTTTTGTCCTGCCATATCATTTCTATTGCCCATGGCCTCCCTGCTCCTGTATATCATTAGATCTTTAGATTTTTTAAAAAATTAAATAATCATATCAATAGATCGATAAATTGATACTAATACTAAAAAAATGTAAAAATAATAAGATTTGTCAATCAGTCCAAAAACCCTATCTGCCCCAGCATTTGATCAACCAACTGGGATGTCTCCAGCTTTGTAGTTTTATACGCAGGCAATCAGTGATTCCAGACTATACTAAGAAAAGCCTGTTGATCTTGATGCTTGGGTTTACAGCACCTCGGGAGGCAGACTATCGTGGACCTGGGGGGTTTAGCAAACAGCAGTTCATGCTGTCCTTTTGTAATTTTTCAGTTTGCATGCTGCCATTACTCCCCTCTTACTTCCCACCTTAAAAGACAACCAGTGTTCGGGCAAAGTGTACAGATGCTGCAATCAAGACTTTTCTTTAATAGTTCACCTTTTTATGTCAATATATCAATCTACTGATACATTGATAGATTGATATATCGATCTATTGATAAGATTAAAGATAAAAATTAAAGATTAAACATTATATTAAAAATTAAAGCATGCTTGTGCAATAGTGACACCCGAAACATTCTCCCCACCCCAATGTAAGCAAAAAGTCAGCTGATGAGTAGTGTCTGCCTTGTTGTAAACAGGCCGGAGGGTAATAATGCTGACATTCTCCAAGACAAAGACTCCCAGACAATTCTCTTTGAAGTCACAGGAACCTTGACATGCATAAAAAAGATTCCACTCTGGACACAACCAGACATTTTTGACAAGATGGGTAACTGGATCATGGGAGAGGCATTACTTCAGATATATAAGTCCCTGTTCATGAAGGGCTCTAAAAAGGAAATGAGTCCAGAAGCACACAGACAACTAGTGTAGTAACCAATGTCACTGTTTCAGAACAGGTATTAGGTGACCAAAATGATCTGATCTCATCAAAAGCAAGGGAGCCCCATTTTGCATTAACAGAAGCTACAGAATTGTTTTCAAAGGCAGCTGCAGCTTCCCTGGTGGCTTTACAAGTTACAGAAAAATGGGCCACAACTGTAAGGGCAACATGTTCAGATTCTACGAATTTGATGCAGACAGAGATGGACGTTCTAGACAATCCTGGCTTGCTTCTCCAACAACAGAGCACAGTCTCCAATTCAATATAATCTCAAAAAGGACACCCTTAAACAATCAATTAGCCTTATATATGGAATATCCAGAAGATCAGCTTTCCCCACCAAAATAACTATTATATTGCCTGGTTTCAGATTCACCTTGTTTCCCCTCATCCACCTGATCAGACATTCAGGAAAGCTGTTTCTGAGGACACAGCCACCGAGATGTACCCAACAGATTTCTGGGCAGAAAACAGCCTGAATACACAAAAACAGCTAGCTGCAATGGAATAAATAAAAGTTCTACAGATATTAAAACTTGACCTCGTAGATGTAAACCCATTATTGCCTGTCAAAAGTACATTCCCTCCCCACAAGAATCTTCCATCATCTCTGAATGATGCTTTGACTGGAGCCTTTGGTGTGGGGGCAGGATAATTTCACAGGTCCTACCCTAAGCATTTCCATGAGATGTTGACCAATTTCATGTAACATGACTTGGAACTTTCAAGCACCCATTTCTACACTTTAATGCATATAGGGTTATCAAAGCTGCAAATTATATCTAAAGGCTCTCTTCTATAGTAAGCAAATTCACGTAAGGGATCTTTGCCACCTTCCCACTTGTGCTGTGGGGAAAAAAAACTATAGAAGCCTAGATAATTTTAGAATGTGATACAAATGGCTGAGGAAGAAGCAAAACAAAGGGTTGGCTTCCTTGTTCTTCCACTTTTTCTCCATTTGCACACTTTTGATACATTTGTGAAAGAGAGAGGGAGAAACACTGGAATCCCACCAATCACTTCCATGCACACAGGAGTGATGCATTTCCATGCGCACTGATTCCCCCTTCCTACTGTGGCAGACCTTCAAGTTCCTCTACATACTGTTCATGGCAATCCCCATCCTGCAAGAGCATCATTTCAGGAGTCATTTTCAGTAGCAGGCAGAGAATACATGGTCTGCAGATGGAATTGGAAATCCTTCATTCAACTGAGATTTGACAGGATGCAAGCTATTTTTATACAGTATCCCTGAATATAGTATAAGCGATGCTAAAAACTTTGAGAGTATTTTTTCATACAGCATACTGTGGTAATAAAAATATTCAGTTCTGGCAGAATATAAAATAGATGTACTGCATGGTTAGAGTGCTGAGTCTGGGAGAACCGGGTTCAAATTCTTCCACTGCTAGAGAGCTCAATGGATATTATGGACCAGTAGCATCTCAGCTTTACTTACCTAAAAAGGTCGCTGTGAGGATAAAATAGGGAAGGCAGAACTATGTTTGTTAGCCTGAGAACTTTGGCACAAGTTTGGGATACATGTATACATAGAGAGAAGTAGGCTGTGACAGTTTTTTTTTAAAAGAAAAGACATAATTTCTCTTGTTGACAGGTAACCCCCCTTAACTTCCAAAGAAACACAAGTATGTGTAATAAAATGTGAAAATTTTAAAGAGAATTTCCTCTGCAATACTAGTGATTTTCAGAATGTGATGGAATAGGTTAAGACAGTATATGTTCAAATGTCTTCATTCCTTTATCAAAGTGAACACTGCTGGCAGAGGCAGAAGAATGTAGCACTACTAGGACATGATCAGATATGCCCAAAGCTTATTTTATTCAAGCCTTAATGCTCCTCCAGAGTTCTAAGTGTATCTAAATGTGGCCCTTCTTATCATTCCTGAAAAATATATAAAGATGCATTATACCAAGCCAGACCACACATTCATTTAGCCAAGTGAAGCCTTCTCTGAATGCCACAACTCTTCAGTGTTTTGGGTAAAGGGTTTTACTGGCACTGCTGTCTACAATCCTTTCATCTGGAGTTATCAGGGACTACCCCTGCAGTTTTCTATATGAACAATGTTATATACTCTGACATCAGACCCCTCCCCAAAAATCTGTATACACATTCATATATATGAATACTATATATAGGTTTATCCCGCAGAATATATTGTCTTGTAGATTTCAGACACAATTTATATCCATCTAAGATTGTGGTCCTCACTCCACAGCTTCACAGTCACCAGCAATCAAAAAAGTTACGTCAATACCACAGAGCCTGCACAAATACTCCTGCCCCAAACACACATATCCAATAATATTATTTAATATTCAACTACAACAAAATAAATTGTCAATGCAACAATCAGAAACCGACGTGAAAAGAAGAGCAAGAGATGGTTTATGAAACAGACATATGTAACTCTTGAGGTGCAAATGTAGTATCACTGAAAAAGAGCTTTGCCATAGAAAGATCTAATCTGGATGAAGTCCTGTCTGGTTTCTGCATCTTCTCTTGTTTAGACTATAGTTTGAAAGCTGGGACAAGGATTTTGTGTACGTGTGTGTGCCTTTTCAACTTGGGGGAGGAGGCATTCCTAGATATGACTACGATGTGCTTACAGCCTAGAGGGGAAAAAAGTTCTGTAGCAGAAGTTTAATGGGATGTTATATATCTCCATACCATGGAAAGCTCCATACCATGCCCATCTTCACACATGAATCCTCTATTAAATTGGCAGGACATTTTTCTTCAGGCCTGTTGGGAACCCAAGGATTGTCTAGGACGCTAATGAACAGCAAGAATAGAAAACATTTGCATAGCTGTTGGCAAGCGGCTTCTAAATGCAAACTGTGACCCAGCTGGGGCAGTGAAAATGTAGCTGTTGATTAATGCAGGAATAACTAAATATGGAGTTATGTGAGGGAAATATGACAGTAACTTTTAAGCAATTTTCTAACCTGGGGATGTGAAGAAAAGTTTTAAAAGACTGCATAATTTTACCAAGTACCAGTTTTACAGAAGTACATTCTTGTAAAGCACTCTATATTGAAAAAAAACAAATGCATGTTCATATTGCTACTGGAACCTTCAGCGTAGTAACTGATTTAGGGTTGCCAAATGACCAAGAAAAAAAGTCTAGCCTGTTCTTTTATGCCTTTAACTGCAGCTGCCCAAACAACATGTAAACTTTTAACAATTTGACGATAATGTTTATATCCTGGTAAAGTCTCCAAGCTGAACAGCTGCTGCAGTCGAGAAGCTGTCAACCCATCTAGTAATTATTCCTTTTTCTACCACTGCTTTAGTCGTGATACTTCAAAACCAGTAAATGGCATATGGGGATTCTTTGCTTCCTACATCTGAATCGTAAAGACATGCAGTTCTCACAGACTGATAGAAATTAAACATAACCCTCCAGTTGACCCTTCCACTATTCCTTCAATAGAAATTATATCAACAGAAAAAAGTATCAGGATGTTGGTATGGTATGGTTTTAGGTATGGTAGAAGGTTTCTAAACATTATGCAATAAGCTGTTTAAGAATTCTAAACTTCAGAAGTTGCCCCTTAAAACAGATGTTGATTGTATAGGCCTGGTGTGGGACACTAAAAAGAGGTTGGCTGTCTAGCTGATGTACCAACTGCCTACTGTACCAGCTGATACCCTGCTGAGCCTGTTGGAGGGGTGTCAGGATAGGTCTTGGAGTTTCCCAGGTAGCTTGTTCTTCCATGATGACACTAGAACTTGCTCATGATGAAACCCCACACATAAAGCAGACCACAACATGGATTTGGTCTTTAGGATGTGTGTGTGGGGGTGGGGGGAATGTGGGCCTAATCGCTACTGATAGAGTCCTGTGGTTGGCCCATTTTACCATTGAAGTCTACGGGACAACCCCTCCTTATATAGGCAGAGAGCTGATTAATGCTCTGCAGTGACTTATGGATCCATTTGGTTTTCAGAACACTCTGCAGGATCCGATGTCTCCTGGCGACTTGTTAAGATGAGCTGATAGAAGATTGGCACAACAGTATTTCTGAAGCCATGGACAAAATTGCTTCCTGATGCCCTCCTTGTCCTTGTTACAAACTTTGCTCTTAGTAAACCTAATTTTATATGGCCTCCACCGCATCCACTAGCTCTTGCTCAGCACAATTATTTAGGGTGATTAGGTCTTTGATTGCCCTATATGTGAGGGCCCCCCAAATGTTAAAAAATTGGCAATTAGCTGTGAGGCATTTGCAAGCTTTTCTGTGGATAAAATGTTGTCACTCCATCAGGACCTTCCCAGCAATGCTGACACAGTTAGTGAACTGGAGGCCCTTTGGCTGTCTTCCAGTTCTGTGCTCTACCTGTTCAGCCATGTCTCCCAGTCCAACATAGACAGAATCCTGGCAGCTGTGAAACATACCACTTATCCCTTAGGCCCATACCCATCATGGCTGGTGAAAGCCATTTGTGATGATGTGCAGGTCCCCCTGATGGAAATTATCAATCTGCACCTGAACACTGGGATTTTTCCAGGTGGGCTGAAACAGGTGGTGGAAAGGCTGCACTTGAAAAAAGTGATAATTAGATCCATATGATCCATCCAACTACTACCCAGTGTCAGATCTTTAAATACTATCCCCGGAGGACCTTACGGTTTTCAGGACGAAACCTGCTGGAAATCCCTGGTCTGAAGGATACTCAGCCGACCTGGTAGAACTCTGCACCATCTGATACTAAGGCCCTGTGAAATGTGATACAGTTGCACAGGGCTCTGAAAACCGAGATGTTCCTCAAGGTCCATGGTTCAGGCAGCCAAGGCCTATCTTCTAGTCTGGCGTCATCCTTCCATTCCCCTTCCCCTCCTTTTTTCCCCTTTACCCTCTCTGAAATATTAGAGGTTTTTTATGATTACGGGAATGGGGGTTTTGGATATTATTTTAGGAGATCAGGGTTTGGGGGGGGGGGGCGCACATCTTTTTTCCTAAACTCAGAGAAGTCCTATGATGCAAATTCTTTGAATCCTCTAATAGTATGTGTTATAGGTTATTACTGTTTTACATAGAATTAGGGTAGGTTTGATAGATTGGATTTTATTGTATTATTTTTATTATAGTGTATGATATTGCAGTTGTTCGCCACCCTCAGCCTGACTTTGTAAAGTAAAAGGTAGTTGAGAGAGCAGCTGCAGAACAGCTCCAGGAAGTCCTATAGGGCACATCGGCTGTGGACCCATTTCAGTTTGGCTTCCAACCTGACCATGGGATGGAAATGGTTTTTGCCGCTTTCACATACAATTTCAGGAGGCAACCAGACCAGGCTGGGTGGTCGATCAGTGCTGCTGTTATTTTTTTGATCTGACAGCAGCATTTGACACATGTGACTATGATCTTTTGACACACCATCTAGCCAATGCTGGCATATATGGGATAGCCTTGCATTGGCTAATATAATTCTTCCAGGGATGGGGACAGAGGGAAGCACAAGGGAAAAGGATATCTCTATGACACCCAATGGTGTGTGGAGTCCCCACACAGAGTAATCCTCTCTCCAATGTTATTTAATATCTATATGTGATGTCTTGGCCAGTTGGTCTGGAGCTTGGGGCTGGGTTGTCATCAGTATGCTGATGACACCCAGCTGTATGTATCGATGGGCAGCCAACTGGATGCCTCTCCAGATATACTGGCCAGATGTTTAGAGGCCATGGTTAAATGGGTGAAACAGAGCCACCAGCTGAAATTAAAATTCATCAAAAATGGAGGTCCTGTGGCTAGACTGGTGAAACTTAGAAATGGGATGCTAGCTCCTAACCACAGGTGGTATGCAATTAACATCTACACTGGCAATCAAGAGCTTGGGTGAGATCTTGGATGCCTCCTTTTCTATGAAGGCCCAGGTCACAAATGTAGCCAAACAGGTGTTTTTCCATCTCCGCCATGTCAGGCAACTTGTACCCTTCCTGTCTCACCTCAACCTAGCCACAGTAATCTATGCAAGAGTCATCTACAGGCTAGACTACTGTAACTCACTCTATGCAGTGCTACCCTTGAGACTGTTCCAGAAATTTCAGCTACCCCAGAATACTGAATCAGTGCTCTGCAACTGCACTGGTTCCAGGTGGAGTATCAGATCGAGTTTAAGGTTTTGGTATTAAACCTAAATAGTTGTATTGGTGGGACCACCTCTCCCAATATACTCCCCAAAGAGCACTATGCTCAGCGAATAAAAACTCACTGGTGGTCCCTGTCCCCCAAAATGTCCAGCTGTCCTCAACCATAGCCAGAGCTTTTCTGTTCTGGTGGAGCTCTCCGTCAAATGCAGTGTATACTGTTTAAAAAAATCTTGGCTGCGTGCTGTGAAACAAACAAAATGTTGGGTAGTACTTACAATATGCTAGTCTTATTTTTCTGATAATTTCTCACCGCACCAATTTTTTTTTGCTTCTATGCTAATCCTCTATTGCAAGTTATCAAAAGAAAATCTGCAGAAAATGTTGCTACATGCAATGAAATTCTCTTCCAGAAAGAAATCAGTGTGGCTTTGCATATTTGCAAAGGGCAGAGGAGATGCAGATGGCTCATTGTCCCTTTTTTTGGACCTGACAGGGAATGCTTGTAAATCCATGGGCACCACTCATGAATACAGCTGATGCATCTAACTATGAGGCGAGATATACAAGTTTCCCATTCAAGAATTAAACTGAATCATAAAAAGCTGACTCACTTAATTTCTTCCTGATCCTATTATATAAAAGGCTAGCTGTGGTGGTGATGACTCAGTTCCAGCCAATCACCATGCATGACTTATTTCCAGCCAATTACCATGTACACACAGCTTGGGGGTGGGACTTGCACAGAACAAGTAAAAAAAGACAAATAAAACAGCTGAATGTAGTGGTTACTCACTTTCTTGCGCACCAGTCCTTCTCCCCCACTGCTGAGTAATTAAGTCACTGTACCATCTGCAGCTGCCTGAGGAAGAGCAGGCACAGGCATCAGCTGATCTCATTGGGAGGGTTGCAACTGCTGGTGGCCGCAACTGTGCCGTTAGCTGTCCAGAAAGAGGAGCAGAGATCCAAGAAGAGGAGGAGAAGGAGGAAGCTTGTGACACAGAGCCAAGCAGGGAGGAAAGGCAGGAGGGGCCAACCCATTTTGGTGGCCACCTTTAACCCTTGCATGTTGTTGCAGTCCTCCAGGAAGAGGAGGAGGAAAATAGTGTTATGGCTCAGCCTGGTCTGGCTGGGGAGCCCTGGGAGGAAGACTCTGATGGAGATGAGGGGACAGTTTTGGTTCCAGACTCACAGGCGCTACCTGTACATGCAGAGCCTGATCAGTCGGTAGTTCCTGCAGGACCAGGACCAGGCAAAGCATTCAGGCTGGGATCCACAGCCAGGTCCAAGCTCTGAGATTCCCCAGCCAGGGTCTAGTTCTGAAACTCTTCAGCCTCTTGATACTATGCCAGAGGGGATCCTGTCACCCCCTCCCCCCATCTCCAGAGCTCCAGCAAGAATGCAGGAGGAGACTGTGTGCTAGTTTACAGCAAAGGAGACACAGCAGCAGGTTAGCAGCTATGGGGCGAGCTGGATTAGATGGAAAGTCTTTGCAGGAGCCAGACTAGAGTAACTCAGCTGCAAGAGGTTATTGCACTAGTGAATGGGAAGCTAGCTATAAAAGGGAAGTTGCAGCTGAGCTAGCTTGTGGCAGCGTTGTGGTTCAGTTTACAGGTCGCTGTTTCTGTGTCTAGCCTTGCTTCGGCTCCATTCTCTGTGTATCCATTAAACGGCTGAGCCCGCTAAGAACTGTGTCCAGACTGTCTGATGGTTCCTGAGGGCCTGTCTACGACAGATGGAGCTGGTGACATGGGTCCAAGGGAAGGGGAAAGGCAAGAGGGGTTGGCCCCCTCGGTGGGCACTATTAACCCAGCAGTTTTCTAGAGTCTGTTATATGTTCATACAATAGGCTTTACTGCTAGTAATATATAATGCGCAAATCTGAGTCAGGCTGTCAGCACTTTCCAAGACCCCAACTGATGCTGCTAAAGAGTTGTGGGAGGAGGGGACTGTGCTGCAAGAGGCAGAGGAATTACCAATGAAATGTTCCTTTTTAATTTTTGAGACCATTGTGAGCTAATTAATTACAAGCAAAGGGGTATAGCAAAAGTAATTCAACTATTCAGCCCGTCTCTAACCTGCATCTTCAAGCAACCCCCTGAAAATAAACAGAAACAGCAGGGCACACATCCACATACAATACTGCTTTGTTATATTAATGATTTAAGAAGACTTGTGGCTGATTAGAGCAGAACATAATTTCTCACTAAATGATCCCACTTGCCTATACCATCTCCCTCGGCTTCATGTATTAAGTAGTTAAAATATTTTTTCCTATCTCAAAACAGTCACATGATCAGATGTCCAATTTGCTTTGAAAAAAGCACCAATTTCATCACACATGAAGAAATATCTGGAAGCAATTTTTTGCTTGCCTGGTTGCTTTAGGAAACTGGGAATAATTACTTATAAATGTTTTTATTGGGAGTGTGGAACGGCTCAAACATTCCAATTAAAGTTCTGCCACAAGAGACTCTGGCCTTCACCGTATATCACAACAGTAGCAATTTAGAGGTGTTGGGTGAGGCATAAGAGCAAAGCTGTAACACCAGCTATATAAACCATCCCAGAAATTACCACTATAGAATAAAATAATTTTAAAAACACATCACTGTACTCAAAGTAACTGCATAAGAAAATTACTTCTTTCACTAATTATTGTCAGTGGTGTATCTGCCTAGGGACAAGGGTACCTCTTCTCCCCGGGCGCCACTCTTCTGGCCATGTGGGGGGTGCAAAATCGGCCCCCCCACGTGACCAGGAAGTCCTGCTGTCTCGTTGTTTTCACGTGCCTCGACCCCATCCGAGGAATGCAAAAATGACAAGACAGCAGGACTTCCTGCTGCCTCCAAGCGCCCTCAACCCCACCCTGGACTTCTCCCTCCCTTCCTTCCTCCCTGCCAGCTGGGCTCCCAGCCAGCAGTCTCTTCTGACCTCCCCTCTGGGCAGGCCAGAAGAGACTTCAGTCCCGGCCTCAGAGACCTTCTTTTATAAGCACTGAGGCTGGGGGGTGGGGCTTGGGGAACAGGAAGGGGTGGGACTGCAGTCTCTTCTGGCCTGCCCAGAGGGGAGGTCAGAAGAGTCTGCAGGCTGCCGGCTGGGCACCCAGCCGGCAGGGGGAGTCTGGGGGGGAGGTGGGCACCCTAAACCTTGCCCATGTCCATGGTGACATGGGCAGGGTCGAGGGCAGTGGGAGCGGAGCCTGGGCAGGGCGGGGGCAGAGCCTGGGGGGCGTCCTGAAGACAATTGTCTCCCAGTGCCTTTTACCCTTGGTACGCCACTGATTATTGTACCTTTTACAAATGGGAGCCCACCTAAGTATTTCAGCAACAGTAGAGTTTCTCAACGTTAAAGTATCTTGACAAGAGGGGTACAATAATGTGTTAAGGGATGCAGTTAAAAGCAGCAAGAGCCACACACACGCACGCACGCACTTTCCACTCATGCATGAGGGGAGGGGACTGGATCCTGGTTGCTGTGCCACATTTTATTTTTCATAATAAAATCTCTTTCTGAAGTTCTAATGATACCTTCCATCATCATGATTAATGTCACCCAAACTATCTAATTGGAAACATTCACTTTGACTTTTACCATAATTGCTTAACTATAATCATCATTAATCCAAATATGTACTAGGAGATTAAAAAACCTTGTCAGTGCTTCTGAGCACACATCCAGGTACAGTTCTTAAAGGTCCAACTGCAACTTCCTGCGTACAACAAATGGACTCTAGTCCTCAATAGAAATGCCTCTGTGTGCTGCTTCCATAATACAGCAAAATTATACATGCTTAAGCCCCGCTGTTAATGCCAGAACTTGGAGGCAACCAATGAAATTGTTGGAAAATAGGTTCATGACAGAAAATAAAATACTTTACTGAACTAGAATTAGACTGTGGAAATCACTACTGGTGGAGGTAGTGACAGGCACAAAAACAAATAGCTTTAAAGGGGGTTAGGCAAATTCACTGAAGGACAGGTCCATCAATGGCTACTACCCATGGTGACATGGTGGTTCTGACAATGTCCTCCATCTACAGAGGTGCCAAACCTCTGAAATCCAATGCTGAGAGGAAGCAGCAGGGAAAAGCCTCAGCTTCTATGTCTTGTTTGCCCTTCAGTGCAACTGGTTGGTCACTGTGAGAAATCGTATACTGGATTAGAAGGGCTACTGGTCTGATCCAGCAGGTTTTTCTTATGCTCACTGGTTTTAACAAGACAGACAGATTATCTATGCTGTGGCCAGAAGTTCAACTCAGTTACCTATATTCTGTCACTTTGCTTTCCACTTGCCACAAAGTGCCCTATTTCTAAAACTTTTGCAGGAAAATATTTTCTCTTTGGCTAACTGTTGCTTACTGATTGCATGTCTCTCCAGTAAGAACCCACAGAAGTGAATGGGACTGTTACTAGTGTGGGATAATAATCTTTGTTTGATAACCGTGTTTGGTTTTTCCTCCCCAGTGTTAAAACTATGAAAACCTCATCCACATAAGGCAACAAAGTGGTTCTGAGAGCTTGCAGAACTGCAAGGTCCATTACAAATCATATGGAAAGCCATTATGACAAAGGTTTAAATAATTTTCCAGTACCCTACAAGCAGCTTTGTGGAACACAGAGGACAAAAGTAAATGGCAAAAGCCCAGTAAGAAGTTAAAGCTAAGGAATTACTATTGTTTCCCCACTGTGGCTCCATCATAGTGCTGAATGACAAATCACACTACTTATGCAAAGTTTGCGGAAAGAAAAATACACAGGACCACCCCAAAAATAGCATGTACAGAAGGCAGTGGTGTATGTGTCAGTGTGTGTTGGAGGGAGGGTATCTTCCCAAAGAAGGTTTGGCTATGCTGTGGTCCAGGGGCAGAGCGAGGGGAAACTGCACCCGGGACATGCGTGTGCCCCTGCCACGCCCCTGCACGCACCCAGGGCATTGCGTACCCCCCGTTCCCTTGGCACTATGCCACTGCTGTGGTTAACTAATCCTAGCTCATCTAATGAATAAAACTATGCTGACCTAGCATGATTACATCATACAGCACTAAAAATGCAGCAACAACCAGAGCAACTACAATTCTTGCTGTAGTTAGCTAAGCCTTGTTTCCTTCCCTCAAGGAAGTAGTCAAAATGCTTCCTTGAGGGAAGTAGTCAAAATGCTGTCATCAAAATGCTGCTTCTACCTAAGGAGCAGCAAAATGCTTTTGTCTCTCCTATGTCAGAGGTGGCAAAAGGTCCCCCCCTTTCACTTCTCAACATTCCTGTCATTTCTCCATTTCTATTAGTATTCACTATGCTTTTCACTAGTGCAGATGAACGCACTGATTTTTTTCCCAAAGACATCCAAGGGAATAACAGCCAATATTTACAGGATTATATACTAGATGACAGATGTGGCCTATAATTTAGAAGGGATGTGCTTTATACTGTTGTTTGCAGCTCTATTTACCAGAAGAATAATAAAGGCTTAAGTTCTGCAGTCTGCATAATCTAAACTGAATATTCTAGTTTAGCAGGGCTTAAAACCCTAGACGCATTTCCTGTGTTAGCCTCAAAATGGGCCATCTGGTGGGAAAAAATAATGTTCATAGCATGTGCAGAGTGCATGCTCCCTACATAACTGGAGTAAGAATACTAAGGTATGTTTTCCAGAGTGGTTCTAACCCTGACACACCTCTCTTTACAAGCAAACTGCTGTTTCTGCGCACTTGCTGAGCAAAGCAACAGTTGGAAAATGTTGGCATTCTCACAAGTCTCCTCTGTTCTTTTATTTAACACCAGCATTTGTGTAGCATTTCAGAGTTTAAAGGATTTCAAATATATTATCACAGCAATCCTTATAATACTTCTGTAAATTAGACCAGTATTATCTTCATACTTCAGATAAGAGACTACAAGAGGTGTGTCTAAGGCTGCCAAGTGAGTTTGTGGCAGGCATGGGACTCAAACAGCCAACCTTCCAGGTAACAGCATAATCCCTCTCTGGTATGCCAGATATCTTACAGATGAGGGGGGAAAGGACACAGAAGAGATCTAAAAAGATGAACAAGAAAAATGATGCAATACTTTAGAGAAAAGTCAATAGGCAGAGGATATTCAACTGCTTTTCCTGTGTAGTTATTTTCCTGCATGAATTATTCTATAAATTATTGCAACTGTCCATCACTTATACTTCTAACTAGCTCTCATGATTGTTCTAAAAGTCTCTACTGCATTTATCTGAACATTGTGAGAAGCTCCCTCATTTCCACCCACAACTCTCACCCAGCAGTCCTTAAGAAAAATCAAAGAGAATGGTCCCCCAAGCACTGGTTAGAGCACTAATCCAACATTGATTAGTGAAGAAGAGGATGCAAATTTGTTCATGGTATTATTTGCAGTCAATCTCTCATTGACTTCACTGTATTTCACCCAACTGTTTCATCAAGCTTGAGCAGAGACTACTTCAATGAAATGTTGATGATAAGTGATGCCTTGCTAGGAACTCTCACAAATATACCTCCTTCAATCCCATAATCCTGATTCAGTTCTTTGGGAACATTCCTTTAGTGGTTGTGGTGTGTTTTCAGGGCTGTGTGGCTGTGGTCTGGTAATACACCTCTGAAGATGCCAGCCACAGATGCAGATGAAACGTTAGGAACAAGATCCATCAGACCACGGCCACACAGCCCGGAAAAGCCACCACAACCAATTGAATCTGGCCGTGAAAGCCTTCGACAATACATTCCTTTGGTGATTCTCCCTCAACCCACTTCCAGCATTCCCTGAGAAGAATCATCTTTAAAGGAACTGAGAAGTAGGATCCAACTCACTTTGGCCTTGTCCACATAGCTCATTCATAATGAGTGTAACTTGTTATGAATGAATTTGTTTCCTCCTCTCCGCCTTCGTACATAAGAAGCTCACACATTCAGGAACAGGCAGGAAATGCTGCAGCTCCTTCACACAGGAACACTTGTTTTTTCCTCCTCAGGACTTCCGTGGGCATGCAGTGCCCAGGCAAGGAAAAAAAAAAGTATTCCCATGCCCCATGCTTGGGACTTTGGAATGGTGGGTGGCCAGAGATTTCCCCACCCGCAACCAAGAACCTCCCCCATCTGAACATGGCAGCTGCTATTTGATTCTCTAGAGAATCCACTCAAATGGTTGATGGAAGGGGGAAATTGGATGCTTCTTGCTGCCATAGTTTGCACAGGCAAGCAGAAAGTGTTTGAAACCCAGGTTACAGATAAAATATCATTTGTTTGGCGATCTTCATTTAATCCAGATTGGGCTCTCTAAAATGTATCTGACCCATTTTGGGGGAGTGTTCTGTTTGAACCTCTGCCCCCCAAAACAGGCTCCTCATCCTGTTTTAGTTTTGCTGAGTGGAATCTCCCTTGTGGGCATTTAACTCTGCAAATAAGAATCCTTGTCTTCACCAGAAATATATAATCTTTGTTTCTATTTGCACCACTTCCTTAGTTCTTTTGGAACATGGCAAGGTAGTCTGATGTGAGGGAAGGTTACCTGGTGAAGTAAATATCTGACAATTCAATATTTATGAAAACAGGAAGGTTTTTTAAAGATGCTTATCAAAAAGATATTACTGAGCACTGAAATCTCCACTTGGGTAATAAACAAACTGAGTTTTTTCACTGTTTTTCAAAAAGAGTGGATTTTAGCCTCCTTTTTGCAGGTATAATTTGATACATAAAATGAACAGCCAAGGTACATTAAATATGTTTCAAATTCTGTCTGCACCTCAAATATAACTTGTAGGTATACAGAAAAGTAGGTGTATATTTTACATATTCAAAATGTACTTTCAAGAGGGAAATAACTTTTAAAATATAGACATTTCTTATTGAATTTGCTTTGTGGGATTTGCTGTATTTCTGCTTTCTAAAGAAAAATAATAAGAATACAGCTGGGATAGGAGCGAATTACTTTAGATGAGATATAGCCTAGCTAACAGGGTAGTGAAATATATATTACTTTAGTCACACAGCTCATGTTTATCTTAAAATCTGTTTCCGGAATTCTTAGAACATCTCTTTATAGGCCTGAACTCAGAACAACATCAGGTTCACAAGGGGAATTAAACAATTCTCTGAAGCCCTACTTATTGCAAACTACATATCCATTTTATACCAGTATAAGTGGCATGGCTTCTCTCAAACAATCCTGAGTATTGCAGCTCTGCAAACAGCAGAATTTAGTCAGAGATGCCTGGTGCCTCTAGAGTTCCAAGGGGAATATTAAATCAATTTAAAGCCTGCAATGGGGCTACTGGAAATATTAAGCATCAAGCAAATGGGGTCCAAATATACTTGCGAGAAGGCTCTGCCAGTCCTCCCCCTACTTCAGCACTAACACGTTCAGTTGTAGGAGATAAGGCAAAACAGGATGATTCTAAGCTCTGGTTTTCACATGTACTCCCTCAAATGTGTGGACTAATCAAGTGCAAGGGAAATTAAGGAATATATACATCACCTAAAAAAGTACAATAATCTAGCATCATCTCTGCTATGACTGGCACAGAACTTTCAGAATCCAGAAGCTTGCATACTGCAGAAGCTGAGCTTGATGAAGCAGAAGAAATCTCCTACCCAGAAATTGCTGCTAGTTTTTGGTGTGCCTGAGAGGCAATCTCACATCCTTTGGTTCGAGTCCTGTGCATTTCAGCACGTAGAGATGGGCAAGTGACTGATACGTCCCCAATGGAAATGACCAATTCACGATACAGAGCCACCTGGGTATTGAAATCCTGGACAAGCTAGGAGAAAAAGAAAGATTATTTAGCAATGTGATATACTTCACCAAACTACGATGTCAAGAAATCTTTTTAATATGGCTCTCTTAGCAGGCCTACATCTTTGGATTCTGAGCAGGATAAAGATCAAGTGCAATGATTTCATTACCAGTAAAGTCTTCTCTGGGAGATGTCCTTTGTATCCCCCACAGTGTTCATTTCCAGTCAGGGGGGGGGGGGGAAATCCCACAAGCTCCAACTCTTTGAAAGGGTTTTTAAAGCAAGCATAAATAACAGCTTTTCTACTCCCGGAAGCTAGGGATTATTTTATCATGAAAGACGATAAGGTTTCCAGAAATAGTTTCCTCTTTCTTCCCTACTGATCTGTGATTTGCTACCCATCTAGGGAATGGAATGTGCCATTCATTTCTGCAGTGGACATTTTGTTAATTTGTTTTGCAAATGTTACTCATCCTGCCTCCAAAACTGCTTCCACTAGACAAGAATCTGGCCTTGCTAGCTGTGTGTGTGTGTGTGGGGGGGGGGGGCGGGGGGGGGGGTTGTGGGAACCCTCCCTTCAGCAAGCATTCTGGCCCGCATAAAATAAAATGACAAGCTAATACATTAACGTTCTCGGCTGAAATACTTGGAAGCAACAGCACACTTGACAACGCATCTGAACATAACTGGAACAATAAGTACAAGTACAGTACCATCAAGATTATTATTTTGTTGTTCAATTTCACTACTGATGCTGAGTTTTTTTATTCGGTAGAAACAAGCTAAAATGGAACACAGCAAAAATGTTAGTAGATTAAGGAAATATTAACAGTATAGATCTCTCCACATTTGCCAAATATTTAATTTCAAACTACAGTAAAACAGACAAACTGCATCCCTTCTAAGTGCACAAGGATAATATGGATCGTCACATCTCATTCTCTTAAACCTAGTTCTCACAGATGTATGTTGCTACAACTGGGTCATACTGCTAAACTCTAGAATCAAAACAGTTTCATTCTTACAAACCACTGCTGCTATCAGCACTTGATGTAAACCTCAGCACATTTTCCAATGAATTTTGGGTGAAAAATGACAAGGAATTAATTGGCAATATCTACTGAACATGTTCAGGCTTGAAGGCATAACTAAATGTAGGTACTGTGAGAGCCTTCCAGGTAGATCCTTTCAGCTGTCAAAAAAACCCTGTGGCCTAAACTCTGGACAGAGACGGGAAAGATTTATTTGACAAAACAAGCAAGCTAGAATTTGGCATCACACATCCACGTAAGTGTTTTTGAGAAGCTTTCAGTGCATTATTAGAACCACAAGAGACACAGCTTTCATTCTAGAAAGAAGTAAAGATCCCAGAACTATTGGTTGTAGAAAAAATGGAAAATGGCAAGATTAAAAATTATTGGATTCAAATGGAAAGGATTAGAGCAAGGAGGTATGCTGTTTCTACTGCTCTTCACCTTGAAGTCCAGATATCTTTGAAAGTTTTTTCAGACTGAGATTAAAGATTTAAGAAGAATACAGCAAACTGTGCACCACTCTCCGGCAGCTGGCACCAAAAAGAATAACAAAAACTACTGTGCCAACCATATAATTTCAAACAAAACTGGCTTAAATCAACCCCTTGCTCTCAGAAGTAGACATCAGCATTAGGGCCACAAAAACCAAGCCAAAATGTTATCTTTTAATACCAGTATGAGAGCCGTTGGGTTACTTAAAATATTCAACACTTGTTCACATTCATAAGACAGCTGCAGTCAGTACAGACTATCGCTCACAATAAGAATAATGAATCCAAATTCCAAAACTAACTTTGCTTCTTCGGTGGTCACCTGTTATCACTTAAGAGAAACTGAAAACTCAGTCCAACAGGATTTAAACAATTCATTATGAAGAACACATTTTCTAGTTTATGCGAAAGACTAATGGGGGTGGGGTGGCTAAGTTTGTGAAATCTACAATTATTTTTAACTACAAACAATGAAATAGGAAGGATAGAAAGCCTTTAAGAGGCAATGCAAAAACCAAAAAAAGCTAGATTTTTCCTTTAAAAGGAGATCTAACACTGCATATTTTTAGCTGTTTTTTAAACTGCTATAAGTTTTTTTGGGTGGTGAGGGTGAATGTTAAAAATGCCTTATTTCTTTTGCAGTTGGTATAATCAAAAACAATATATGACAACAACTGCTATTATAAGGCGGCAGAAGAGAATTCAGTTAGCATGAGTATTCAAAGAAAGCACATTAACTAAGAATTCAGATTTTGGGATCACACATCTATAGTTGATTCATTTTTTATTGTTTCTGTGACTTAAATATGACAGGCTGGGTCTCAGATTGACTAAGCAAAACAATTGGGCCAGGTTAGATTTGTGTGTTGGATTCATTAGTACTGTCTACCGTCATGGTGGAATTCAAAAGTACTCCCCCCCACCAGCAGTCTCTACATTTACACACTTGTACTTTATTTAGCCACAATATGGGGGTGGGGGTTGGAGTAGAATTTCACCTGTACTGAACTGAACAGTTACAGGTGTTCAGTCTGGATTTCTTAAGCATAATTCCTCAGAATCTAGACGATGTTGCCCCAGTGTAAGAGCCTAGCAAATTGTTCTCTACTTCGACGATACTCCCTGGCTACAAATCCTTGTTCCCAAACCTGTATGACACCATCATCACGCAATTTTTTGCAAATTTGGACCACAGTACAAAAATAGCAAGATCTTAGCACTTCTAAGAGCCCTTTACTCCACTCTCCCCGCTCCCCTCACCATTCAATTATACATCGCTTGTCTTTTAAGCCATTGAGACTGGAGTAAAAAAAGGGTGTCAACTCCGAATGCGGACTGCAGTTTTAAAAATAGTGCAATTGCGCGTGATCGGAATAGACAAGGCAATAGGGGAGAAAGGAAAGAGGGGGAAAAAAGAGGAGTGGCCCCTACTGCAAACCACAAAAACCCGTTCAAAAAAAAAAGGCAAGGAAGGGGGAATAGAAACGCGGTTGCTGGTTACCCACCATCTTGCAGTCATCCAGGACTCTCTGGGTCTTGTAGGCGCCCTCCGAGGTGCTGCCTCGGCGTTCCCCGTCTCTGCCGTGCAGCGGCGTTTTGCTGATCTGGAAGATCGAGCCCGCGGACCTGGGGCGCTTTTTGCGCCCATTCGGTGCAGAACTCATTCATACACATCCACCAAGCAGAAGCTTCCGCTGCGCTCAGCCCAGCCGGGCGAAGGTTCGTTGTTTCTCCCCCCACCGCGTCGAGGAGTCCAAAAAGGGATCCAGAATCCCTGCCCGCTCTTTCCCCTTCGCCCTCCTCAAAGGCGCCCCCGAGAGCCCGCCGCTTGCAGAGGAGTCGAGGAAGCGGGCGCCCTGCCTTGCAGCAGCAGCAGCAGCATCTCTCCGTCGGCTTTAAAGCAGCCAGGTAGGGGCGAGGGATGCCAAGCAACTTCTCCCCTTCAGCAGCGCGAGCAGCATGGCAATCCCCGGAGCCAGGAACTCATCGCTGGCACGCCGAGCCTTGCCCGCCTGTCTCCTCCTCCTCCTCCTCCTCCTCTTGGGCAGGCGAAATCCAGGGGTGCTCTGGACGAAGCCGCGCTTCCATTCAGGAGGGGGGGGGGAGAGGGGCAGCCTCTTTTCCAGCCGGGGGGGAGCCGCTCCTTCGTGTCCTTCGACCAGCTCTTGCCCTCCCCACCCCTCCCGCCCGGCCGCTGCAGAAACGACAGGGAGCGGATGCCTGCGCGCGCGCGTGGCTCTGTCGCCAGACTTGGCCACGCGCAGGCGCGCGCGCCCCGGATTGAGGCTTCGTTTTCCCAGGGCTCTAATTGTTCGTCTCTAATCGAGCGCCTGGAGGTGCTCTCCCTTGACTGAAGAGCCTTGCGGGGCCCCTAGGGCGGGGAGGGGGCGGGGGCTGCAGGAAGCCTCTCCCAACTGTGCTGCGCCGACGTCAAAAAAGTTGTCACCCACACTTCATTCCAAAAGAGTAAGCAGTCATATTGGACCCCCCACCCCCCACCCCCCTTTACAAATTAAGAGCATGGACCCTGCAAATTCTAAAGGCGGTGAGTAATTTGGAGCAGCAATTTCAGAGACACCATCTCTGAAGCTGCATCATATTCGGGCACTCTCTCTCACACTCCTGATTTTCACACTTTTACCCGTCGCAGAGGCAGGCAGTTAGGTCAAGCCATGTTATTCCAGATCAGGGGGAAACCACAAGCAAAGTGCAGGTGCTTTAAAGGAGAGTTACACAGCAGATTGGTCAATATTACTCATGCGAAGGAATCAGTTTATCCTTCCAGGGAAGACAAACACACCACTACCCCCCCCCCCCACCCCTCCAACCTACTAATCCAAAAACGGATACCTAGAAAATGGATGGCACGCTTTCCCTTGTGCTGGACAAGCTGTTAGTTGAGGGTGTTTTTTGCTACATGGGCATCCCAGGTGAAAAATTAGCATTGCTGCTCTTTCCCACCTACTTCTGTGCACAGACCTTTCAAGCAGTCACTTGCAAATACTGTGGAATGATTCAGCACCTGACAACACAGATTTACTATACGCTTCTTGCAAGCACCATTTTCTCTCTGGCAAGATATTTGAACAGTCTTCCTCACCCACCCCGACCCCAAAATATTTAACTCAGCCTTAAGGGCCATCAGTACCAGTTTACTGGTATGGTAAAGTCACCTCTGCTTGCTTCAAAACACTAGAATTTGGAGTCTTCCAATGTAGATAACTAGCAACAGATTCAGGGCTGCCAATGAGATGAAGTACTTAGCACAATCCATGCTAAACATGGAATTCACCACCACAAAACTGGGGCCTTTTCCACACAACAATTTCTACAACAATCTTGCTGCCAAATGCTAGGTGTTTTTTTTTCTTTTAATTCCACATTTCCCCCCTCCATATGGTTCCAGAAACGTTTTCCCTTCATTTTTTAGCACTTGTACCACAATATTTTTAATCTGTTTCCAAGCCAGTTTCCTTTGAGAGTGTGATCATCTTGAAACAGCCTTTATTTCTTTGCCCCACCAAACACATGGCCCATATCCATGCCCCATGTAGTCACCCAATCTCCCCTTCAGCCTTTTCCTCTTCCCCTTAATCCTCTATTTTCAAAAAGGATTTTTTTCTCTTTGTTACATCAAACTAACAACGTAATGTTGAGACAGAATGTGGCACTCCCTGTTGCCAGTGTCCTATTTCCGTGTACCCTGGGATGGGTGGCTCCAGATCTTGGTCCCCTGTGTCTGTCTCAGAAGTGAGGGAGGAGGTCTCATGGGCTGCCGCTCCCTCTTGGCATGGCAGATTCCCCAGCTTGACAGGAACTGCCAGCCACCAGCCTCCTCCTCAACCTCCTTGCCCTGTCTTTTATTCCCTCCATGTTACTCTTGACTTCACCATCCACCAACTGGGGCCTCTGGGTCTGGCCAGAACCTGCTCTTCCTTGGCCCCAGTGGCTGCATGGGCTGTCTGTCTTCTCCTGGCCCTCCCTTCTTTATGGCCCCTTGTCCCTGCCCTTCTTCCTCCATCTGATGCTGAGACCTGCATGGGCCTGCTGCCTCCCTCCTGTCACATCAGTGGGCTGCTGGGGGACTCTGGAGAAGGGGTGTGAATGGGTGACCCTGGGCAGGGAGTGCTAGAGGGGTCCCGGCTCCTGCTGGTATTCCCCTTGTGTTTAGGGGCTTGGGTGAAAGGTGGCATGGCTTGGGGCTCTCCTGGCTGCTTCAGAGGCCCCTGGGACAAGGCGATGTAGCTCAGAGGCTTCTAGGGCAAGGTGGTGTAGCTCCAGGGAGCTTGGGGCTCGCCTGGAGCCATTTGCGGGTACTGGATGGCTCCTGCAGGTGTCCCAGAAGATGTGGGGGGTACAGGGTTGATTGTATCAGGCTTGTCAGTTTCACATAGATACTAGCAGGGTTCATTGCATTAGGTTTCTCAGTTTCATACTAGCAGGGTTGATTGCTTCAGGTTTGTCCATTTCACATAGAACTTTCGATCTTAATGTTTGGAAATTTGACTGTAAAATATGGATCTTTGTGTTTCTGTTCCTTCAGGTAATGTTGTCTGTTCCAGGAGTTGTTTTGACTTCCATTTTGGGTTGATAGTTCTCAATAGTAGAGCTGAGACATCTTTGAATAGTCGCTTCAAAATGTAACTGGAGTAGCAATGGATCACCTGTGCAAAAGAAAAAAGGGAAAGGGAGGTAGTTGTTTTGCATCATGGGTGACATGCTGACATCCCATCACCATCAGGAATAATAAATTTTCAGCAGTAGTATATGGAATAAATGCAACTGAAGAGACCGGGGGGGGGGGGTATAAAATGAGGGTGTGGGAGAAAAGAGGTTTGCAGAATGATTTCACAGAAAACATTTCCAGAAAACATTTCCCATTTGATCACTGAGAAAATCTGTGGTAAGCTGTACAAGTGGAAAAGGCCTGGGTTATGACCATTAGTTTAGATTACTTTAGAAAGGACTTGGGAAATTGACATCTATCCATGGTCAGGCCAAATAAATGGGACCTTCATGGGAAGGTACAGGCAAGCACTTGAGGAAGGGTGTTATTTCCATGCCTTGCTCATGACATCCAGAAGGACAATACTTGACTGTCTTAGGTGGAGCATGGTCTAATCCAATCAGGCAATACACATGTTATTCTTGCGAGCTGTTACCCATGAGACAATATTGTTACTTGAAGTGAACCTCCTCCCTGAAATATGTGATTTTGATATTGCAAGGGAAGGGAGGGAAGGGGAGGAGGCCTGGCATCTGGACATGGCCCACCCACCCTAGCTGAGGGAGGGGGAGTGAGGGGTGGCGTGCAAGGAAGGGAACGGGGGGAAGGGGCCTGGCTTCTGGACATGGCCCACCCACTGTAGCGAAGGGAGGGGGAGGGAGGGGTGGCATGCAAGGGAAGGGGAGTGAGTGAGTGAGGGGTGGCATGCAAGATATCAAAACTACTAAAAAAATGAGAGCAAAAAGGCACAAATAGTTTTAATAGTTTCTTCCTGACAGTGTGTAATGGAGTGGTTAGTAATAATGATTAAACCACTATTTGTGATTAATCTTGTGGAATCCTACAGCCACTGGAGTTATACTTAGTTTTTAAGATATTGGTGTTCAGCCACTAAAAGAGACTGCCTGAAACTTTGTGTCATCAGTATCTGATGAGATGTGGCTTTGAGCTTGAGGGTTTCCAGAGAATTCAAATAAGCACAGAGATGGACATGTGAGAGTAATCTGTGAGCCTCCAGGTTGATATAAGGAATCTATCAGCCTTTGCCTAATGGACCAGAAAAGGTCTCATTCCCACCAGAAAAAAGGTCTCATCCAGTGTGGTAGCTGGGGCCAGCTCTGATTAATGGTACACTTTGTAAACACCGCTGAGCACTACTGATACTATAACTATGATTACATCAATAAATGCAATCATCTGGTCCTATTTATTGTTCTTTATTCTATTTTATGCCTTACAAGGTTTTTGCTTTTGGATTATCCTTTTTATAGGGGTAAAACAGTTGCCAGAAGCACTTTCAGGGCCAAATTACATATGATTTCTAACAGCAGCTGTGGGGAATTGCATTTTAAAAGTCTGTGGGGACCCAATTTATCTTGAGACTGCAGTGTGCTCCCCCGAGTGATGTTTTTCCAAGCCAAAACAGTCCTGCAAGAGCTCCATTTTGGCGTTGTGTGTGCAGTCCACATCACACGTTTGTACTGTAATCCTCAGTGGTCATTCAGATAAGTCAGAAGTGTGAAAATATATAGGGCCAGGTTAACATTTTGAAATACCAGTACTCAGAAGTGGGGTTGCTACCATGATTTTTCTGGCATGATTCCCATTCATTTGTCTGCTGTGCAACAGACAGAAATAAGGAGTGAGCGCTTTTTCCTACATAGAGGTGAAAGGATGGGAAAAGGTTCACCTTTCAGATTTCTTCCTGTCATGCAGCTCTTAAAACCTGTTAAGCTAACGGAACCTTGCCAGAAAAATTGACAGCCTGCTCAGAAGAGTCAGGAACGAAGGAGAAATCAATGTGTATAGTAACAATATTAAGATGTGGTAAAGAAGAAAGGTAGCCAACATCTCAATTGAGATTTCTGAGATCTTGTAAAGCCAGACAATTTCTGAGATCTTATATATTTTAAAAAGACAAGGGGAAAATTCTTTATGTTGGTGGATGGCGACTCTGGTGTCCTTAAATCATTTTAATAAATATACAACTTTTTAGTCTCATTAATGATTATGTTAAAAAATTATCAAGCTTATACTATGTTTTGGGTGCTGTGTGGTTTCCGGCTGTATGGCCGATGCAGGCGAAACGTCAGGAGAGAATGCTGCTAGAACACGGCCATACAGCCCGGAAACCACACAGCACCCAAGTGATTCCGGCCATGAAAGCCTTTGACAATACATTATACTATGTTTATTTTTATAATTTGTTCTGTATTAATTACAGTATATTTCACTTTTTGTCTCTCCTTTTCCTTTTTTCTCCAGCTCCATTTAGATATCACAAACAAACCTCAAATTGTGGGGAGAACGAGCAAGGAAATCATGTGGCAATTCATACTCTAGTGTGGAAAGAAAACTGAAGACTTCCAGGTTCCATCTAACAGTAGTGAATTATGACTTCCAAATTGGGTAAAATGACAAATTGTCGCTTGTTGACTTGCAGGATTCTGAACTACAATTTAATGTGGTTATTGAATCTTAGGCTCATTCCGCACACGCAGAATAATGCACTTTCAAACTGCTTTCAGTGCTCTTTGAAGCTGTGCGGAATAGCAAAATCCACTTGCAAACAATTGTGAAAGTGGTTTGAAAACGCATTATTTTGCGTGTGCGGAAGGGGCCCTAGTTTACAGAGAAATGATTTGGGTGTCTTGAGAAAATATAATTAAATAGAACCAAAAAGTCTTAAATTTTCCAGTCAGGTTTCAAAAGATGGGGAGTGGAAGAAAAACTCAGTCCAATGCCATCCTTTTACAATTATTGCAAATAAAGTGAGATTTGTTATAGCATCTAAATGCAGAATTTTAAAATGTACTTTCTATATTTTGTAGTAACCTTCCCCCTGCAAAAAATCCTTTAAAAAGTAGTTCCTGCCCATCTTTACTATTTCATTCACAATCTGCTGTATTTTGCATCAGCAAAAGCTTTCTATAGATAACTTATATAGCCATAGTTTATCACAAACTTATCAAACGTATCTACTTACAATGGTGAAGTGTTCCTTTCAAAACAAATCCTCTAAATGTCTGTCCACAGATGGAGAAAACTGAAGCCATCTGGAATTTCACAAATGTGGAGGAGAAAGCACATTGGAATTGCAAATTTTTGTCTGATAATATGGATACTCCTAGTAATAATAGCAAAAATCATTTTACCCCATCCAGACAATCTTGACACAAATAGCACAGACATCTCTTTGTGCAAAATCGGATAACTAAATGAAGGTCTTATGTTCATTAGGAATTATTATGATAAATTTACACATAGTCATGTAATTTCGGTCATAAGCTGTATACCCATTTCAGTGATAGAATATTCTTCCATGAATCCCAAACTTTTGATATGACATAGATTTTTGCTTTGAGAGAATAACAGAGGCAATCATAGGTTTGCGTTCATTATAGTCTGTACCACATAAAGATGATAGTTCAGTCAGTTGAGGTGCAGCAGTTGAGAAAGTTGTATGCTTCTGCGTTAGAATATAGTCCCAAATGAATATGAGAATTATCATTCCTTTTTCCACATTGCTTTTGTCAAAATCTCTTTTTTTTGGTGTATTATTGAATACTTTGATACAAGAGCATTAAGCTTGCATAGTTGCCTTTAAGTCAACCACTAATGCAATCTCGAACCATTAAAATCAATGGAAATTTTGAAGGCAATGGGATTTATAACCCAAATAAAAATTGGTCATAATATTGATGTGGGAACCTCTTAATTCATCACTGGTGTTAGCATAGCAACATCCTTTTACCATTACTACCCACCATTTTGGAGATAAGTTCTGGCATTTACTATATCTATGAAAACCCATCCCATCCAATCATTTCATTTATACCCACTTCTGTCCCTAATGAGAATGCAAAGCAGCTCATATAATTATCCTCTCCCCCATTTTATTTTCAAAATAACCCTATGAAATAGATTAGTTTGAGAGCGGGTGGATGACCAAAAGTCACCCAGCAAGCAAAGCATAAGTTTTAACCTGGGTCTCCCAGATTTTGGTGTGATACTGTAACCATGGCCTTATTTCCTTCCCCCTTGCTATGCTAGTATTGGGCATTTGGAGAGTGTAGTAGGATAAAGGAGAGTGACCCAAGAAACATGAGGATAGCTACTTTGGGGCAAAGACTAGGTACAATCTTCCTGTCACAGGGAAAATCCAGCAAGCTACACAGTAAATCTTGAGGAACAAGGGTATGTGTTTGACTAGCAAGCCAAATCCCAAGCATGTTTACTTATAAATAAATCCCATGAGTTCACTGGTACTTACTCCAAAGAAGTGTATTAGGAATTATACCCTCGACCTTCTTTCATCCCAGCTACTACTCAATTAGTGGATAAGGGGCACCAACATTGCATGGGCAGTTAAGAAAAAAGGGTCCATTCCTTTCGAACAATTGAACCGAGTTTTACGGTCAATGGAAAGGGTCTAACAAAGGAATTGCTTTGATTCTGGTCAGCCCTCCAGTGCTTAGTGAGTGTGCATCACTTGGACTAAGGGTGCCTTCTTTGCCAACTTTTCTCATTCATAGGGTTGCCAGCGGGCTTAGAGTAAAATGTGATGTCCCTTTACTAGAAGCTGAATGTATGGGAATGGGCAGCTGAGGCTTTTCAAGGCATGTGGGTAAATAACATCACCAGATGAATAGCATCCTATTAAGCCTTTATTAAAGTGACAGGACTTTTTTCTCCAGCCAGACAGCAAACCTACTTCTTCTGTCCTTCCTCTCTGTCCTCTGGGATGCTAGATGAAGCCTTTTTACGTCTACACCCATGAAGACATCAGTGTGGAAAGCCGGTCCCTTTTTGCTGATGAAACACCTATAATCATTTGCATTACTGTAAATTTATAAAACACTTTGTTACTTCCTATTATTTCAGCAACTGTTTTCAGATGTGTTGGTATTTTACAAGTTGTGATCTGATATTTATTAACAGGTGGCCATATTCATGATTTAGTGCTCTAATTTCAGAAAGTATTTTATTTTTAAAAGACAAGTTAGAAACATGAAATTTTATATTTCCAATGATATCTCTAATTTTCCTAAGATCCAGCATGGCGTAGTGGTTAAGAGTGGCAGACTCTAATCTGGGGAACCAGGTTCAATTCCTCACAGTTTTACATGAAGCCTGTTGTGTGACCTTGGACCAGTCACAGTTTTCTCAGAGTTCTCTTAGCACACATGAAGGTAGACAATGGCAAACTTCCTCCAAATGTCTCTTGCCTTGAAAATCCTTGAGAGTCACCATAAGTGAACCGTGGCTTGACAGCACTTTCCATCACCAATATTTCCTAGGTAGGACTTATAATTTTCCACTCTATAAATACAATGAATAAAATATTTCCTGAGAAAGAAATGCAGGCAGTCTCCTATTATAGTATACATGGGAAGGTTTATTACAGAACACTATGCTGTGAATCTTATATCTTTTTTTAAATAGGGACTGCTTGATTGGTTAGAGTGGGACCTCAGCTGTAGATGCTTATGAACAATGGAGATATACTGCCAGTTTACATTTTGATGCAAATTCAAATGACCCATAATAAAGTTTATGTATGATTATGTGTGTCCTCTCCACTCTATGATTTTAACCTGTTATCCTCCGCCCCTCCCCCCAATTAAGTTCCTGCGACTGTTTGATAGGAAGAAATCCAACTGATGGTGCCTTTCCCATCACTATATTTTCTTGTCAGGAAAAGCAGCATCTGATGAATGGCTGTCTGTCATTAGGCCAATAAAGGCATTGGAGTCACGCCTGGAAAAAGTGACAGCCATCACTTCAATATCTTTTGATAATGTTCTCTTGGTCTCATTTTATATGCTCTTTCATAGCAGCTGCTTGTACTTGTATTTGAGTCATTGGCATTATTTTAATAAAAATGATCCATTCATTTAGAAGGGAAGATCTCCATTTACTATTCCATCCTGAAAGGCAAGAGATGCCACCTGGCCAATTTTGACTCTGGTGCAGGCATCACCAGTTTATTTTTAAAATACTTTGATTCATAGCTAAACATTAGATTTGAATATATTTAAATGAACGAACACATGCAACCAACAGCAGCAGCCACATTGCAAAAGACTGATGCCTAAAATTTCAAAAATATTTTTATATTCTTTCACTGTGTTCAGGCTCTAAGTGGACAAAGAACAGTTGAGGGTATGCTCCAAAAATAACACAATCCTCATTTTTCTTGCTGATACTGAATTGTCATCCACAGTGGTGTCAGGTTTTATGAAGAAAACAGTGGCGCTTGAAAACTCGGTAATCTGAACACTTGAAGCTGAAATCATTTTTCAAAATGAGAGACACACCATTTCCCTGCCCTGGATAAATTCCATTTTGTGGAATAGTGGCTTGCTACTGCCTTGTGGTTCCAGCCATTATGATGGCCTGTGGTTCCCTGTTGCCATGGTTTCTGAATAATGTTGCACAGCACTGTTTTATTTAGGCCCCTCTGTGCAGCTTATCTTTGGGGAAGTATATAAAAAAAGATTTGCCTGAAGGAATAGAAACATGGTCCTTTCCAGTGAAAATTTATTTATGAGGACTTTACCATTGATAAAAATGGATATTAGGTCTCAAAGTCCACAAATATTGACTGGAATTTAAGGCGATGATATGTTAAGCCTACATGTCAAGAATTTGCAAAATGTTTCACTTACCACTCCCCCAACAACAAGCATATAATGGTGACCCAGGTGTTTTCCTCCTAAGAACCATTAACCTTTTCACACAGTTGTTTCTGCTATCCCCCATACCTTCCTCAGATCTTGTGACCCTATATTCCAGCTCTTCCTGTATGACCACATGTTTAGAAGTCATTTTGTCCACTCACAAATGACAGATCTTTCTGATCAGGAGCAAGACTGCTCTTCCCTTTCCTTAGATAACCTATATGGAATTAAGAGTGACAGCACCGGTTTGGTTCCACATCCCCAGATGACAGCTAGAGTGATCTGGTCATAGTCCACTTTAACGATGCCTATGAAGAGGAGTCTGGGAAACAGGCACTAGGTAGGAGGTGCTGCCAGGTAGGTACAAATCTCTCTTCTTTCAAGATCGTGTGGAGAATATTCATGTTCTTCCAATTTGGATTGAGAAAAACACAGAAAGACAAATAGCAGCAACCAGGCAATGAAATATTCTTTCCTTTCTTGGTTTTCTGAGAAGAAGCGTACTGTATTTTGTGAGACTAATTGTTTCGCAAACCTATCACCACCTTTCACTATTGAATTCAACCAACTATTAATGGGCCCTTAAGATAACAGTAGATATTTGACAGTTCTAGGTTTAATTTGCGCAAGGACTTATTTTGGATGAACTCATACAAGCATTATAAAATACCAGAAACTTGAAAGGCAGCTGTATATCACATACCCTGCATGACTATCGGTCTTGAGGGTCCTATGCAAGACAGTTCCCCCGATCAAATCAAAATGAGTTTATAAAACAGATGCTTAAAATCATGGAAAACTCTCTGGTCTTATAAAAGTTATTGGGAATAAAGTGAAAACCTTATGTATTAAGGCTGCTCTTATAAGATTTTTTAAAATATATTCTGTTTCTGTGAGATGATGTCAATCTGACCTGAATTACACCATGTATTTAAAGGCCAGTGTTCTTGTGTAGGAGAGGAAAAAGAGAACCTAGAAGTTGTGTTTCATTAGGGCAAAAACAGCAACCAATGTAAAATTGTGCTTGTTTAAAACAATAAGAAAGCACAGGCTACTCATTTTACCCTAACTTTACTCTATCCTCACAGGAAACCCTGTGAAATAGATTTTGTTGACTGATGACAGGCCCAAGGTCATCCGGTGAAGCCAGTCCTAGCTCAACCGTAGTCACCACTGTCTCTCAATGATCAGTGGTGTCCGCTAGATTATTCAAATCTAATGCCAGCACTTTAGGTACCAATTATGTAGGGATGGCCATGTTTGTTTTCAGCACAAACAGCACTGTGTTTTTCTTTAAGGGAGTTACGGGAATGAAAAATATGCTGTATTTTTGGGTTGCAGTCACATTATTAGTATTCAAAAGTTTAAAATGTGTTGGGAGACAGACATTATCAAAGTATTTTGGCAAGACAGTTGAGAGGACTCAAGGAAAAGGACAGGCACAAAGGTCCCATTCCTTAGATTACATTGTACGTTTGAGAAAACATTCTCTTTATTTTCCACCAAGGTGCCAATAGAGCAAGGAGAAAAAGTTATGCTCTCTATTTTAAGCCCTCTCCAATAAATAGGAAATAATGGATCTTCTTTCACAAATTAATTCTCCTGCATGACATTTTAGACATTGATCTTATCCTGTTTGCATTTTTGTGCGGCTCAGCTTTCTACAGAAGATCTTTGAAATTTTGCTGATGTTGACTTTCTATAGACCATTTTAAAGAATGTGCTTCTTTCTATTGAATTAGTAAACCACAGTTAATTGTATGAAACCACAAACTTTTCCTGCTTTAGGTTAGCTTTATGATTGTTACAGACATTGTTCATTGTAGTTAAACAAATCTTATGCATGCATATTTATTGTTGCACATACATTTATACATAAGCACATGGCATCTTTCACACCTAAAATTGTATTTAACATAAAGCAAAATGCCTTGAAGAAATGTTTTTATAAGCAGAGGCTGACAGATAAAATCTGTGACTAGAGCTATCCTTTATTCATTCTCTTAGTGTGTACTCAACCCACTTAACAAATTTGCAGAAGTGTATAGATGCTGTTTCAAACCCCCTCTGCCCAGAAAAAAACAAGGAAAATTTGTTGGGAGTCTGAGGTAATAAAAAATTGTCATGCACCAACCAGCTCATTCTCTGCGCCATTATTATAATAGGATACCATGACTTTTTCCATGTCATAAAATTTAGTCACCTACACAGACAAATAAATTAAAAATCCAAGATTATTGCAAAATGCAGTGTATATACTCCATATCCAAACAGAGACAAGATTTCACTTTCCAGCATCCCTAATTACCTCAGGTAGCTGGAAAAGACAAGTATTTCATGTTCTCATTTTGGAGTCTTTCAAGAGAATGCTGCCTTCTCTTGCTACCCTTTGAACCATATTTGTGCTTGGCCTGATCTCACACTGCTTAAAGGTATGTGACTGGGGGGAAGGAGGGAAACATTGGCCCCAGATAGTTAATATTTTCTGAACCTTATACCCCGGTCTTTAACAATATAAGAAGAGTCATGTTGTATCAGAGTAGTGGTCCAGCTAATCCAACATTCTGCCTCACACAGTGGCCAACCAGTTCATCGGGAGTGGCAATACAGACACCTTCCCCGATGTTGCTTCCTAACACTGGGATGCAGAGGTTGATTGCCTCTGAAGTTTCATTTAGTCATCATGGCTACTAGATGTAAGGATGGCAGTTCTGCCTGGTTCTCTCCCAGCCAGCTGGCCTTGACCGGAGTGCTCTGGTACCGGCCGCTGGCCAGAATCGGCGGCAACAACCTTTGGTGGACGGCTTATCTTGTTGTCCAAGATGAGCACCGTCTTTACGAGATGGCCTGGATGGCCCGGAAGGATTGAGCACGCTATAACCTGTAGTTTGGGCGGAGGCTCCTTATTCCGTCATGTCGTAGGTGTTTTCTAAGATGTCTGAATAAACGGCCTTACATCCAAAGCCTTTTTTTATTTCTGCTCTTGAATTCCTTACATTAAGACAGGAATCACTTTTAACCTTGCCGTTACATCGGCGGATCTCTGGTGTTTCTCGACATGCAGAGATTGAGCACGCTTTGACCATGGGCGTAACGATAGCTCCCCATAGAGGCTTCTCGAAATTTCCTTCCAGATTCCGGTGATCTAGAGTATTTTGAGATGGCCCAATTCTGGTACCTTCCAGACTCTAGAGACAAGTATTAAGTTTGCCCTTGTTTCATTCGGGATGAACAAGGTGGTCCGATCAAGGGATGCATGAAACGCTATATTTATCCATGGATCGGGCTTCTGTCGAACGTTCGCTTCCTCCTAATAACAGTGGATTACAAACCCCAAATGCAACCAGTCCCTGAGGAACTGGGACTGACAACCATCCATCACCCAGAATCCATTGAAAGATTCTAGACAAGTACTTTGATGATATCCTGGTGAGCAGCAGTGGTATAGTACCGGGCGTCCCAAGACTACGCTGAGGCTGGACAATGACGTTTAAAGTCGACTGAGCGATCGGTAGAGGGTTCCGACATTTAAAATCCAGTGCTCCAGAGCCGTGAAGCAGTGAATCGAAGCCCCTGTGGAGCGTCGGAGGAACGAAGTTGAAGTCCGCCTGGAGGTGGAACTTAATCCTCACCCCTGACCTGCTCCCAATGCCCTCGAAGCGATGGGGACGATGAAGCGGCCCTGCTGCGAAGCCAAATTTTGCCTGGTTTCAAACGTAATCCTGGGAAGAGGAGCCAAAATCTGCAACGGGATCTCGTGGAGAAGCAACGCGCAGAAATCCAAATGGAGTTGATCGCTAAAGAGAAGCGCTATGCCGACAGTTCCAGCAGAATTCGACAGTTCGCTACAAAGTACTGACTAATCTCAAAATGATTTCTACAACGCCAGCGCTGAAGGCATCAGCTATCCAAACACAGGATGAGCTGAAGCAATTGATCGTGAAAGGGCTGCCTTTGCATGCTAATTCGTGACGCTTTAACACGTAGGGCGGAAAAGCGATGAGCGGCTTTACCTGAATCAGGGACGGCGCAAGACAGCTGGCTACACTCGGCGGTGGGCCTGTAGATAGCCATTGAATTCTCCTCGGCTTCAGTCACCCTCGCCGAGGTACGCCTTTGGCGTCGTCCAGCCGCCCCCCAACCCAGGGCGTTTCAGCCAATTTCGGTTCCTCCAGCCCGCCTACCTCCCTTGCAGCAACCAGGCTACCTACAGCAACAACCTCTAAACGACGCGACTCGAAGCTGTTGGAGAGAGGATTTACAGACTCATCCCAGCTCGCTTTTGACGGATCAACAACTTCCCTACTTCATCTTACAACCTCGATGCCCATATGTTATATGATGACTTATATCGCTCTGAACGGGAGCAGTCCGGCGACATTGATCAGTCTGATGGCATAGCCGCCGGTTCGGTTCGCTACTCTACCGCATCACAGGCTGACGACACCGCATTGCGGTTCCTCCAGGCTACCTCTGCTTCAAGACCCGACGCAGAAAACATTGCCATACCACAGTAAAACCACCAGCAGCGTAAGTAACCGCTCTTTCGAATATACCCGATTTGCAGCGCCAGTAAATCCTCCAGACTGGCCGGAAATATTACAGCCATGAGTACTTTTTTTCGGCGGCATGGACATCAAACGGTAAACGGTTGTCCTTTATCCCGATCCTGCGACAGTAGCTCTAATGGATCAACTGGGGATCACAAAGTCGCTGCCCGTTTTGCGCTACGCTACCAAGAGATGGCCGCCCGCAAAACCCGCCACAACACTAGCACCAAGTACTTCGCGAAATCAACTCCTCTGCCGCCGCAGAAAGAAACTATCGCTGAACGTGCTGCCGCCGCTGGGATTGTGCGCCTTTACCGCGGGGCCTGCCACCTGGCTGCCAACGCCCCGGGTAGCGAAACCCCAAATTCCGACATTAACGCATCGCGTATGCTGCTTCCTCCATTTTAAATCAGGTCCCAGCCAGGGATCGCCTAAAGTTGCTATCGAAGATTTCGAGACGAGATGTATACCTGCCTGTCAGCAGCACCTCGACATTAACCCTACCCAGATGTGAGTGAAGGCAGTGCTCCCCATTACCATTTTAACCGCTGCTTAAGCCAACCCGCAAACATGATTCTCTGCCTCCGTGACTTGTGGACTCTCGGCTGTTCCCGGCTCGTTCATGAGCACTGCCAGCGGTCGACGAACTTGGTTTAGACCGAACCTCGAGAAACCTATCTTCACCCAAATGGATGTAGCCTCTAGGCGTGAAGGTCCCACGCTTTAAACCCAGCCAGTATTTCTCCAAGCAAAGTCGCACCATTGGGAGAAAATAAGTTTCATCCTGCTCCTGTTGCTAAACACTCTATTGTGTTAGGCATGCCTTGGTTGCTCTTACACGCAACCAACCATCATATGTAGCGATGATCCTCCAATTTCGATCCCCCCCTGTGGAGATCATATGAACGAGGAAAGCCCACTTCACGGAATTTGTTTCCGGCGGTCTTAAAGCTTTTAAATGCATTGTTCGCCTCTGGTCCTATCGAACTTCGCATGACGAGATTCTTGTCCAAGAGCAGCTTCAAGAACAGGAGTACACCACCGCCCCCCATAGGGATTTCCGACTGCAAAAAATTCCCCATTGCAACCCAGAGCCTGGTTACCTAAAGGTAGACCTATCGCGATGAGTCCCACCGAGTAGCTGAAATCTCCTCGCTTCTGATAAAACTTGGCTCGCGGATTCATAATGACGAGCCACAAACATACCCATGCGCTTCCTGTTCTATTTGTTAAGAAAAAGGATGAAAGTTCGTTAAGACTTTGTACTGATTACCGATTGAATGCGTAACCAGATCCAACAAGTATCCTTGCTCCTAATTAAAGACTCTTCGGATGCATTGGGCAAAGGGCTGATCTTTACCAAATTGGACCCTAAGAGAGGCTTATTACAGAGTCCGCGATGGCGGAAGGTGAACACTTGACAGCTTTCAATACAAAAGTTTGGACAATAAATATTACCGGTCGATTAGCTGGAGCCCAGTATCTCTATCAACGAAGTTTTACAAGATCTGTTATATGCGGGTGGTCGATATTTAGATGATGTATTAATTTTACTCACAAAACATTGAGGAGCATGAGAACTAGTAATGAGAAGTCTTTACAACGCCTACTAGATAACTCCCTTTGTCAAGTTGTCAAAATGCTGTTTCCATCGCCTCCATAGACTATCTCAGTAATCTAATCTCTCATGAAGGTTTGGAAATGGACTCCAGCAAAATAAAGCCGCAGTAATTGAATCGGTTTGCCTCTACCAACAGGAAGGAACCGTATCCTTCCTAGGCTTTGCCAATTTCTACCGCGGACTTTATTCCCCGATTTGCCGAAATTCGCCTATCACACCGATCTCCTAATGACTAAAGGTTAAAGCAAGCATCGGGCAGGCTTTCTAAACCCGAGCTCCTTCGGTCTCAAGAATTAGCCAGCATTCCAGCAGCGCTAAAACAGCTTACTACAGAACCAATTTCTGGCAATCTAGACCCAGATCTTTCCTTACCGCGGTACGTGGATGCCTTCGATAAGGCGCCAGGGCTGCCTCTTGCAAGAAAAAAATAAAGATAACAAATTGGTAACCGTGCCATTTGTCCAAAAGTTTCTAGCTTGAAATCCAAATTGACTGTGGGGGTTAAGGAGACCGCTGCTATCGAAGTTAGCATTGAAGCGTTTGGCCTAATACAGAAGGAGCCAAACACCTTTCCAGGTTTGGTCGATCAATAGTAACCGGCTGCCCCGTCCACACCACTCAAAGTTCGCAAAACAATTCGGCAATTATTTTTCTCCAGGTTCTCTTTCACAGTCCATTTCTCCCCGGTAAAAGCAAAATCGAACTGGCTGATGCGCTTTGCCTCCCCGGGAGGTATTTATTCACGCAGATATCCTGCACACCGCTCTTCTCCTCCCAGCTTTGACAGTTGTCACCATCACAAATCCACGGCGGCTTCCCTCCGACCATCCCTTAACATCGCCTCCCTTCCTCCAGGATCTCAAGGATGGCGGGCTCCGCCAACTGTCGGCGGAGTAGCTGAGATCCGCCACAACCGCTTAGAGTGGTCGTGTTTGGAAACGGGAGGGTGCTGTACGCCCCTCCTCCTCCGAGTGCGTTCTCGGAATATGCGTCATGATGCCCGCCAGGCTAAAATTCACTTCGTTTTGAAAACGCGTATCTGGCCTACAGTTCTGCGGTGGCGCCCATGCTGTTATTACTGAAACGATATCAAAGCGGTGTTCCGCTTCCAGTGGAAGCTGCCGTATACCGAAAGCCGCATAAGCGTTAAAACCTCCCAGTTGCACTTCACTCCCGGCAGGTCATTTCCATGATTTTATAACCGATGCCGAAAGCCACCGAACACTGTTTTATGGGTGGTGGTGGATCTTTTTTCTAAACAGGCTTATTTTTCTTTGCAACACCATCCCGCCGGGCACCTAAACTGGCCCGTTGTTTATCCAACATATCTATCGCTTACACTCCTACAAGGTGGTATCCTACCCGCGTCCCCAATCCGGTATCTGTTTTAGTTCTGGAAATGTTGGGAACCACCCCAGCAGTCGCCGCTCTTACCACGCCTCAAAGTGACGTGCGCTAATCAGAACGGACGAACAGAACGTTAGAACAGTATTTACGCGCAGTTATACTAACTATCATCAGGACAATTGGTGCGACATTTTGCAGAGTATGCGATAACAACTTCATTCATAGTAGCACTTAAAAGGCCCCGCTTCGAGATTGTTTCTGGTCGGTTCTTTTCCACCGCTATTCCAGCTGCAGAGTACCTGCAGCCTCCAGAATTCAAACACGGATTTCTTCGCTAGCCGAAGCCGTTCAGTGCAGTCTACCTTACAGCAGGCCCAAGAATCACAAAGTAAGTTCGAAGCGATACGCCGCCAGACTTCCTTATGCAAGGCATGGGTCTATTTGCCACTCTTAAAACTTAGAGACGTGGTACAAATATTCAAAACTTGGTAAGAAATTTCCAGGGTCTTTTCGATTATGTTGCGATCAATGATACATTGCCTATCGGGAACTACCTAACCATTAAGTAAATATCTACCCTGTCTTTTCATTCCAGCTTGCTCCGCGAGTGCTCCCCGCCTTCGGCATTACGGCAACCAAATCCTATTTAAAATTTGATGTACACCGGTAAAATGATGTTATTCTGGACTTCGCTTTCTCCTCGCTAACGCCTGGCGGTATCTAGTTTGCTTAAGTTGCTGTCCTTTCCGGCTGCTAATCACGGGTATACAGAAAATATATTGATGCCCCTCCTCATTTCTCTTCTTCTTTTTTCTACAAAGCCTTTTCCTTAGACAAACCGGAGGTTTTTCGGGAAGCAGAGGAAGATGGCAGTTCTGCTCGTTCTTCCCCAGCCAGTTGGTCGACGGACGCTTCCCAGCCGGGCGGCGCACAAGAATCACGCGGTAACAACAGCTTGCAGTGGACCGGCTTATCTTGCTGTCCAAGATGAGCATATCCGTTCCCACATATGAGATGGGCCTGGATGGCCCAGGGAGGGGGAAGGGATTGAGTACGTTATAACCTGTAGTTTGGGCGGGAGGCCTCATTCCTGTCATGTCGTGTGTGTGTGCTTTCTAAGATGTCTGAATAAAAGGTCTTACATCCAAAAGCCTTTTATTTCTGCTCTTTGGAATTCCTTACACTAGACCTATCCTCCATGAATCTATGCAAGCCCCTTTTAAAGATGTCTATGCTTGCAGCCATTACTATAATCTTTGGCAGTGGATCCCACATTGTAATCACTGTGTAAAGAAGTATTTTCTTTTGTCTGTCCTGAATCTACTGCCCATCAGCTTCATTGGCAGCACCTTCAGTTCTAGTATTTTGGGAAAGGGAAAAAAGTTCACAGCTAGAATCAGCTGGGTGTTGAGGGTTTTCCGGGCTGTGTGGCCATGGTCTGGTAGTTTTTGCTCCTAATATTTCATCTACATCTATGGGTGACATCTTCTGAGGCATGTCATTGTAAGATACACCATAGAGAGAAATAACGCTTTCAGTGACATGCCTCTGAAAATGTGGGTGAAATGTTAGGAACAAAAACAACCAGACCTCAAACACACAGCCTGGAACTCACAACACCCAGTCTTTAACCTTCTCTTGCAGTGAAGGTACTCCAGTCCCCGAATCATCTTGTTGCCATCTTCTGTTCCTTTTCCAGCTCTGCTTTTTGAGATTGAGGTGGAATCCCCATGGTCAATATAACATGTGATACTCACGGCAAAAAACACAGTTTCAGGAAGATCTCCCCACTGCCTGATCGCTGAACATGGATTCATCCCAGTTCTGGTGCCCCCTCTCCCCCTTATCATGTGTTTTTTTCAGAACCTGCATGGAAGTGCACCTTTTTTAAAAAAAAAACATGTCTCCAATCCAGATCGGTGGGGAGGATTTGGGTTTGAATCTAGATTTGTTTTTCCCACCGAAAGGAGTGACGCGAGCTTTCCAACCAATCAGAACACAGTGGGCTGTGGGCAAAGTGCGTGCAGACTTTTGTTTTGCGCCAGCGGAGGCTATGTGGAAATGGGGCCGTGTGGAACGTGATCTCTGTGCCAACTGTAAATCAAAATTAGACTTTTGTGCCAGCGCGGCAATGTGGATGTAGAGTACCGAAGCCGCGCATAAACGGAGCTTAGCGCGAAAAACAGCTACTGCCCTATCTACGCATGCGCATGGTGGAATTTTTTTTAAAAAAATTCTCGTCCTAACACAGCACAATCAGGACAAGGAAGGAAGCGCCGCTGAGCAGATTGCACGTTCGATCGCGCGGAAGTGGGGATTACTGCACTGTTTGAAAGCATGATAGAGATTGATGTCCTCCTCACACACATGCGGCAGTGGGGAGGGTAAAACCTTAGTGAAAAGGTGCTGTTTCTTTTGAAACCTGGTTGTATCTAGATTAAATTTCTTGGTGGGGATTCGCCCACAGTGACCAGAACTGTACACCGTATTCCAAATGAGACTGCACCATAGTTCTATCCAGGGTCATTGTACTATTGGTTGTTTTGTTTTCAATCCTTTTCCTAATAATCTCCAACCTAGAGTTTACCCTTTTCACCACTGCAGCACACTGGGTTGGCATTTTCATCGAGCTATCTACTATGACCCCAAGATCTTTCCCATACTCATTCTCAACGAGTTCAGACCCTGTTAGCCTATGCTCCAAATTGGGATTTTTTTTGTACCAATGTGCATCACCTTATTCTTAACAGAACTGAAATACGTTTATTGCTGCTCACTCACCCAATTTGTACAGGTTCTCCTGGAACTCTCTATAGTTTCCTTAATTTTCAGTATCCTGAATCATTTTGTGTCATGTGTAAACTTGGTCACTACACTATTCATTCCTAGTTCTGGATCATTTGTGAATAAATTAAATAGTACCGGCTCCAGTGCTGATTCTTATGGGACTGCTTATTTCCCCCTGCCTCCAGATGTGGACCCCTCCACTAACTATGCTTAGCAATAATATGTCAAACCACAACTTCATTTAAAACTGTTTTATTGACCACCAGTATTTTTAACTGTAACTACATGTTACAACTTCCACTTCAGGACTTATATTTTAAAATTTCCTTACAAGAAGAAATGTCTATCTATATATTTTTCTCACTTATACCCCATACTTTCTGTACTGAGTCCATACTAAAGTACATAAGATTATCAGCTTCATGGATCCGCAAGTCTTTTTTCTATCTGTTATCCCACACTTCATTAACCATCAGTGTAATAATGTGTAATTTTTATAAAATGCTTTGCAATGGGTGTTTCCCCTATTACATACCTCCATAGATACATGAAAGGATGCAACGGTAATGCATACAGTCACAGATCTACTGTATTTAAATACAGATCTACTGTATTTAAAGAAAAGTAAAGAAAAATAAAATACTGAATAGCTGTCTTGAGAAAGAATGTAATTAAATTTGAGTCTAGCAGATGTCCAGTGATGGCAAAATCTAATCTACAGTTACATACACTGGAGTCCTATTAGTTTCAGCAGAACTTAAGAGACTGCATAACTGTGACTGAAACTTCTGAATGTATATTAAAATTATGAGGACAGTGGGCAGAATCAGAGTAAATTTTGTCCTGCTGGGATGAATAAATTACACAAGAATGTAGCAGCTTGCTGGTAAATATTATTGAACTCAATTAAGTAATACACCAACTGTGACTGAAGTACATATCCATCTGTGTTACTCAGCTATCACTCTCATAAGTTGTAGCCTATAGACTCAAGTGAGCAAAGAAAAAGAATTATACAAAATCAGAAGTCTGCTGAAAATACTCTGAGTAGCACACTGGCAATCTGATCCTAAGACTCCAGATACTGGAACATTGCTGGTGCCAAAATAGTGCCAATATGCTTAGTGCCTTGCTTGCATCCACGCAGTGAGGATTCTTCATTTCCCCATCATTGTCATTGGAAATGCAAAGGTATTTGCCCTGTCGAGAGAGTACAAAGATGGGAGTTTTGTGTGTACTTTCTTCTGACACCCACCATTTCGTTTGCATCCCCCCCCCTAATACTATTAGATGATTTTTTAAAAATAGTAATTGCTATTATGTTAAGTGCAATAATGTTAGAACTATGTATTGCCAGGTCATCGTCAATATCCCAGCTTCTATTTTTTAAAACAAAGGCTTATTTATTTTTTTATTTATGCTCATTTTTCTCCCGAAAGGGGACCAGAAATGGCTTACATCATTCTCCCCACTTTCATTTTTTAGTTCATTTTGTTTCTGCAGCAAAAAGGACTAGAAGAGATTTTTTTAAAAAAATCCTGGGAATTCAGAGCAACTGGTATGGCAACAGATTGTTATACATTATTGCAGAACAGCCCACTAGCAATTACTGCTTTTAAGAAAGACCTCCAAAAGCCTTCTATGGAACAAAAGATGGCTGTGAGAGACTGATGGAAGAAAACGGTGCTAGTGAAGTTGTAACTTTGGAAATGTGCACTTTCCTGTTCAGACAGCTTGTTAACATGCTTGAACTGCATTCTTTTTGGGAAAAGCTATGATACCAAGTTTGAGAAATGCAGGGGCGTACCTGGAGCCCTGGGCAAAACCTGAGTTTGATGCCCCTCTCCCCCACGGGCGGCCAACCTCTCCCACGGCAATCAAACAATGATTTTTTCCACCAGGTTGTTTCAAAGTCACCATCACATTATAGAACATGCCCCAACTCACAAATCTGAACACAGCAGAAATATGTTTTGAAAACATTTTCAAAATGCTTTCGAAATGTTTTATTACTGCTATGAAAACATTTTATGGTGTTGTATCCAATCCCCCCAATTGGGGAAAACAGCACCACTTTCAATGTTATTTAAACAGGGGACCCCAGATTCTCCCTTTAAGGTGGATTTAAAAGGAGAATCTGGGCTCCCTAGTTCAAACAAGTGATGCTGGAATCCACCCCCAAACAGCATTATTTTCAATGGTGTTTAAGCTACGGAGCCCAGATTCTCCTTTTAAATCCATCTTAAAGGGAGAATCTGGGGTCCCCAGTTTAAATGACATTGAAAGTGATGCTCTTTTTGGGGTGGATTCTCCCCCACCCTGAAACAGCATCACTTTCAATGTTTAATCCGGGGACCTCAGATTCTCCCTTTAAATCTGTGCCGAAGGGGATGGATTTAATAATAATAATAATAACCTTTATTAGGGATTGAGAGAATAAAAGAAAGAAAGAAAACAAGCATTGGCAGGAAGGGGGTGGATTTAAAAGGAAAATCTGGGGAAATTTAGGGGGTGCCTGCTGTCAGGGGTGCAATTATTAAGATAGCAGCACAAAAATTTCAGAGTATCTTCGTGAGACCCTACTGATGATACCACCCAGGTTTGGTGAAGTTTGGTTCAGGGGGTCCAACGTTATGGACCCTCAAAGGTGTAGCCCTCATCTCCTATTAGCTCCCATTGGAAACAATGGAGGATGGGGGCACTCCCTTTGGGAGTCCATAACTTTGGACTCCCTAAACCAAACCTCACCAAACCTGGGTGATATCATCAGGAGTGTTTTCTGAAGAATCCCTGAAATTTTGGTGCTGCTAGCCTAAAAACTGCACCCCCTGCAGGCCAAAAACGGAAAAAACACTGAAAATACAAAAAATCCCACAAATGAACCTATGCCCCCCCACAAGGCTGCGCCCAGGGCAACTGCCCACTTTGCCCAATGGGAGGAACGCCTCTGGAAATGATAAAGCAAGGAAGGGGAAAGCTTACGAAAGATAACATGGTGCTAGAGTTGCCAGCCTTCATGGGGTGTATTTGGAGGTCTCCTGAGATAACTCATCCTCAGACTACAGATATCAGTTCCCTATCTAGAAAAAGCACTCATGAGAAATGATAGGTACAGTGTAGTTGTTGGATCCTTCTCCAATTCTGTCCAGGAAGGAAAGAAAGAGCAGGTGTTGCAGAAGGATGGGAGATGGCCGGCCATTCATGAGTCTTCCTCAAGAAATTCAAGAACTCCTGGTAACTCTGAACTCAAATGCTTTATTCCAATCAAGCCCAGTTCTCTCATGCAGGACAGTTATGCCACTCCCTCAGAAGTGTATTGAGGGGAAATGGTGCTAGGGCAATACCTTCTCCAGGAGCCTTTCCACCCCCGCATTTGGGCCTGGGGAGGGCAAAAAGCAGCCTGTACGGAGTCCAGGGGAGTGGGGCTCAGCAGCGGCAGGCGTACCAGGTGGGTGCCACAGCTGCCCATTGCAGAGCTCCGCCCCCTCCCTCTCGGTTGGAGCGCATGCCGTTTTGTCATGTGAGGGGAACCTGGCGCCCCCCACATGACAGAAAGGCATGCACCCGGGGATATGGGTGACCCCATGTCCCTATTGTACATACGCCCCTGTACTCCCTGTTCTAATTGCCTGGCTCTCTATGCTTCTGCATGCCATTGACGTCTCAGCTCATGTGTCCTCCCAGCTACTTTCCATGACTGGCTTAAGAGCCGTCATGAGCCTGACTATCAGGAAGAAGCCCTGACTTGCTCTGCGTCAGCATTCTGTCAAGCCCAAATGGGATGCCTTCTTCCATTAGGACAGTTGCTGATCTAGTTATCTAGCCACACCCCAGTCTTTGACCTTTAGGCCACAACCTGGCCAAAACCTCATCATTGCTGGCAGGGGCTGAGTCTTCAACCCTTCTCCCTACCTCCAGGGCCCAACCCTGGTTGGAAGGGCAGGATATAAATTTAATTTAAAAAGGTGTCTTCCCTTCTCACAGATAGGTTCTGATACTGCCAAGGGAGAAACTGTGAATTTGGAAAAGCTTACCTTTTGTCTAGCAGAAAAACAGAAGAAAGAACATGAGACCAGGGTGATGATGTTCCATGGTCATCTGAGATATAGTTGTTTTGGCTGAAGTTTCTAGTAGTAGTGCTTGGGAGAACTGTGATTGTAGACTTAGTTGTTATTCTAAACTGCAGCATGATGGGAAGCAAGCTGGGAACACTTTCCCCCTCTCCCATTGAATTCAGTGTGAGTACTCATATCCATGCCATCTTAGGTATTCAGAAACAAACTAGAAGCAAGACAGTGCCCAACTGTATGTTTGGTCACTTGAGGGAACAAATGATTGATTGTCAATGAACTGCTTTCCTCTGGATTCCAGAGACCTGCAGCTACCTTTTCTTCCCTGAGTCTGAATTCATTTCTTGCAAGGTTAGCCTCATTTAACTGACCCAGTTGTCAGCTTAACATCATAGAGAACTAGATCCCCCGGGTGTTATCCACTCTGAACTCGTAATTCCTATAGCGTGGATTATCTTTCCTGGTGGCTCCACATATACATGAAATATAAATGGACTTTATACAGTTATGGGAATCAAGGCATTCTGATAAAACAAGAGAAGAGTCCTTTTCATAAATATTGCATCAGCAGTGTACTTAGGAGCAATTTATGGTGATATTAATTCTATGATCTCTGAAGTTATATGTGTAGGGAGAGAACTGAGTCATGGAGCACTGCAGGATTGCTTCTAAGATGTACAGGAACAATCCCATATCACTGCTTCCCTGCAATACTCAAATAGATAGTGCCATAAACCCTTTAATTGGGCAATATCCATGCCATTTAAGAATACTGTAAAACTACGTTATCTTTGGCATCTAAAGTTATTATAAATTATTATTATTATAAATCCGATTTAATAAACCATTCTCCCCTGGAGGACTCAGAGCAGTGTACAGGTCAATAAATAACAAAGTTCAGAGAAACATCAGATAACATCATTAAAATACATAAAAACAATAAAATAAGATAAGATCAGTAGCAGCAATACAACCCACCCACAATTTGGTGGATGGCGTCTGGTCCTACCCCCGGGAGGGGACTGGCAAATAGCCAAAAAAGACAGATGGTACTGAGGGCATTAGGAAGGGGTGGTAACTCAGTAGCCAGCCCCCCCCAAAGTCCGGTGGAACAGTTTAGTTTTGCAGGCCCTGCGGGACTCCCCGAGGTCCCGCAGGGCCCTGACAGCTGGAGAAAGAACATTCCACCAGGCAGGGGCCAGAGCTGTAAAAGCCCTGGCCCTGGTAGAGTGGTGGGGGACCATCAACAAATTCATATCCGCTGAATGGAGGGATTGAGTCAGGACATATGGGGTAAGGCAGTCTCAAAGGTATGAGGGCCCCAGGCCATGAAGGGCCTTAAAGGTCAATACCAGCACCTTGAAGACGATTTGGAATTTCACTGGGAGCCAGTGCAGGCTGCGAAGCACAGGGGTGATATGATCCCTGGCTGAACCGCCCGTAAGAAGGTGGGCCACCACATTCTGGACCAGCTTCAGTTTCAAGATCAGCAGCAAGGGAAGGCCCACGTAGAGCGAGTTACAATAGTCTAATCTGGAAGTGACCATCGCATGGATCACAGTGGCCAGGTTAGCCTGAAAGAGTTAGGAGGCCAGAGAGTTCCAGAGAGTTCCACCACAGTCAACAACATTTCCTACTGAATTTTAAATGAAGGTTGTCTGCTAGGGCTCCTGGGAAAATCATGGTCTTGTAGCCAGGGTACAAGCTGAACTGAACTGTATTTAAAATATTGTGTCATGCGGATATTTCTGAAGTTGCAAGGCAACCCAGTTATCAATTACATTCCCCCTAAATCCTGATACATCTAATTTTTCCCTTGTAGTTTTAAAACTACCAGGTGACCATGACTTTGCATTTTTGGAAGAAAAGAACATAATGGCTGTTTATGCGTGGACTATTTGTTCCAGACCCAGTGCTGCTGTTCAGAGGTGGGTTTTTTTTTTTTGCTTCTGCACAGCATCATGGGACACTGGTGTGTCTCTTAGGGTTATCCCAGTTCTTCTCCAATTTTTCCCAAATGTATTTTGTTGTGAAGTTTCCGGAAAGATAACAACTAAGCTTGAACGGCTACTATGAGAGGAGGAAACTGCAATTTTCCCAGTCATGCCCACATGGCAGCCATTATTTTCATTTCCTCCCGTCATAACTGGGGGATTTTTTTTCAAAAAAAAGGCCACTGAATATTGATAAATCATCATAACAATATAATAATTTAGCCCTTTTCACGTGTTATAGTGAACCTACTTACACCCTGCATGTACATGTAGATGTAGATGTCCCCTCCTTGATGAGGGGAGCTTTGGCTCATTCTGCACATGCAGAATAATGCACTTTCAAACTGCTTTCAATGCTCTTTGAAGTTGTGCGGAATGGCAAAATCCACTTGCAAATAGCTGTGAAAGTGGGTGCTGTGTGGTTTCTGGGCTGTATGGCCATGTTCTCGCAGCATTCTCTCCTGACGTTTCGCCTGCATCTGTGCAGGCGAAACGTCAGAAAAGAATGCTGTGAGAACACGGTCATACAGCCCGGAAACCACACAGCACCCAAGTGATTCCGGCCGTGAAAGCCTTCGACAGTTGTGAAAGTGGTTTGAAAACGCATTATTTTGTGTGTGTGGAAGGGGCCTTTGATTCTTGAAAGTTTATACCCCGAAAATTTTACTGGTCTGTAAGGTGCTTTTGGACTTGAATGCTGAAGTAGTTAAGGAGGCTTTGAAGTTGTGTTGAACTGAAGCTACTTCTCCGCTTTTGCTTTATGTAACAATGTCATACTACCTTTATGTAACATTACTATTTGTTGCCTAAGAGAATGCAGATCTTTTTGAATTTGAATATCATCACACTTAGGTATTTTGTCGATTCGATTTTCGAATACCTTTAATGGCATATAAAGGTATTTTGTCATTATCTTATAATCCTACTAGGGGCACTTAGAATTTATTTTACCAATTGTATATAAAAGGGCTAGAGGACGTGTGCCTCTTTGGAATGGTGATCGTTCTTTCTCGGAACTGAACAAATCAAGGACTTATGAAGTTACCAGGACAATTGGAATATGGACTATTAACTGTACTCTGTCACTGTGAATTACAAATGCCACTTTCAAACTGTGGTTTCTTGTCATTTAGCATGTAATCCTCATGCAGGCAGCATTGATACATCTGGGAGTTCTGCCAGTGTTTTCTCTCTTTTACGCTTTTCTTTTTTTTCAGTTAAGGCTGACTGTGCAATCCCAGGGGGGGCGGGCTGAAGAAGCTGCATTGGAAGCTGCAGAAGGGTTTTGCTGGTGCCCATGTCACCACAGCCATGCAAGTTGGCACGGACGGTGGCATGAAGGGACTTACCCCAGCAGCCGGCTGCCACAACACTCCTGGAAGCTGACCCTGCAGTGGATGGCGGCCACCACAAATCCCTGTGCCAGCATGGGGGGAGGGGGCATTCCAAATGCACTATCAGCCCAGGAACACCTTTTTCTAGTGGCACAGACTTCTGCCGCCAAAAAAGGTCACCTAAATCATTTGGGAGAATGGACTATGTGAGAAAAAGTGAGTGTTTTCTCCCTGTCCTCTGGTCCCCATGCTGCTGGTTTCCCTCGCTGTCTCCAGCATCTGCTCTACTCCCCCTCCCCGGATTGGGCTGCCTGTCTCTATTCACAAATAAAACAATATTTCCATCACTGAGTCATGCATACTCCTGTTACAGGCTGGGAAGGGATTTGAGCTTACTGAACCAAGTTGTACTAAACTTGAAGCATTTGTATGTACTCAGTTCACACACTAGATGTTACTTTTCCATGTATTCAATCCTGACTGTTCCCATGCGCACATTCACATAGAAAATCTGACCCTAATCATAGGTGCAAACATTCAAGTGCCAATGACATCTGGAACAAAATGGTGCCAAACATTAGTGCACTGCTTGTTTCATGCCTTAGTTTTTCCAGATACTCATGGGCATACCTCTGATGAAGGACTGAGTCTTCCATAGATTATCCCTGATAGATTTGCACATGAATTTCAACAGAGATAAATGTAAGATTCTACACTTACGCAAAAAAAAAAATGAAATTCAAAGATATAGGATGGGTGACACCTGGCTTGACAACAGTACATGTAAAAGGGATCTGGGAGTCTTAGTAGACCGCAAACTGAATATGAGTCAGCAACGTGATATGGCAGCCAAGAAAGCCAATGTAATTCTGGGATGCATCAATAAGGGTATAGTGTCTAGATCCAGGGAAGTAATTGTTCCACTCTACTCTGCATTGGTCAGACCTCACCTAGAGTACTGTGTTCAGTTCTGGTCACTGCAGTTTAAGAAGGATATTGACAAGCTGGAACATGTCCAGAAGAGGGCAACCAAAATGGAAAACTGTCTGGAATCCATGCCCTACGAAGAGAGACTTAGGGAGCTGGGGATGTTCAGTCTGGAGAAGCAAAGGTTAAGGGGGGACATGATAGCTATGTTTAAATATCTGAAGAGATGCCATGTTGTAGAAGGAGCAAGCCGCCTCAGAGACTAGGACACAGAGTAATGGATTCAAGGTGCAGGAAAAGAGATTCCTCCCAAATATTAGGAAGAATTTTCTGATAGTCAGGGCTGTTTGACAGTGGAATTCCCTGCCTCAGAGAGTGGTGGAGTCTCCTTCTTTGGAGGTTTTTTAATGGAGGATGGATAAACATATGTCAGGAGTGCTTTGATTGTGTGTTCCTACATTGCAGGGGGTTGGACTTGATGGCCCTTGTGGCCTTCTTCCAACTCTATTATTCTATGATTCTATGAAATACCAAGGAATATTGAAATTACAAGCCTCTTTTTTTCCCCACAGCAGCAGCAGTGGCAGGAAGTTTGTGCGTGGGTGGGGGAGAAGAGCGAATATCAGTTCTAGTACATGGTCCCCTTCTTCAGCAAAGTGTGGTCCAGGGAATTGTTTTGCCTCTTTCATCTGGAGGGGTTATTTTTGGAAAGGGGCTGTAATATCGATATAACAGCAATATCAAAATGTCAGCAATTTAAAGGGCTTTAACAGAGCCAGCAATCGTGTGACTATCCAGTGTGATGAGATGTTTGCCTTTAAGAGTGAGTTGATGGGAGGAGTTAAGAAATCCAGGAATTGAGACCTGGGAGAGTTCAGTAGGCAAACAGTGCAGTTTCCCTAGCACAGCAGGCTGTGAGATGTCTCCTTCAGTTTAAAAAGAGAAATGTGAGGAGACCCCACTACAGCCCCACTGCACAGCAAAGAGCCCCAAGGAAAGTATTCCATGCATATTGAGCCTGACTGAAGGTTGGTAAGAATTTATTATTTATTATCTAAGTTACAGATGGAAGAACACAAGAATATGATGATGTGTGCCAGAAATTAAGGATAGCAGACCAGTTCTACCCCAGTGGTGCAATTAAATAATTTTAGACACTGGACCATGGTTTCATGGGGGCATATTATATTAAAATGGTTGTATGTTGTTAAAATTTCTGCACTTGGGAACTCCACTGATCTGTGAGCTGGAGCTTTGGACTTCTTCCACAAAGCCTAACCCTGATGGCACCACTGAGTATAGGGTAAGCCACTTGCCAATTTTTCTACAAACCCAGCATCATTGTGTATACATTTTTTAAAAATGTCATGATAGTGTCTTTTGAAGACAGATTCATTAACAGAGCACCCAACCCCCTCCCAAGCCTCCCTGCTTCTGGAAAGCCCCCCCTGGGATTAATGAACTTATTCCACCCAAAAAGCGGTGTAAGTCCAAAGCCCCAGCTGCCAGCATAACAGGGGCAATGGCCAGTTGGAAGCCAATAGCACTGACTCCTCCCCTGGCCATGCCCCTGGACTTGCCCCTGCTCTGCTGGTGGAGGTGCAGGGATGCTGGTGCAGCATTCAGCAATGCCCTCCATTGCCATGGAGTGTTGTGGTGGGCTACCCACCAGGAGATCCGCCCCTCCACCCTGGCCAGTGCACCAGGAAGGGCAAATCTGCTGGCGTGGCCCCCCATCACTCCCAGAAGTGGATTCAGCCCCTTTTGGATGGAGATGCAAGTTAGCTATTACCAGAACATTCAATATAATTAACCATTGTTTCTGTGTGTGCAGCCTGCCAGATTTAGATGCATACACCATCAACATAAACGTTGGCTTTAGCAGTTGCTTGCAAAGCTACATGAACAACACTATTTGTAAGTGAGTATAGACATGTGTGGACACTGTGACATGGCTTTTGTGTCTCACAATTTCTGTCCCTAGCATAGAAATTGCTCTGCAAGCCTGCTTAACTTTATGTGAACATTAATATTATTCAGAAAAGCTGCCCCTCCCATGAACTGCTGTTGTGTGGCCATATATCTTTCCTCAATTTATCCAAATTTTTAAAAAGTATTTTGGATCGTCAAGATAAGGTGAATTTAAATTTTGGTTTAAGTGATGTGAAACCAACATAAAATTGAATGCTTCTCAGTGACTGATCTCTCTAAAACTTACTTAATTTAATAAAAAGCTTTGGACAAAATTACAGAATTAGCTCAAATTGCCTCTTCGTAATGATGTCAGATTAATTTATATCTTACAATCCTGAAATGATCTGCAAATTAGGAGAAGAGGGGAGAAGAGGGGAGGAACAGCTCAAAGGCCAAGAGCTCCATTTTTGTTTTAAAAAAATTGGTGGCACAGTTCTTTCGCTCTCTCCTTTTAAAAACTTTTGGTCTGGATAAGTTTGCTGGAGTTCTTTTGAAGTGTAGAAAGATAGCTGAAGAGACTGACAGTGAGACTGAGAAAGAGCACCTGGCTGTGTCAGGTACTCCAGCACAGGGGCAGGCAGATATCTGGCAGGGCAAGGCAGGACAGATTACTGGCAGGACACAGATAGGCTTCAGGCAGACAGACTGGAGACAAGATGCAGACAGGCTGGTTGAAGGCCATTAGTCTAGAGTGCAGAGCGAGAACAAGTTACACTCCCTTGGTGCTGAGTTTCCCAGACAAAGTCTTTGGGCTTGAGAGTAATGCATTTGCTTGCCCATATTACCTGACTTCCTGGGCTGGGGAAAGTATAGGCTTTTATTCATTTGTAACCCTTGCTTGAATTGCTTGTAATTTCCCTGCCACCTGATGGCCCAGAAAAGTAAAAAGAGAGGGCTTTCTGAAAGAAATATTTTAAATCAATTCATCTAAGAACATATATACCCATCCACCCCCAATCTTCCAAGTTCTGAGTGAAAATTCACAGAGTTAACTAGTTGCTACCAGATTTCTGCTGCTTGAAGATTGCAGTCATTGGAAAAATTTATTAGGAGGGTATGTTCCATTATCTCCATGCTGTGGACTTAGAGAGCAGTTCTAAACAGATCTACTCAGAATCCTACTGAAGTCTACTCAATGAAATTTACTCCCAGGAAAATATTCTTTGCATCACTCTTTTTCCAGGCTCGCTTATATCCATGGCTCTTCAGATTAGTAACACCTGTGGTATTTTTAACTGGACTTGCAAAACACCATTTCCATGCATTCAGATTAAAATGATACATCATCAACATGTACAGGCAAGTCAGAAAATAGACAAAAACTGAATGTAATTTTCACCTCTATGTTGGCTCTGTGTTGGTGGTTTGGTGAGCCAGCTCTTCAAATAAAGGAAGTTACTAGACTAAGAATCAGCATTCTTTAAATCTTACCATGTATCGTAATAGGCATAATTTTCTTCCATTTCTGATTGCTGACACACATGCACCCTTCCCCTAATTTGGGACAAACTCTTGCAAACTGCCACTTTTGCTGGTGTAATTTTGCTTTTAGACTCTTCCTAAAATTTTGTTTTTAGACTCTTTCCAATCAGTAATTTCCACACAGTTTTCCAGACGATGTAATAGAGAGCACACTAGGCTTGGAGATTTCGGTGTGCCGAATCCTGGATTCGGCTCAAATCTGGGCGCATTTGGACATATTCGGGCCAAAATCGGCTGAATATGTCCTGCCCAAATATGAATGAATCTGAATGCAAGGCATTTGGGCTTTGGGGGGTATTTTTGGGTGTTTGTTTCACATTTCAGCCTGCAGGGGCGCATTTTTAAAGCTAGTGGCACCAAAACTTCAGGGTATCATCCAGAAATGCTCCTGATGATGTCACCCAGGTTTGGTGATAGGGGTCCAAAGTTATGAACCCCCAAAGTGGGTTCCCCATCCCCCATTGTTTCTAATGGGAGCTAACAGGAGATGGGGCTACTCTTTGAGGATCTATATTATAACTTTGGACCCCCTGAACCAATTTTACCAAATTTATAGGGTATTGACCAAGCCTAGAGCACACTGCAGAAATGAGTTTGATATCCAAGATCTGATTATTTCCATACCAGAACAATAGTTTTCTAGTATTCTCCTTTCTGCTACTTACTTTAATCATATTTTATAGGTGTCTCCTGGATTCTGGCACTTGCAAATTAAAATGAGTTGTTCCTTACTCAGTTCTTGGTGCTATAGCACTAAGGAAATGAACCATTTATCAATCAGTACTTGTCAGCATTATGAGTAGTTTCAATCAGAAAAATCTGATATGCTGATAAGGGAGACAGGCCAGCCCCCAAACTCCAATGAAAATAGAGTTCATGGGATTTAAACTGATCTAGTCTTCATGGCAACAGTATTTCTAAACTAGCACAGTTCTGGCTGTACTGATTTATATATCATAGCTGATGTAATCTGAAGGATGACATTGCAGCTATGAAGGAGTTGGAGGACAAAGTTATAGGACAGTTTTACAAGCCATGTAAAAATAGTTAACTCAAAAGCCACTGGTGCAAGACAGGATAGATCTTTTTTTAATGTGACGATAAATAAAAAAATTGAACAAATGTTCAGCTACACCTTTCAGTTCTTTTATGTGTTGACTATGTTCAGTGTTTTGCACTAAAATGTCATTATTTTATTTCAGGTATTTGAAATACAAGCAGATGATCAAGAAGCTATCATTGTAGTGCCTGGTATAGGAAGAAGAATATATCCCATTTCACAAGTGATGAGGGAACACCTGTATCAGGTATGACCAGTGAGGCGAGAAGGTCTGTACATGTTTATTCTGATTTACTGTACTGATTCTGAGAATTTTGATTGTGATTAATTGAGCAAGCCACCCAAATCTCAGTAGGATGCCTTGGAAGGGCTAAATGTCTGACTCTGTAATAAGTGATGTTATGTTAGAATCATTTTGATTCTTATTTCTCTTTTACTCAAAGGCAAGAAAATAGTTTCATTATACATCAAGTGTTTGCACTAAGGCAAATAGAAGTAGAATATAAGCCTTTATTGGCATATAAAAACAACTATAAATGGGCAATACAGGTCCGCTGTGAACCACAGAGTTCAGATACAAATAACATTAGTTCATACCAATAAATTAAAACATATATAAATTCAATTGGTCACTAATTGACCCTGATTATTTCAATTAAAAAGTTAGCCATTGCCTCACACTGACTTGCAATGCTGCCATTTAACAGATAGATAGTTTTCAGTGAATCGGTCTGTTCCATCTGTTCTTGGTGCTCTGGTAACAAAAAGATAGGTTGTTGTGGGTTTTCCGGACTATGTGGCCATGGTCTGATAGATCTTGTTCCTAACGTTTTGCCTTCATCTGTGACTGGCATCTTCAGAGGGGTATCACAGAGAGAACTCTGTTATACATTGTGTCTAGTGAGAAGGGGATGTTTAGTCGAGTATATATGGTCCATATACTGATTCCACCAGATTTAGATCACAGGACCAATGTCTCTCAATCATAGGGACTCCTTTAAATCTACCATAAAGCATGGCTGGAGATAGAACATTCAGTCTGGCAATGGAATATGCCGTTTTCTGTTTAGGGCGCATTAAAATATTTAAATATGGGGATGTACAACCATGTTGAAACGGTATCAATAAGCATGAGGGAGAGCAAGTTCTATTTGCAGCAGTGAGTAACTTTTGAAATTCTAATGGCAATAATCTCTTTTTCATACAATCATATACTTCCTGATATGGATACAATCATATACTTCCTGATATGGTGACATATTAAATGAGTCCAACGTAAACCCCAAATCACCTAGTTTGTATAATATAAAGGTGATCCATTTTGAATGTTATGACTCTGTTAACAGCAGATAAACCAGTGAGAATCTTGTTGATAATGAATTGGAAGCCAACGTCTAATTGTTCGAAGCCAAGCGATTGTCTCAGGTGGCCATTGTCCTGTTCCAGACAAAGGACCGCATATGGCACACAGTTTCGTACTCCTATGATATTATGTAAAAATGTCTAATGAATCGCCTTCAGGGAATGATTAATTTACTTGACCCATATTGGAGTACCTTAGAGCACTAAGATAAATAAAATGCAACTTTTTGCTGTATTTGTAACTAATACCCTGAGGGGAAATTTTTTTCAGTTTTTGTGATTTTTAAATTGAGCAGCCTCTTCAAAAATACATATTTTCACATTTTATACATAGCTATATGTTTTAATATCTACAGTCAAACTATTACTGATGTGAAAATGTTTCACTGACATTATAATACGTTGTTATATATTATGAACATGTCTCACAGAACATTTTAAGAAAGAAATTGGTGTACCTGCTTTATTCTGTAACTGACCAGTTGTACTGATACATTGAACCACATAAAACTCCATCCATGAGATAGGCATACAGGTTTCAATTTTTTAATAACATTTTTAAAAAATTAACCTCAGAAATCATTTATTATGGTTTATGCTCTTAAACTTGAGGGGAAGTGATGCAAATCATCCCTGTCACTCTGAGAAACAGAACAAGGTGCAACTTTTCTATTGGCTTCAAAATAGGCAGCCATGAAGTTGCAACTAAAGCACTGAGTAGTGTATTAATCTGGCTTTTATAATGCTAAGTCACAGCCACATTTCAAGGGTACAACTGGATGCTAATGGCTTTCATTTTGTAATGGTAGTCTAGTAAAGTATGCCAAAATAATTGCTAACCTTGTGAGTTAATATGCCAATCAATAAGCAATACTTTGCAATTATAAAAGCTTTCTAAAGACATTCTGCAGAAGGTCGTGAGGCAGAGCTCTTTTCTGTTTCTGAGGATTTTACTGATGCTGAAGAAATTGAGATACCATAGGATAGAAATTCAGGAGGACATGGTAGTGGATATTTTGTTTGCTTAGCCATATGAATAATGTCTGGCAACTGAAACCCAACCACTGCTATGATTATAACTCACGATTTTGATGAATGAATAGTCTACGTGTGTAGCTGTTGTAATCTGTAGTTTCTGATCTGATGAGTGGTCTTAAAGGGTGAAAATATATGATGACTACATCAAAACCCAGCAGAAAGACCATGTGGTTTGTGGTACCATACTCTTGTTAGTAAGATCCATAGGAGAAGTAGCTCTCAAATCTTGTGGAAGCAGAGAGATGCCACGTGTCTTTCCATTCACTTTCAAACTTTGGGCAGAGGCGTAGCTGCAATGGGTACATGGGCGCTGCCATTGCAGTCATGTGGCGGGGTGGGGTGGGGTGGGGCGGGGCATGTCAGGGGCGGGGCATGTCGGGGGCTGGAGAGGGCGCATGGGCAGTTCATGCCCTGGGCACAGTTTCCCCTCCCTTTGTCACTGACCTTGGGCACAAAATAACTACTTGGGCAATAATCACCCCCTTGTTATTCATCTGAAGTCCTCCAGAGGAAGGACACTTTCGCACATGCAGAATAATGCACTTTCAATCCACTTTCAATGCACTCTGCAGCTGGATTTTACTGTGAAAAATAGCAAAATCCACTTGCAAACAACTGTGAATTTCATTGAAATTGCATTATTCTGCATGTGTGAAAGGCCCAAAGAGGAGAAGAGTCAACACTGGCAGTCATAATGTATTCCTTTCTGTTGAAACAAAGCTCTTTTCTAAAAGCTATATACAAGCCTCCCTACGTTGGATCCAGTGCTATAACAGTGATAGAGAAGGCCTTGCATTCAGACTATGAAATTTGAAATGTGGACATTACTCGCTGCTGATCGGGAAAGTATCCTAGGATATTCTTTTGCTCAGTGAAGTAATTCCAGGCATTCAGATTTAACTCTCCCCTTAGCTCTGTTATTGCTTTTTTCCTTCCAGAGGCTGAAAATACTTTTCAGTTAAATCCAGATTCCTGTTAGAGCAACAATTTATTGTGTTCCTCTCCTTTCAAATCCTGATTGAGTCTGGTCCTGCTTTAACCTGTCTTTAAGGGCCCTGTGTGCTTCTTTTCTTTTCCTGCCCTCCCAGGTTCAAACTGCAGATTACCATTTTAAAACCCTTACCTGTCCGCTAAACAACAAGAGAGGGAGTCTAGTCTCCATTATTAAAAGAGCCTTAATCAGAGGCTAAAGTGGTGAGCAGGGGAGAATTGTTTGCTTTCTTCCAAGTCCTCTCAGGAAGCACTTTTTTTCTGGCTGAGTTCATTTCCAATATTCAGGTTCAGCCAAGATAAAATTGGCCCACATGCCTTTTTTGCTATTAAAATTGGGGCCTTGGACAACTTTTTTTTACAACCGAGGTTGATCTGTGTTTAAACACTGCTCTGTTGCCATTTGGCCCGAGCTACCTCATTAGGCTGAAACTCTAGCCTTAGCTTAATCCCTCCAACGATATAGATTGTCTGATTCCTTATACAGACAGACTGGTTCTTCTTTCTTCTTCGACCACCTGATTTCAACTTGTGCCTCTAGGTCTTTGGATGTTCCCTCAGTCATATCTTGCATGTCCATGCCAATACAGCCTATGAAATGCTGCTCTGTTTAATACGAAGAGGCTGTGCATGCAGATTTATTTCCTTCAGACATAAGGACTTGACTTTTAAAATATAAATGTTAATTAATTAATATTTATATCCCACATTTCCTCATGGCTCAAGGCAGCTTATACATGCTAATTAAAAACATTACAATTTAAAAGTAGCAAACTAACTCCTCTTTCCCCCAAGAGATATATACGATTATATTCCATGAAAAGTTTTGACAAATAAAATAGTGTCTCCTTAAATCCCTAAAAGCTGGGGTTCCCCTCGCCTCCCATGAAATCTGTTCCACAGAATGTGAGCAACAGTTCACAAGACACTGATTCTGGTTGATCCCATGTGGGGTGCCTTCATTGGGGGAACTGCTGGTATGTGGTAGCCTGAGTAGGCACACAATAGATGGGCAGCTCTTGCTCTCATGGAGATCCTGCATTCTCTCCTGTCAATTCATCATTTGTCCAATCCCATCTATTTTTCAATGATTGGGATGTTAAAATTAGTTGTTCAGCTTCTTCCAGAGTCCAATTTAGAATTCAGTTCCTAAAGGAAATACGTTTGATTTTAATTCAACAATAAATTGACTCATTCCTTAATCAGAGACTTCAAAGTATGAAATTTAAGCTGAGTTGTAATCTGTGGAAAAATATCAATTGCTGATGTGACTGTTTCAAATGGTATAAACCTCTTTGGAATCAGGTGACATGTTTCATCTTCATTAATCGGCTGCACTGACTGGATTATATTTTATTTGCAACTGTCATTTCCATTTCCTACCTACTCATGTTCAACTCTCAAACATGATACAATCTCCACTGAGAAAGAAAAAGAACAGTAGCAGAAGAATTTGACATGTCATTCAAATGCAGTGAAAATTGCAGTATGTATGTGTATGATGAGTAAAGCTACTACTTCACATTACCACTTTTATGTACTTGACATTAATTTGGAAGCTTTCACACAAGAGGAAGTGCAAAGGTCAGCAAAACATTTTTCTTTAAAATCCTTCAAGACAGGAAATGACAACAGTCTGCATGTTTTTTTTAAAAAGAGATCAAAAGCTGTCTTTAAAAAACTCCTCTGCTGTGGAAAACTGATGTTCAAATTGCTTGGAGCAGCATAAAATATGAATCTACAAGAATACAAATGGAATCTCAAGTTTCATTCATATTATACAAGTTCTGCAGTTAACAGCATTTGGAAAGCAACAAATGGTGAATATCAGGGTCCTGGGATTGTGCAGAAATCCTTTTAAGGCTAAGTTCCTGTCTTCCTTTCACCCCACCCAAATCCCATATTTTGACTCAGCTATGGGTCAAATCTGCAAAAATGTATTAGGCCCTTTCCGCACAGAGGCGGAAGGGCTTGGGTCGGCATTTCTGACGCCGACCCGACGACGCTGGGACCGTCTGCATGGACGGTCCCAGAAAGAACCAGGAAGATGGCGCCGCTGGGCGCCATCGCCCGGTCGACTTACCTGCTCTCTGGCCCTCCGACGCGTCGCCGGGGCCTGGGGACACGCCTCCCCTGCCCTGTGCGCCTGCTTCCGTGTCGCAGAGCAGGGGGGCGTGTCCCCAGGCCCTGGTGACATGCCGGAGGGCCGGAGAGCAGGTAAGTGAAAGGAGAGAGGGGGGGGAGCGCCGGGAAGCCACGTTTCCAGAAAAGTGTGCTTCCCAAAGTTATGGACTCCCAAAGGGGGGGGGGTGCCCCATCCCCCATTGTTTCCAATGGGAGCTAATAGGAGATGGGGGCTACAGTTTTGAGGGTCCATAACTTTGCCCCCTTTGAACCAAACTGCACCAAACTTGGGGGGAATCATTAGGGCAGGCTCCTGATGAGACCCTGAAAGTTTTGAGACTGTGCCTTCAAAAATGTGCCCCCCCAGCCTGCAACCCCCATGGACAGCAATGCAGAAAACTCAATGCAGAACAAAGATTATTGGGCAAATTTCGGGATGTTCTTGCAGGGAGGGCATTCTTGGACGTATCAGCACCAAAATTTCAGAATATCATCTGGAGACTGTCATGATGACACCCCCAAGGTTTGGTGCAGTTTGGTTCAGGGGGTCCAAAGTTATGGACCCTCAAAAGGGTAGCCCCCATCTCCTTAGCAAAGAATGTTTTTGCCGTCCCCAGGCCGCCATATTCTGCCCGTGCGGAAACGGCCTTAGTTGTTGCCAACTTGATGTTCATATCTCCAGGACATCTTTTTTATATGAAAGAATCCATAGAACCTTGATTTTATCTGAGGAGCATGCCTGCACTTGAGCTTAGAGATCAAGGTGCACAGAGACTAATTTGAAAACCCAAGGGACAGAATTATAATGGAATGTCATAATGAAGTTATAACAAAAGGGAATCAGAATACACATGGCATTGAAAGGCTGCAAACAGCCCCTTTTAAAAATGGTAGAACACATAGAAGTATGTTCTCTAAAGGCAGATCAGAATCCAGGCAGATCAGAATCAGGGAAAATGTTGGAGAATCCAGAATGTTGTCACTCACAAGACAAAGTCAAGGGCAGGTCAAACTAAATTTGAAGTCAGATTCTGGTCTTAATTTTTGGTAATGTTGGTACAATTAAATTAAAAAACAAAACAAAAGATGATTTTCTGTCCTGCAATACTCTAGGAATCCCCCCCCCCCCATCTGAATGGTAAAAAAACACAGATCAGGAGAAATCCTTGAATGTCATGGATACTGTGACATTGTTCCCCTCCATTTTTGCTCCATCTGTTCCATTGAGTAGTATGGCAGAACAGAGCATAGTGGAAGGAATAGACATCCTGGAAGCATGTAATATTTAGATGAAGGAATATTTTACAAGATTTAGTATCATATAGGAAATATTTTGAAAACTTGGGTATTAGTCATGCAACATCTAGGCAACAGCTGTTGTGTTATATCTCATCTAACTCCTTGCGCAGCAATAACTGCTGTTCAAACCTCTTCCTTTCATTGTTTTTCTCTCTCCCTCCTTTCTGAATAGTCTTGGAAGAATACTGAATTCACAAATATCAGTTGTTCGCATCATAGACATACTTTAATTTCAGGAACTTCTTTTCCAAATAACATTGAGTTTCCCATATAATGTGTCTGATTTTCTGACTAAAGCTTTTGTTATTTGTTTCTGGCATTTTATTTATTTTAAGACTATGTATACTCTTGTTTTATACCCAAGTCTCTAGGTGGCTTACATAAAACAATAAATGATCAATAAAACATTATAAATAAACTATGGCTGATTCCGCATTGGCCAAAACCAGCAGTGTGAAAACGGTGTGAAAATGGTGTAAAAGCATTTAAAACAGTGTAAAAGGGTTTATACTGTTTTCACACCGTTTTCACACTGCTGTTTTCGGCCCATGTGGAATCAGTCGTTGTTAGTAATTGTTTAAAGGTAGGTCAAGCGTATAAGAACTGGGATTTCCATATACCGGTAGATTGGTTGATATTATGAAAGACTGTTAAAGATTGGTTATTATCAGTACCTCATTGAATGCATGACATAATGTAATACTGTTATATCAGAAAGCAATGTATTTGAATAGCTATATTTGAATAGGTTCCATTAATTCTGGTTCATGTTCTAACATGAAATGCAGTCCATAATTTGGTTTTTATTACACATAAATTAGGATTTCCTAATATAGTACATGTAAACAGCAGTCTTCCCATGGTTACAGTGCCAATCCAATGTGGTCACCCTCATATTCCTCACTGCCCCAGAAACTATATGCATCAAACAACTTGCTAGGAAGGAGTGGGTGAAATTCTGTTCCCTTTACTATTCAATATATCAAAGTATCTGTCATTATTTTATAAGGGACAGCTTTTAATTTCTACAGTACAATTCATTACGAGCTATCTACTTCTATAGGAGCAATAATCGAAATGGGGAGAGTTGTGGTAATAGTAAAATTGGTCTTCTCAGCTAGACACAGATAATGCCAGACACAATCAACCCCCCCCCCCACCATCTATCTTTCAAAGCATATCTAAATTGCCATTCTCAGACCCTAACTAGATGTTACTTTTTACAAAAATTTGTCATGGGGACTTGCAACTGCAAGTCACAGGCCCCGTCTGCACATGTGGAATAATGCACTTTCAATTCACTTTCTATGCACTTTGCAGCTGGATTTTACTGTGTGGAATAGCAAAATCCAGTTGTAAACAATTGTGAAAGTGGATTGAAAGTGAACGCATGTGTGGAAGGGGCAGGTCTTGTATGTGTGGAAGGGGCCACAGTGGCGACTCCTGTGTGAAAAACACTGACAGGTCCAACTCTGATTGTGACAATAGCACAAAGTTTAGAGGAGTTCCTGTGTTTTCTCCCCCTACAACCACTGTTTTCAGCAACTGAAATGACCTGGAGGCAGTGGGAGTGGACACTGTTCACCTTACAAGCCAGTAGTACATGCACAGCCTTCTAACAGAGTGAATAACATTTACCCCCTCTTCATTTCTGAAAAACGTATGTGTGGAAGCGAGGAGACCCCCCCTTCCCCGCTGCAGCCCCAATCTGAATCGGTCCCATCTGTGCTTTTTGTGCAGGATTTGCCACGGGGAATTGCTGCTGCACTATGGCTGCAAGTCCCTGTGGCAACCTCAAGTAACATGTAGTGCGGTTGTCAGGGGTTGCAGATTCTGGGTGTAATCTGCTACTGTAGAAATCACTAAAGCTTCCTCTGATTTTAATGTAGCAAAGATGCAGCTTTTTTTAAAAACCTAGTTTTTGAAAACCCATAAGTACAAACAAAATAAATACACAAAATAAATAACAAAATAAATGTTATTATAAATACATCATGTTATTATATTATACTGTTTTACAGACATAATCATATTGCAATGACGATTCTATTATATGACTATAATTATAGTATAACAATGGCTTCTATGATGAAAAAAAAGTTAAAAATGCTACTGATATGCCCACAATATAATAACCTTCATGATTAATCGAATAAAAGGCAAAAATAGAATTCCTCCACACCATATCAGATTCTCTGGGCTAGCACAGATGTCAGTGAACTGTTCCTTCAAGAATGGATTGGGCAGCCTCAGGAAGGCAGGTGAAGGGATGAGGTGATTCTGGCCCAGTTAATCCACAGATAAAATTGTTGCATCTTGCTCACTACATGTATGAATGTTGTGGTTTGCCAGTATTCTGCTGTGTGGTGCCTTGTGCTATCAAAGGAAAGCTTTCCCCATTGCAGCAATACTACTCTCTCAGTGGAATGAAGAAATCCTCCCATTTGGAGAAAACTTCAAGGTTGAGTTTTTAATTAGTACATAAAGATTATTTTTTTTAAAAAAATCTAATACCAAATACGAGCAATTAACAATCCACACTGAGCAGAACTAACCATCTAAACTCGCTGGGCATAGAAGAGTGTGACTCTGCTCAGGATGACACTAATTGCAACACAGCAATCTCAGTAATTGGCAAATTCTCAAGAGCTTACTAGATCCTCTCGTTCTTGAGGTCGAAAATGCTGACTTTGTCAGCTACATGAGCAACCCAGTCCAAAGGGTGGTGGTACAGCAGCGTCTGGGATGGTGCCACGACAGTACACCCATGCTGCCTCCAATGGGGTTTCAGGCAATGAGAGAAGGGTGGGGATTTACCTCCCTCCCCAGCAACTTGAAAAATCCCATTTGGAAGACTGCCTTGTGCTGCACTTTTTGGTGGCGTAAGTCAACTGGTGGTGTATTGGGTGTTCCAGGGCTGAAAGTTCTTTGGGAAATGACTATAGTCAGCGCTGTCCCTGGAAACTCCGCCAGAACATCTCCTGGAATGCCAGCACAGCCTCCTGTGGCATAGAAGTGATAGCACTGGGGAACACTTCCTGGTTCCTGCATCACAGGGCCCTACCACCGGGGCATGTCCCTTGGTACCAGCATCTGTGCCACTTTCCACAGTGCTGGTAGTATGGACACCAGTGCAATTTTTCTACCACTTCCAATGCAGCTTCACCCTGCCCCACAGGGGTGGGTGGGGGCGTTGCCCTGCTGCTGAACCCCCCCATTAAAAATCTATACCTACGTCTGCTCTTGTTCATTAAAAACCTCGTTATGTTTTATTTTGTTGTTGAAAGCTCTTTAACCCACTTCTCAGGTAACAGGGGCACATTAAAAAAGAGTGGAAGTAAGCATATTTGTCTCCCTCAATTATGTGTGGATGAGATGCTGCTAGTGAGACTTGAAAGTTCATTGTGCACATGCTAAAAATTATTTTTCATCTGTTCAGCATCTCTCAGTGGCAGTGCAAGTTAGAAAACGTTATTGGGAGTAAGCGTATTTAAACAGGCCAGAGTATGACTCTGTTTAGGATTGCTTTGTCCTTCTACTTCACCTGATAGGTACATTCAACAAGTTTGTTCTTACCTATTCTTCCTTCATCCTTCCACAATGCTGTGAGACATCCCCATGCCAACCCTGTTATATGATATTGCTTTTACTTTCTTTTTGCTTTTTAAATCCTTGTATATTCATGAAGTTATACTGGTATTTCACTGTCATTAGGACAGCATTGCAGGCACATATTGGACCACAATTTTAGAATTAAAATTCTTCAATGCACACACACAGTAAAATTCTGTTACTAGAAGCAAAAGAACATATTTACCACTGACACACAGATAAGAAATGAAGGAAAAACATGAGGTTTAATATAAAAATATTTCAATTTAATTGGTTCAACAAAAACAAAATGGTTGAAACAAGTAGCAAACACATTTCACTGTAAACATCATAGGGAGACATATCTCAGAATTAAGCAGTTTACAGAAATTTTTAAAAAATCACAGAAGACTTGCTCAGTAAGTTCTAAGGATCTCAATGGTATCTTCAGCACACTTTATTTTAATGGAATGAAATGGAGTCCAAATATTTTAGCAATGTTTTAATTGAAGTAGTTGCTGAGTAAAGCATTTCAGTATGAATACTCTATCCCTTTTTTAGGTTTTTCCAAACTGAATGTAATGTTCTCAATAACACATTCAGTAACTTAACAAAAATCTGAATCAGAGTCCATACATTCCATTAACAAATGAATTCATTACATCTATAAGAATGATAGAACTAGTCCTATAGATCGCTGCACAAGCAAAACAGTCAAAATTATTTATTGATGCCTAGTTTCCATTCTATCCTGGAAATCTGGGCAGGGAAGAAAAAATAATTTGTGGAATATGGATGGACAAAATATGTGGTCCTGGATGTGAGCCTGTATAGTGATGGATCTTGGATGGCTAAGCGGTGGATCTTTGTGGTCAAGGGCATACTGCAGTACCTGGCCAAGCAGAACTGACCAGAACTCTGAAACTTTTTTCAACCAGTCAAAATCATTGGTGTCCTACAGAGGAAGAATTTAAAATACAGTTTGCACTGCTGCTGTGATTGAGTGAGAATCCAGACTCACTGGTTTTTAGACTACTAGCCTGTTCATGCTCTCCAGTCAAATGTAAAAAGCAATGCTGTAATATTTATATCACTGTCTCCTTTGTGAGCTAGAAATGAGAGAACTGGATGGTCCAAAAATACTCGCTTCAGGGAGTGCCTGGCTGTGTGATGTCCAACATAATTTCCATCTGCTCCACATAGACATCTTGTTTTCAGTCCACTACATCATGGAGCAGTTTCCCATTTTGTTCAAGTTTGTTCATTTTTCAGTCCTTCTGCCTGAACTAGAATGAATCCCTACTGTAGATTGTACTGTACTCAGAACTTCCAACTGCAAGGGGACTTCCAACTGCATGGGTGAACATGATCTTGGCAGTTTTTCTCACTTTGCCATGTTATCAGGAGCTTCTGTCACCCATGGACACATCCTCATTGCCTTGGCAACTCAGACATGGTCTGCATCCTGGCTGATTCTGGTGGCTGGGTTGTATCCTTACAGTTGCCCTGGCAACCAAAACTGCTCTATCTCATACCTTGGCTCCTGGTGCCAGGGGCATATCTACAGAGAATGGCACCCAGGAAAAGCTCTCAAACTGTGCCCTCTAATCTCCTGTTATGGTCCTACTGATACACCCCAATATTGCATTAGCCTTTTTTGTTGCTGCTTACACTGACTGCTCATATTTAACTTACTGTCCACCCACATGTCAAGATCTGGTTCTCACACACTAGTACTCAGTAGTGAATCCTCCATCCAGAGAGAAAGCGGGGGAGAGAGAGAAGGGGAGGAAAAGAAACTGGAAGAGGAAGGAAAGTGAGAGAAAGGGAGAGAGAAAGAGAAGGGGGAAGAAAGGGAGAAATAACTTTGGTGACAGTGGGTGGATTGGGGGGAGCACTGTTTCACGTCTGCTTTCTCCCAAAGACAGTCTAATGGGGTGGAGGAAAAGATTCCTCCAGGGCAGCTCACCTCCAAGAATGCCCTGGGCTGGGGAAGGAGAGTGTAGCACAAGACTGTGCAGCCCCTGCCCCTGCCCACAGGCTCACCACGAGGAACAGCCAGGTCAGTTGTGGAAGCAAATGTGACCTGAAGGAAATGGGAACTGGCAGGTGACCACTCTTGCATGGCCTTCCCTGCCTCCAGCAGCAGCTACTGCGGCTCAGCGGGAGTGCTGCCAGGAAAGCTGAGGCTGACCTCCGCACCTGTAGAGGGCAGAGCAGCTCTTCTGGGGCAACTCCCTCTGACAAGGGCTGGGAGATCTGCATTGGCAGAGATTCTGAATCCTCTTCTCAGAACCCCTGCCTCATCTGTGCTCATGTGTTCTGGCCATAGCCAAACATGTCCCCACCTGACCATTGAATTAAAATGGCGCCTGGGGCTCAAGCCCCTTTCAACCTCCTTGTTATGCATCTGCCTGGCTCCCAACCATGTATGAGCCTGTGCTGTCATTCTGGCTCCTCAGTAGCTTTACATGCCAGGTGACAAACGGCTTGCTGACTTCTCCAGCCAGCTTTCTCCCAGGCTTCCAAAGAACCAATCTCCTCTGTTTAGAGTTTCCTCCTCCAGGCAGAATAAAACAACACAAGAAAGTTCCGAGCTGCAAGATGTTAAGAAGGTCCAATAGCCTTTTTATTCAGGAACCAGAGGAAGTCTCTTTAGGTAACAAAGAGAGGATGGATACTAATTCCTAAGAAGCCAAACCTCTGAGCACATTTTAGAAAAGATTCCCCCAGCCTCTTTGTCCTCATCAATTATCTGATTTTTTTAGCCCGCAGATGGTGCTTGTTATATCGGCCATTCCCATTAATTAACCCTCAGGTGTTTTCATTCAAGAAATGACCTCCTCTCCTCCAGGCAACTCCCCAACTGGTAATGCTTGAGGCTGCCATGCAACTCCTGCATACACCCTCCCACGCAGAGGGTAGATGAAAAACATCTGTCATCAAGCCAAAGCCACAGATGCGGACTTTGCCCACTATCTAAAACTGTTTGATATAGTTTTCCTCCAGGAGACTTGGATGATGGCCACATTTTCTTTTCCAAACTACTCTGTAATAACATCTGAGGCCTCCGGGAGTGCAAAAGGAGGTAGACCCTCAGGAGGCTTGGGGATACTTATATCCACAAGCTTGAAGTTAAGCATCAAAAAAATTCCCACTCCTTGTTCTAAGGCTTTGGTAGTACTATTGCCTTGCAAAGACTTTGATATAATTTGTGCAAACATATATCTTTCTCCCTCCCAATCTAGGTCTCAGACTAAAGGAAAATGGTTAGAACTGGAAGAGATGATTTTATACCTATTACAAAATTATCCCATGGCCTACTTACAATAATAGGGAGACCTGAACGCTAGAATGGAGTCAATAATGTGATAGTTTGCTACTGGACAGATTTAATTCTTGTGTGCCAGAAGGATGTTGGGCCTACTTCCTTTAACCCAAAGAGAAAAGCTTTGGATGCAGGCTAAGTAATTTTGCAGGGCTACTTGCTTTTTATATCAGTTGTCCCATAAGTTTAATTTAGCAATCTTGAATATAGCACTCCACCCAGGTGATTACCTCGCCCATTGAATTACCTGCACTGGTCAGAGCAACAGAGCTTCAGTTATTGACCTACTTTTTTTGGTGTCACAAGAATTGAAGTGGGCATGATCAGCCATTTTGAAGTTATGCATGATCGGAAAGTTTTTCTGACCACTTTCCATTAACCCTTGGTTTTAGATATACGTACTCGTTTCCGGGCTAAGATCTAGGATTATGCATACGGAACTGGCAGTACAGGAAGTGAACAGTCTGGAGAAGGAAATGCGAATGATGATATGAGGAAGCTATTTTTTTGTGAACTGGTTTGATTCAGAAGATATATATATAGGTAAAATGCTGTATCATCAAAGTACTATTAGATATGTGTGAAGGGAGACTCCTGAAGCCATTTTAGGAGACCACTATGAACAAACTGTTGCAAATTCTTAAACCCCTCCTGTCCAAAAGCAATGTGACCAGCCAACATAAAGGGACCGCTGACAAACAATGGTTTGATCATGACTGTAGAATGGCCAAAAGAAACCTGCTAAGACTATTCCATCAGTTCAAAGAGGGCGTGACTAAAAAAAGAACTGGTAATGGAAGGAAAAAAAAACTTATAAGGCTTAAGGTAGTATTTAGTAAATAAATATAAGAAAAAAATGTCCATTTTTCACAAAGAGTAATGGCAATCTCTAATCAAGGCGGTAAGATCAAGGTGACTCTGCCACTTTTGGGAGACTAACATGGGCCAGTAAGATAATAATCTTAGTAAGATTGGGCCCAGCTAATCCCCAATAACACTAACAATCTAGATGGAGAATTTTTCCAAACTTTTTACAAAACCATCAGCCTTCTTTGGGACATTATATTTTCACTTTCGGATAACACACCTACATGGCCCCCTGTAACCAGAAGCAGAAGTCGCGACTTATGATTCTCCAAATTTAAAAGATCTGGGAAAGTTTCCCAGGGAATGACTCATATATCCCCATGGATCTATTGAGAGAGTCAACATTGACTGGTGGGCTACAATCCTAGCTGAACTTTTCACGATCCTAATAACACAGGCTATATTCTAACAGATTGGAAAGAAGCCGCATAATCGTCCCTATATTTAAAAAAGGGGTAATCACGGACCCAGCTCAACTACAGGCCAATCAAAACGCTTACTTAATCGTCATAAGTAAGATATATACCAACTACCTGTGCACAAGGTTTCTGGCATGGCTCGAGGGAGAAAAGCTGTTAGAGATCGAACAAGGAAGTTGGACTTCCGAAAGGGATCGATCAGCAATGGACCACTGCTTGATTCTAAACCATCTGAGTTGACAAATATGTTATTTAAACTCCAAAGAGGCTCACTATATGCAACCTTTATTGACCTCAAAGGCAGCCTTCTCGATAATGTGCCACAATGATCGCCTCTATGGGCCAAACTAGCAAACAATTCAATATTGACAAACGTTTATTGCACACTAATAATCCAACTGCATGAGAAAACACCTCTTCGCGCAGTAAGGGTGACACAAGAGGGACATCTAACACCATCTATACCAGGTACAGAAGGGATGAAAAGGCAAAGGGTCTGCCTCTTCTAGCACCCCATCTATTCAACTTTTATGTCAACTCTTCATAATAGATTTGCAGGATAAGGACGTTCATGCTCCCTACACTTTCTCAGGGAAAACTACCCATTCTAATGTATCGGGATGATAACCTTGTCGCCTCTCACTAACCAAAGTAGGGATTAAGAGAGCTCTAAAATGCGATAACCCAAAAATCAATGCTTTGAGGAACATCCTAATTATGAATTATTCCAAGCCAAAATAAGATACATTTTAATGCCAAGGTTCAAGAAGGAAAGATGGACAATCGAAGGAGCATCCAATTGAAGTCAGGTCAAATTAGCTTCGTGGATCACTTGGGTGGTAATTTTCCAGTACTAATGGCAAAGCCTACAGCTCATATCTCAATCCCTTGTCCAATCTGCTCAAAAGAGCAAGCTTAGCCGATACTGAGATTCTACACACGCACTCCAGGGGGGAGGATACATTCCAGCTGTTGTTAGAATTGTTTATAGCAAAGAATCCAGTCCACCCGAATTAAGCATATGGAGCCCATTGGCTAGGTAACATATCCAATTACGCACCTTTGGAAAAGTTACAACAACATTCCTTAGATCTCTATTCAAATTTACACCAAAATGCATCGCATCCAACACTGTATTGAGACATGGAAGCAGGAATGAAGCTAAAGTGGAACTATAGTCCTGGAAGAGTAGCCATCAAATATTGGATTAAAGTCCACCTACACCCCCAGGGCCTATTACCAGCATTTCTGTCCAACATCACCATATCCAATCTGGTCGGAGAAGATTATCCCTGAAGCTTAAACAGATTGGGCTAGAACTCCTATGCTGATGCTTGAATGGGACTTTGCCCTTAGCAGCTCTTAAAGATAAAGGTATATCAACGATTGGATGCACATTGACTACCAAAATGATAATGCCTCACTTCCTGCCTCCTATATAGACCATTGAAATCTGGTAGTGGTACAGTAATGGCCCCCTACATTCAACACACATTACCATAGCCAGATACCGATGGGCCTTTTCTAAAGCACGGGTTTGACGCATTTCCATCATCCATAGCTTATAGGGCAGATTTGGGAAAACCCCTTGACATTTGGAGGAAATGTTTTGTAATTCTGGGGATGTTGATTCTATGATTACATATCTTAAGCTACACTGCATGCACTGCATAAGGCCGGAAGAGAGCTCTTTATTTTACCTCTGCTTGTGCAACACAGCTTGATAATTGCAAGGGATTCTGACCAAGAGATTAGGAAAATGCTGTTGGAAGACAAGGATGCAACCATCTCCCAGCAGGTAGCAAAGTTCTGTGCATTGGCGTATAAAAAACGCAAGGGCCTACTTAATCAGGGATGAGCTGAAAGTCAAACATTCATGTAAAATGGATTTGAAACCCTGTAATAATTGTTGTAATTTGCTGTTGACATGGGATGTGTGCTGTTGTTTTGTTTTGTCTTTGCTGGCCTTTGGCCGTATTAAACTATCTATCTATCTGTCATCTGCGTCCAGTCAAACACCAGGCAGCCAGGCAGATGCATCTACCTGGTTCCTTTTGTAGCATTTGATATTGCCATGGTGAAAAGCATGTTTTAGCTACTCTGGGTCTCAAGGGTTGTGGAATTCCATGAATAGATATACTTTGACATATAATTACAAAATGTTCATTACAAACGCCCTGTAATTACATTTAAAAATGTGTTTGTTTGGAACAATGACATCAAAAATAGCAGGACACATCAAGCAATTACTTGATATAATTTCTGTATATCTTTCCGCATTTTTTTTTAAAAAGCTCTTATGTGCAAGCACAATTTGGACAAAAACATTCTTTTTAATGGTGAGCCAGGAACAGTTGAATAATCAATTTAAAATAAAGAAGAAAAAAATTGGTTAGAATTTTTCTATATCATTTTGTTTATTTTTATTTTTTTAAAGTTAACACAAATGTTTAAGATCATACCAATAAAATATAGTTAGCCTTGGGGCAGGGGCAGAGGCTTCTGTAATTGGGCACCAGATTCACTCTGTTTTAAAAATGGCACAGATATTGAGTTAGGAGGCCATATGCACCTATCATATGACTTCCATATATTAATATAATTTAAATACTTGAAATTAGATCATTAGGAAGCCTAATAGTGATGGTATATATTCAGGGCTGGAGAGAGGGGAAACTGTGCCCAGGGCACGCCTGTGCCCTGAGCCCCTGCCACGCCCACGCCCCGGAACGCACCCACCATGCCTTCGCACCCGGTGCATCATGCACCCCCATCCCCTTAGTGCCACGCCACTGAATATTTCACAATGGTATGAGATGTAAGGAACTGAGACATATATCTCCACTATATCTTCAGTTATCTTTGGGTATGTGAGTACTTCTAAAGTTACTTTATTCATGTAAATTATCTGATTCATCAACATTTGATGACTCATCTGACTCTGATTGGACTCCACAAAACAGATTTGTATCTGAGGCAATGCTCCTGGCTAGGTGGCTGCTCTGGGATGGCTCATTCACATGTGCAATTCCTCATAATTCTGCATGCATTTATGAATCTGAGCTAACACAATAAAAAGGAAGCACTCAGGTGCTGGCAAACCAATCGTTGGGCAGATTCACACATGCAAAGCCATCACTTAATAGCTAATGTCATCACTTGTTGACTCATGCACGCACAGGTGAATAGCCTACATAGAAAACATTGTTTAAAATGATATGAAAAAAACTGTGTGTAGCTGATTCATATTTTTGATGATGAAGCCATTGATTGATGAATATGCATGACCGCTTCTGCTTTACCAATAACAAAAAGGGCAGGTCAGCAAACCATGTGCCACTTTAAGTAATCATCGTAATAAAATAATCTGACAATTCTTTTCTACACGGAAGTGATTCTTCACACCACAGTTTGAGCAAAGTTCAAATACTCAGGTCTACCTACAATGGAAAATTAAAGTGGTTAGAAAAAGGGATACTGAGTTATGCTTGCTATATAGTTCAGTCATTTTTACACAGCAAGCCTCAACTTTCATGCGTTCTTTCTGTCTTGGTACATTTGTCCGCTTACAAGACAAGTGAAATAAAAAGAAAAGAAAATGCAAGATCTTAAAAGGGAAAGAAGAAATAGCAGAGGAAACAAAAGACAATGAACCCGATGACCCAGTTGATAGAATAAATGTAGATTATCACCATGTCCATGTCAAACCACCATCCTCGGCTATCATCCTCAAAGTCCATATAATCCATCCTGTGTGCAGCGTGAGGGAAATGCCTTCGTGTAAAAGAATCTGTGCTCCTCTGAAAACCTGCAGAAGCAATTTGGTCACAATTTTGTTAAAAAGTCAGCAATTTCATATTCTTTCTTAATCTTATTTTTTTTACCTGCATGGAGAAAAAGAAGAGGAAGCGGCAGGCTACTGCACATCATAGGTAGGGCAGGATCTGGGAAGAGGGCAAGTGGAGGCAGGAGCCCTGGGAGGAAGGCAGAGAGGGGGTGGTGGCACAAGGTGAGAGAGGCTCAACTGCCCAGTAGAGATGGCTTGCTCTGCAGGTCATATGCCCCATTTTCTGTTAGGCTGCTGCTAGGAGGTAGGAGAGGCTCAACTGCCTAAAAAAGAGGGCTCGTTCTGCAGCACTTGAACCCCATTTCCCCAATTAGGCTGCTGTTGATAGGAAGTGGGGGAGGCTCACTTGCATGGAAGAGATGGCTTGTTTTGCAGCATATGTGCCTCATCCCCCTAATTAGGCTGCTGCTAGGAAGTGGGAGGGAGGGAAGAGGGAGGCCTCAGAGGTGAGTCACAGCCCTTGGTAAGGCATAAGCTGCAGCTTGTATGGTGAGCAAATAGAGGGCGCTACAGGTTCCTGAGATGTTCCAAGATATCAAGTTCTATACAGTGGTAGACAGAGACCCCCAGGTAACCTTCCTTGGCCTTGCTAATCCCCCTCCCCTCAGTGAAGCACACTCTACTCGTTCATCTGCAGAACCTTCCAATTCCTTGTCTTCCTGCCCAGTCCTTCAAAGACAGAGCCAATGGTAGTCTTTGGACATGCAAAACTTCTAGAGGAGGGCACTTATGGTGCATTCAAAAAAATTCACAGTGAGAGTGAATTTTGGAGACTGGTGACCGTTAACAGTTTAGAATGTGTAAGGTGGCCCTCTTTCCTGACCCCTTGCTCTATACTCTACTGAGGTACTGCAAGCCCTGGAGCAGCCTGGGGTTGAATGGAAAGGAAGGGAAAAGTGCAGGCCTGTTTTGGGGTAGATTCTCCCTTTAATGGGGATTTGAAAGGAGAATCTGGGTTCTCTAGTTTAAACAACATTGAAAATTATGCTGTTCCAGGGTGGATTCCTCCCCTCTTGATTAGCATCTCTTTCAATGCTGTTTAAACTAGGGAGCCCAGAGTAAGGTAGATTTAAAAGGAGAATCTGGGCTCTCTAGTTTAAACAACATTAAAAGTGATGCTGTTTCAGAGTGGATTCCTCCCCTTCTAAAAATAGCATCACTTTCAATGTTGTTTAAACTAGGGAGCCCTGGGTGTGTTCAGATTTGTGTGTTAGGGCATGTTCTACAATGTGATGGTGACTTTGAGATGACCTGGTGCAAAAAATGTTGTTTGGTTGTGGTGGGGGAGGGTGGCCGCCCAGATTTTTGCCCCAGGCTCCATTTTCCCTAGCTATGCCTCTGCAACCAGCAATTTGTTTTCAGTTATTTGCAAATGCTAAATGCTAGCTTTAAAATGTATGCAAAATAGATTTATGTATATACGTCTCAGTCCCATAATTCTGACTGTGAGACCCAGTTTCATAATTAACATCTACCCCAAATAGAAATTTTGCATTATCAGCATCTTTTCAAATGTGTTGGTTTTACCTACGCTGATTTAGTTTAAGATTTCCACTGAAAGGGAAAGCTCACAGCCCCAATTTACACCAGGTTTTAAAAGTTTTTAAAATATTCTTTTAGTCTCTTTTAGCCTTCTAAACAGTATTCCAAAACAAGCACATGTTTTTTATTTCTATGTTAGAAATAAATGTGTAACTGTCAAAGCCCTGCCACTGGGGTGAAAACTATTTGCTTTCCACACATAAATCTTCAATGTGCAGCATGCTCTTGAGAGGACTCTAATCAAGTTGGCTATATGTGATTCACGTGTATTTATTTCTACTCTTATAGCAAATATAACACAATATGCCAGAAGACTACTCTTGCATCAACAACTTTGCATCATCTTGTAATCACTATCATAGTATAATTATGCAAACATTTAGTGACATTAGTCGCTTCAATTGAGAAGATTTAGATGAACAGATGTAATGCATCTTTGTGTGATTTACTTTAAGCAAACCTGCTTTACCCTGGATTAGACTTTGTAATGTAATCATTTTACATTCAAGAATAGCAGTTCTATTACTGTAATTGTTCTTACTGTGGAAATCCACAGATATACATTGCATACTGTATTATCAAAATATTTGACCTAATTTTGCCCACCCCATGGACAGCCCCAACGGAATAAATCAGTGATAAATATACAGTGGCCCAGGGATGGCAAAACGCCACCCCTGGGCGGCTATTCACATCGCAGCAGCGCCATCCTGGTCGCCTGAAAGCGGCGTGAAGCCGCTGCTTTTAACCTCGCAAAACAAGCAAGGATTTTGCAAAGGAGCGTCTTCCCAGCAGTGTGGTGCGAACCGCACCATTGGGAAGATGCTGCTTCCCCTGTCGCCTCCACTCACCGTCATGTCCAGCGTCGCCCTGGAGGGCTGCAGGGACCCACCCATGCTGCCCTCCGTCCCCTGAAGGTCGGAGGGCAGCGTGGGCTGTCCCTGCAGCCCTCCAGGGTGACGCTGGACATGATGGTGAGTGGAGAGGGCTGACTGAGAGGCGGCTCTGGCTTGGGGGGAGTGGGGGCCGCTTGCATGCTAGCGTGCGAACAGTCTCAGAGCCTCCATCAGCATAAATTATGCCGGTGGAGACTCGTTTCCGCCCATGTGCGGAAAGGGCCTAAATGTAGCATAATAATATTGGGAACAGAATCCCTTGGTTCCCACTTTCCCTGCACATTCTTGTACAATTATCTTGGGTCTAAATGCTAACCTACTGCTGTTGCTGTTGCTACTGATGTTCCCCTTGGCCAGTTACATTGTAATGCTTTTGGAATGAGAAGGGGAAGCACAAGAGCTTTTACACTCAATCCAATTACATATTAGGAATACATAACCTAAAACAATTATCCAGTTTATTAATGTAATGACTACCATGTTTCACCTTTGCTTTTGACCTTTCAAGGAATGTGTATATCTTGTGATGTTAGAATGACATATGATCAATTACTGTTTATAAAGATTTTTCAAAATGGAGGTTTTCATGTTTTTCCTTTTTCATCTCAGAAAGCAAAAGTGCAACTTGATAACCAGCCTCTCCTAATCTAATCAATATGAATCTAGAGCTAATTTGCTTTGTTTAGTTAGATTATTTAATGTCAGGTTAAAGTTTTTGATTTTTTAACAACTTTTTGTGAAACTTGTGGGGTTGCATTGATCATATGTTATCAGCACATGTTACATTGTTTAACTTCAGTAGTGTTATACAATGAAGTATTAGGAATATTCCTTTAAACTGCATGTATGTAGTATCTCTTATCACACAGCTGTATGGGATGACTATCATTATTATCACCTTAACTAAGCTCTCCTGTGATTGCCATGATTGCCAAACTAGAGAAAGTTTTAAGCCAGCATGGGCAGTGCTAGCCTGCTGGTTAAATTTGAAAGTATCTTCTTTGTAGCTTAATTGTAATAGTATATTGGCAGCAATTTTGCTGTATCTAGAGACATTATTTTTAGGTGCTCTTGCCTCCATTTCAAGTCCTAAAAAACTGAAGACTTGCAGAACTCCAGTGTCTCAATACACATTTTGTAATTTTTTTGAGAGATAAGCCTTTCCCCCACATTCAGCTGCGTTGTAATTCATTAGGTTTGTGTAATTTTTTAGAGTATTATGCAATGTGACGTTAATTGACTGAGGCTGAAGAAGACAGCCAAAATAGGAAAACATTCACATTCCTGTCCTATATATTATATATGTTATGTTTTTGTAATTGTAAACAACAATTGATAAAAATTGTATATATTACATCATTGCCATCGCAAACAATAGTTTCTGTATACTAATTGGCCACGAATTGCGTATTATTTCATAGTGTATTGTCATTATTTATCTTGTCACTGTGATCCCTTGTTTTTGTCTTTAAAAGTATTATGCATATCTTGTGATGAAATTAAGCAAAACAGTTTGTGGGTTTGGAAATAGCATTATTACAAAAATATTTATAGTGGGATTTGTTTTTCTGACAACTCAACACCAATCAATTTAATGTTATGCTTAAGAGAATTGAGTCTTGCATGGGCATGCATACAAACACATATATGCAACCCAACAACATTAAGTATATTTAGCGCTGATGAATTTCATAAATTTCAGATGAGTAAGGCTATGCTAATTAGTCTTTTTAAAGTTAATAGGGCTGACTTGTAAATTTAGGTGGAGGGAGGGGGAGGGGTGGCATGCAAGGGAGGGGATTGAGTGAGGGGTGGCATGCAAGGGAGGAGAGGGAAGGGGAGGGGGCCCGGCATCTGGACCTGGCCCACCCACCCTAGCAGAGGGAAGAGGAGGGGAGGGGAGGGAGGGGTAGCATGGAAGGGAGGGGAGGGAGGGAGGAGGGGTGGCATCAAGGGAGGGGAGGGGAGGGAAGTAATTTCATACTTGAATAGGTTAATTAACAGCTACTTATAGCAGTCCAAAGTTTGGGTGTAGAAATATGACCTAAGTGATGCAGAAGATAGCTTCTCCTCTCTGAAAGTTTGGCCCCACATTTGTGCCTAATGCTATGATAGAGTTATTTCTCTCTCTCCAATATTCTGAAATCTGCTAGCAGAACTCAAATGGTTCCACTTAAAAGCAGTATACAGAGGGCTACAGTTACCCTTGGTTGAATAAAGCCCTGTGTGAAATGCAAATCTAATAAATTGCACAAATCTTAGGGTTGCCAGACTGGAGATTTGGGAGTGAAGCCTGGGGAGTGTACCGTTTGGAAACGGTACTAACCTCTGTGGAACAATTCTGTGGAGTCCACTCTCTGAAAGAGCAATTTTCTCTAGGAGGGCTCACCTTTGTTGTGTGAAGGTAAACTGCAATTCCAGATCTCCAGATGCCAGCTGGAGGCTGGCAACCCTACAGTTAACCTAAACTCTTCCAAAACAGTTTTTAAACAGTCTCCTCTGTGCCACCTCCTGTGGCAGTATACATATCCTCAATTACAAACTACATGTATTTACCAAGGAAGTGTACATTTGCTTATAGCTATCTGATATAGCTATCTTAACTACCAGTTTAAAATAATATAGTTCATTTTTTCTGCATGTATAACATATTGGCCCTGAAGAAAATAAGGGTTTTCTGGTTGTTCCAGAAAAGTACCAGAAATAAAATAATTTAAATTATTCTTCTACACTAGTGTTACTTTTGTAAATGTACAGCAACAATAACTATATTAAAAAACCAACAACTAATTGTTTTAATATTCTGTGGCTTATTGCATGTATATTTGCTGATGCAATGGAAGTTAAATGATTTTTTTACAGTGGAAACAACATTTTGTTTGGAATGTTCGGAAACTCTCTGAAGAAAAGTATCTTATTATGTACTCAGAATGTTCTGAAAGTCTGGAAAGGTGAGAAAAGAAACATAATGCATCATGTTTAAAACATGGCTTACAGAAGACTTGGGGGGAGTAACCTAAAAGGCTTTAGAGATATTATAAATATTTTATCAGTCCTAAGAGACACAATTTAGAAAGAAAAGCGAGCAAGTAGTTTGCAGACAATGAAATGAAATTAGGATGATGTGCTATTGAGGTTTTTACTAAAAACAAAGGAGCACAACCTGATATCTGTTCTTTCTTGCTTTTCAAAAATCTCTCTATGACGTTATTGTCTCAGAAACCATTTTTTGTTGTTCAAATCAACTCTCAGAACAAAAACAACTTGAATTCTACTTTGAGTTGGAGACTCAAATTACAGAATGGGAAAGGAAGAACGAAGTTGGTGCAAATTATGGTTACAAACATACTAGTAAGAATGTAGCCAATGCAGAAATTAGATTTGAAATGAATGATCATCTACAGAAAATAGAAAAAACCCTGTAAATTACTATTAAATATAAATTATTATTAAGTATGAATTTAATACTCTCAAAGGAAATTCATGCAGCTAATACCAAAAGCAACTGAAAGTACTTTGGTGGATAGGATCATAATTTAAAACTGGTTCCCAAAGTAGGCAGTATCACAGTGGGATTATCTAGGGGGGGTCTTTTAAGCAAAATTGCAGTGGCGGGGGGGGGGGGGGGGCTCTTTGTCCATGTTGTTTATTTACAAAACCAGCCTATGGCTCCAGGCTGGCAAATGGCACTCCAGGTATTTGCCTTTACATAGTGCTGAATTCTAGCGGAGACTATTAGAATTTTTAGTAAATAAGAACATAGAACATAAGAACAAGCCAGCTGGATCAGACCAGAGTCCATCTTGTCCAGCTCTCTGCTACTCGCAGTGGCCCACCAGATGCCATTGGGAGCTCACTTGCAGGATGTGAAAGCAATGGCCTTCTGCGGCTGTTGCTCCTGAGCACCTGGACTGTTAAGGCATTTGCAATCTCAGATCAAAGAGGTTCAAGATTGGTAGCCATAAATCGACTTCTCCTCCATAAATCTGTCCAAGCCCCTTTTAAAGCTATCCAGGTTACTGGCCATCACCACCTCCTGTGGCAGCATATTCCAAACACCAATCACACGTTGAGTGAAGAAGTGTTTCCTTTTGTTAGTCCTAATTCTTCCCCCCAGCATTTTCAATGTATGCCCCCTGGTTCTAGTATTGTGAGAAAGAGAGAAAAATTTCTCTCTGTCAACATTTTCTACCCCATGCATAATTTTATAGACTTCAATCATATCCCCCCTCAGACGTCTCCTCTCCAAACTAAAGAGTCCCAAACGCTGCAGCCTCTCCTCATAAGGAAGGTGCTCCAGTCCCTCAATCATCCTCGTTGCTCTTCTCTGCACTTTTTCTATCTCTTCGATATCCTTTTTGAGATGTGGCGACCAGAACTGAACACAGTACCTCCAAGTGTGGAATTCGCACCACTATACTTTTACTCATAAGGGGCATGATGACAATCATCCTTTGCAGTTTTATTCTAAATTCCTTTCCTAATGATCCCCTAATGATCCCTCACCACACTACATAATTTGGTATCATCTGCAAACTTGGCCACCACGCTACCCACCCCTACTTCCTACATTACCAGAGTTTCCGTCAGACCAGTATACCACATTTTGACAAACTGTTGTCACTGCATGTGTTTTTATATCATTATATCGTTGTCATTCTAAAAGTTTTTGTTGATAGATCCTTAGCATAATAATATTGAATGTAGTATATATTTTCCTGTGTTCTCGGTTACTGAACCTGTTGATTATGAAGCACACTTTTTAGCTATATATGTGTTGTTTTTGTTGCAGCCTGCCCAATATTAAGATTTCTAGATTATGTAAGGATGTACAATTTACTAAGTGTTGTGTTTGCTCTTAATGTTTTGCCCGCATCTATGGCTGACATCTTCAGAGGTATGTCACAGTACGATTTGTTTCTCTCCATGACAGTGTGAAGTGATCGTGTGATGGGATATATATTTTATCTACCTCACAGGGGGGTGAGGCACATTCGAATGGGTGGAGTTAACTTTCAGTTGCATTTAAATGTCTGCTTTTTTTGTTTTGGTGTTTTTTACTACTGCTAGCAGGTTTTGATGATCAGTCTCTCTTCCTTTTTGTTGAAACTGTCCCAGCATTTGTGGATTTCAATGGCTTCCCTGTGCAGTTTGACATGATGGTAGCTGTTGGAGTTGCCAAGAATTTCTGTGCATGTTTGCTGTTATCACAATAAATATCAACTGGAGATGTCAATGGTGGAGCTGGCAGGCTTATTCTACTTCTGCACTGAAACAATGTTCTTTATTTTAAGTTTATTTAACCATTTTAAAAGATGAAAATACAAAAGAAAAGAAAAGATTGGTTGCAATCATCTTCATCAGTATATGTCACAATATAATTGTCCAAATCCATTTTGATAAATTTTGCATATCTTTTTTAGGTTATCTGTCCATACTCTTAGCAAGTTGTGTTGCCAAATATCAGTGCAGTCCTGATGGGGGGATAGTTGTGACATGGCTGAGGACCTTCTCTTAAGAGGCTTGCTGTGCCACAGCCAGCAAGCAAAAATGACACAAACTCTTTTCCTATGCAAGGGGCCTTTGAAACACAATGGGCTGTGCCACTGATTTTGCTGGTGTGTGTGCCAGCAAATTGGAGTATTCTCAGCCTAAAAGAGCTCAGGAAGACAACTAAATCTGGCTTCACCCCCCTCCCCCGGAACTCCCCCTTCAGAGCCAGCTCTTGTGGCTCTGGGTGCTGGCATAAATGCGCTGTGCTGGTATAAGTATTCCTTACATCAATGTAAGTGACATTCATGCTAGCACATGTGTCATGCCACCTCCTCAGTAGTTTCACCCCCCTTGAACTTTACTTCAACAATATTCTATTGTGTTCTGTTGTCTGTTTGCTGTAGCTGATTTAAGAGGTTTTTTTCTTGTTTTATTTCATCAATAATATTTTATGTTCTTTTGTCTGTCTGGTGTAACTGAGTTAAAACCTTTTTAATTTTTAAAAAATCTGTTGAAAGAGCTTTGATTTGTTGTGAGATAGATGTCATTATCTTCTCAGTTCTTCTGTCCAATCCAGAGCCCAATCCAGAGCTCCAGGAAGCTGGGAGCAGTGCTGCTACTGCACGGCTGCACTGCCTCAGAAGGGCGTTCAGGCAGCATTGGAAGGCACTGAAAAGAGAAAAAAATCCAGCCACTGGAGAATTCCCCATAATGTTAAACAGACGTATGTCACCCAAAAGTCTGATGTAAGTCTGACTAGGTCAAAAGACTGGTGGAAGCTAAGATCAGTTCCACCCCCATGAATGCCTCTGGAATGCCCCCAGTCACACTGGAATATCATCCTGTGCTGGTGAGGCTGGGAAATGGTGGCTCTTCTGGGGTTGGGTGCTTCAGAGCTGTTCAGCTCCTGGCCACCCTCCTAGCTGCCCATTCCTTCAGCACATTTGTGACTTGCGCTGGCGAGGTGGGCACCAGCATTGGAACAAGGCTGTACTGGCTCCAAAGGTGAATTTGCCCTCCCCCATCTGGATCGGGCTGTAAATTGTGTATTCTCAGCTGTGTTCTTTCTTTGCCCCTCTGGTTCCTGATGCCATATTTCTTAATTTTCTTCTTTGTTTAGATGCTCTGTATAATGTTCTATATAACCATATAATCTACTTTAGTTTTACATAAACTATAATAATAAAGTTTGGAATTATTATTCCAAGTTTAGTTTAATTGCAAACTTTATAGTTAGTAAACATTGATATACAATATTATTTTACTCTCTAAGCCTCTAAGATAAAATATAGTTATAGAATATATATATATATATATATATATATATATATATATATATATATATATATATATATATATATATATATATATATATATATATATATATATATATATATATATATATATATATATATATATAAATGGTTATAAAATACAAAAGCCCACATTGTATAATACAGTTCACTACTGATGAAGTAAAAATGGAAAAAGCTGATAAAAAGAATTAACAATTAGCAGTTGGCAATTAACATAATCAATGGAAGAAACAGCAGATGGCAGCAAATATTTTCTTAGTCCAGTCTTTGCTTTTTAAAGCTAATAAAAAAGCATCCCTTTTGAAAACAGACCAATTTTTGAAAGAAAAAAAGAAAAAAGGACAAGGAAAAGAAAAGAAAAGAAAAGAAAAAAAGAAGTAATATTGATAAAACTACTCTCTTCACTTGTTTCTTATTTTTCCTTTGTTAACTTATCTGTTTTCTGCTCCAATTCAAATATGGCCCATTAAAAACCAGTTAGTAGATTCATTCATCTTTTTCAACCCTAGACCTTCTAGGGAAGTTATACAGAATTCTTCCTTGCGGACTTTCAAGAAAAGGTTAAACACATCTTACCGAATGCTTTAGGTATGGAGTATACTGGTAGACAGCAGGAAACTAAACAATAATCCATTGGTTCCTTGTACTGTACTATTGCTTTTTTCAAAGTGAAATTTGGCAAACAATAATACTAACAACAATGTATGTCTTGTGTTGTACTTTATAACACAAATATGAGATCACAAGCTCAAGAGAACAATGGCATTTACTGAAACAGGAGAAAAATAACCTTTGCTTGCAGTAATTTTTGCCCTGGAGCTGTACTACAAAATGTTATAGCTATGGAACATTTCTTGTTGTTTTCAGTGTCAAAAGAATGCCCTCAACTGACTCTTTTGTAAAGTAGCTCTGTGAGGGACATTTTGTGTTAATGGGCTTTTAGTCATGAATAGAGAGCCCTCAAGAAAGATCTTCAGTGTGGACCAGCAAATGAATTTGGCACAACAATTTTGAACACTTCCAAATCAACAGCATACTTTGTTACATAGGAAGTATCCCAAGTAATAACAAGATGCTACCTACCAGAAAGCTGAGGTATTCACAGATAATGTTAGGTGAAGTCTTGTGTTTCTGCCCTATTGCTCATAATTCACCATATGTTTTTCCCAAGAAAGATGGTCTCCCTGAGGGACCAGGAAATGAAGGTTTATAGTTCTTCCAGGTCAGCGAAAGATACATCAGCTATATTCACAGATTGCTAATGGCTGCAGGAGGAGTTTGCACAAATGGTGTCTAACTTAAACTTAGAAGAACCAAGGTCTTATTATGCATTATCAACATCAGACTTGGAGCAGAGTATAACGCCTCCCCCTCACAACTATGCCGTGGGATAGGTCTCAGGTCAGACAAAGAATGAGCATTTCCATATCTTGGATGATATTTCTCATATAGCCTGGACCTACCACCACTATGGTCCATGATAAAGATGAATGCTAACAATATAATGGATATGTTCTAGCAGCATTCTCTCCTGATGTTTCGCCTGCATCTGTGGCTGGCAAAATCAAAGGGAACAAAAGCCAGGCTACTTCTATTCAGATGCCCTCACCTTGCTATCTTCATTGTTACTCACAGGTATATATACTCCACTTGCTTTCCTTTACTACTATCAGATCCTCTGAAGATGCCAGCCACAGATGCAGGCGAAATGTCAGGAGAGAATGCTGATAGAACACGGCCATACAGCCCGGAAACCACACAGCACCCTAGTGATTCTGGCCGTGAAAGCCTTTGACAATATAATGGATAGTTTGCAACTTGGCAGATGTCATATTGAGGTATAACTCTGAGAAAGGAAGCTAATGTGGAAATTGATCAGGTAACATAAAATTGGACAATTTAAGTGCCACTGGATCCAAATTTAGCTTTTGGACACACTAAGGAAGAGGTCATCATATTAATTGATAGCACAGCGTAATGGTGGAGATGATCTACTTGGATGGCATTGGAATGGGCACATTGGAACCCTTTCTAGGTCCTTTGTAGCATCAAAAATTACTGCTATCTTTTCTGAAACTCTTCCTGTAATGTAGGAAAAAGAGCAGAGCTCAATTCATATCTAAATTATTAAATATTCTTTATTCATCATCTAGGGATGATGGAAGAGTATTGATAGCACCATCACTTTTGGCAGAAAAGTGATGTCAGAATGAAGTACTCACTCAAAGGTCACTAGCTTATTTTGCACAAAACAAAAGGTCTTAAGAAAAGAAGCCTGAGAGCATATGTTGCCACGAGCTGAAAAGATTTCCCAAATAATTTTGACAGGACCTGGAAAAACACATAGGTAGATAATGGGGGTTTGATCAAACTTTGAGGTTCAATTTAACAGCCCACTTGGGAAACATATACCAGTTCCTCTGATACAGGGGTTGAGTTGCATGAAAACTCTCATTGAATGGCTTGCATTTTTTTTAAAAAAATCAGTTTTGCCACAAAGGCTTTTCTGGCTAATGCCTTCTCGGAATTGCGCAAGTATCTGCAGACAAATGGTGGAAATGTAAGTAGGGAAATGGTGGAAATGTAGATAGGGATGGATCCTCTATGATATCAAAACAGAGGACATTCCCATTTCTTTAGGTGAGTAGGTTGTAATGGAGTGTAAGATGGAGAAACTGATCTATTGGCAACTGTTAGAGTAAGGTAAATCAGGATGGTCTTGACCACTGTGGAGTTATGATGATGCACAACACTTTGTCTAGCACAATATTCTGTCATATAGAAAATGAAGTGAGAACACATCCCCGATAGAGAAGGAAAGCATCTCCTTTGAAGTCTTTTTGAATACCTCCTCTACTGAACTACCAGAACCATGTCTTGCTGTTACAAGCGACCAAACAGTCAGTGTGTGATATTCACTGAAGAAAAATCAGAGTGAGATACAGAGAATGCAGCAACCATTCACATGCCACTGTTCTGCATCTCTCTTGGGGTTGTATACAACTGTGAGGTTGTTAATAAGATTATTTTTTCAGTTATTTATATTTATAGCCCACCCTGTACCTGCAGGTCTTAGGGTGGGTTACAAGATAAAAGTCATAAAATACTGATTACCTTTTTAAAAAATCCTATCTATAACAATATAACAATAAAACTTATTTAAAATTTAAAAAGAACTTATTAAAGCCTATTGTAATTCATATAACTTATTAAAATTCATAATGTTGAAGTGGATGCACCCATACCAAACGTTAAAATTCAGATGTTGACATGGGTGCGCCTGTACCAAATGTCCAGGATGATGGAGTTGGAGATGCTGTGTCCTTTATACAAACTTTTGTCGCCACATTATCTGTGATAATTTGAACAGTGGCATCAAGTGGATCTCTAGAGAGGCTATAGGCAGAACATAAGTTTTCTAATCAAGTAGGTGAATAGAGCAGTGAAGGAAACATATAAGTGCATTTCTTACTGCAAGGAGTTCAATGGGATTGACGTGTATTCCCAATTATTGCCAAGCTGGTATTGAAATGAGTTGCCATAGTCATGTCACATAATGGAGGGTGCATCATAGCATCTAAATGTGTGATATGTTAGTCAAAGTAACTTGCTTACTTAAATGCTACTACAATTTAATCTTTAGGTAGAGTCAAAGTAGAGTTAAAGCAACCATATTGGTCTCTCTCTACAGTCATCTGGCAGATAATATGGGAGCTGATCTTTTTGCTATTCAAGAAGTAAAGTGAATCTGACTTGAGATTTATGAGACCTTCATGAGTAATGAAGCAATGGGTGTGAAAGAAATGCGGCCTTTGATTTCTGGGAATAATGCAACACAGGATGCTGTGCTACCTTGAAAAGAGTTATTAGTAATGCTCCAAGGCCAGCTCATCTTATACCAGCAACATGTTCAATACTGGTAACAAAGTGGGCAGCAGCTATGTGTTAGATGCAACAGTTGATATCACAATGGACAGAGCAGGAATCACCAAGATGCTGGTTGATTTGCTTTGCTTCTTCTCAATCTGTTGTCCAATTGAGCACTTGCAGTGGTTAATTCCCTCGGGTCCTTGAGAACAGTCAGAATGGAACTAATTTGTTAGCTGACTGTCCTTCTATGCCAAGAGCCATAGTATGAACTACAGACAGAGAAGTGGGTTTGTAGTGTCCTGGTTCTGGCAGAAAAGGACAATAGAGATAGAGCTGGTTCAGCACAGGGCATTAGGGTCAGTTGAGCTGGGTTGCAGGGGGTTGGCGGTAGGTGACAAGATTGCTGCTAATGCATGCTGTAAATCTGGAGAGGCAGTTCTCTAAGACTACCTTGTGAATCTGACTTTCTTCCAGAAACAACAGGCAGATAGTGTGGGTGTCAGGGACCAGTAGCTTTCTTGCACAGTCATAGAAAATGTAAAACCCCTTGCTCTTCCATAAGGCCACCAACTGTACAGAAGGGGATGGAAGGAATATTTAATCACATACTTTTATGTTAGGATAGGAAAAGAGCTGATGATAAAGAAAAAGATAGCTAAAGCTAAATTAAAACAAAACCCAATGCAGTTATCTGGAAAACCGCTCTCAGAAAACTGACAGGGAAAACACCTGCCTCTCCCCTCTAGGAATGTACGGAAGGAGTATGGAATTCTGGGGCAGGGGGTTTAACTCTTTAGCAAGAGTTCTAGAAATTTCTGGAGTTACGTTCTGCATTAGTGCCGAACCCATCTATGGGACTGCAGAAAGACGGCAAAGAACTGATTTTTATTCAAGGAAAATACCTGTCCTTTTAAAAATTAAGACAGCTGTTTATTATCACAAATATTTTTGGTGAGTTATTTTTGGTGAAGGAAAAGAATATCCCAGTGAGATGTGTGGATAATAATTATTTATTTATCATTTAGATTGGTTCTCTACTCTTTATGACAGTGTAACAATGGGTTATAATAAAATCCATAATAAAATCACATGCAATACGACAGTAAGATGCTATAAAACTAATCTTAAAACCGTAAAACATTCTAGACTTTAAATTCCACCCCGACCACCCCCAAAAGTGGGAGGTGTGTAATAGGGCCACCTGGTGCAACTGGCAAACCTAATTTATGTTTCATGTAAGTGTTGCAGCAGCAAATTGTACAGCTGGTACACCTCCAGTCTGTTTCTTCCCTAGCCTTCCTCCACTTGCTATAGTTAAGAGCGACATTGTCCCATAATAGATGAGGGAGAGGAGGTTGGATAGAACAGAAAAGGAATTAGCAGGCGGCACAGCATCTGCAGAGTCTTTTTCTGAATTGTTAATGCTAAATGTACACTCAAGTTCTCTGGATTGCAAGCCTCGGGGGTAAACTGTTTGCAGGAAGCACATCAAAGGAGGATTTGCAAGAACTGAGGCTAGAAATGGAAGAACTAGAGGTTAAAGACTGTAAGTTCCAGTCTTTCAAATTTTTACATTGCCTTATCCATTGAAGTTACATTGGGAACGTCCAAGCCTTCTTCCCTTAGGGGCTATTACCATCATCAGGTTGGTTATAGAATTACTTTAGAAAACACACAAATACTTCTGAGAAAATCAGATGCTAATTAGGCCAGTATAAACCCTGGACTGTAAGATCTGAAATGCAAGGGCAAAAAAATCAGCTATACTTGTCTTACCTTCAATAACTCTCAATGCTTTCTTGCAGCTTGGGAGAGGCCAGTTTGCTAAACTTGATTCTTGAAAAATTTCCTTTAATTTCAAGTATTCCATAGGAAAGCGAGCTTTTGTGGAATGGTTCAGTTCTGTGATACAAAACAAAATTATTAAAAATGCTCAGATTTCTTGAAATCTGTGAAGACTCGAGAGAATGATTTCTTACAAAACATGTAAGTATGTGAAATTGAGACTGCGGAGAAATGCATTTTACTTTGGAGATTTAGGCTGTTTTTGCACGGCAAAATTGCATTGGGGTGGAACCAAGATCTTATGTACCGGATCAATTTTGCCCTGGTTTGTACCTCTGCATAGATCCCCGCTTCTGCCCCTGTAATGCTCCAGTTGTTTCCACACGAGCATAGAGCTTGTTTCATTTGCCCCGTGATCTATTCCACTTATGCACGACCTCTGTTTCCTGCATTCTGATTGGCTGCTGGTCATGTCATACACATGGCGTCATTCTCCCCCATTCCCCCACTCATTTTCACAGTGAGAGAAACCGTGGATTAAGAAAGAAAAGTGGGGGTGGGGTGGGGTGAAAAGAAGAGGAATGAATAGCAACATGCCTTTCCCAGGCAAGCGGGAGGAAAGCGTGTAAATAGGAGGCGGCAGTGGTTGCAGAATCCTCCTTGCCACATTCCTGCAATGCCAACTGAGGGAGAGATACTATTCCCCACACAAGGCAGAGATGGCATTCTCTCTCCATTACAGGGGGACATGGCATTCCTCTGCCAATGCAAGGTGAGATGGCAATTCCCCTGAGAGGGGGAAATGGCATTTCCTCCCTAGAATGGAGAGATGGAATTCCCTCTATAATTGAGAGATGGCATTCCCCCCCCCCTTGCGAGGGGGAGATGTTTGTCCACCCACAAGGAGAAGATAGCATTCCATCCGCTGTAGGGAAGTAAGATGACATTCCTCCATCCCCACAAGCAGAGATGGTATTCCCCGGATAGGAAATACACCCCCTGCAAGGGGTGAGACGGCAATCCACCTGTGAGGAGTAAATAGCATTTCCTCTGTAATTGAGAGATGGCTCCCCCCTTGTGTAGATAGCATACCCCTCCTGGAGAGGGGGATGGCATTTCATCCCAGAGAATGGGGGGATGTTGGCATTCCCCCTCCACCTTGAGTTATGCAGGCCTCAGAGGTTTTTCCACTTTGCAAGCAAAACCTGACCTCCCAGTGGAAACAACTTTTCTTGCCCCAGCACCGCCGCCCCTCTAAGGAGTCAAGTGCTGCAAGTGCAAATCTTGCAATGGGCTGAGGGGCATGTCATCCCCTGCCCAGGGAAGGGCTGAATCTTCTGACTTTAAGCTGGCTTCTGTGACTTATGGTCTTATGAAAATGTGGGACAGTCCTGTTTAGAAACAGGGCATGTTTTCTGAGATGTGGACGGCCGGTGTGGCTGGGCTGGGAACGGCGGGGGAAGAGGGAACTCCAGCCTTGGGAAAGGAAGGTGGGAGTGTGTGGCTGGCCTGGTGCGCTGCCCGCAGAGGAGTGCCCGGCATTGCTGGGCTGGGAGAAAGCATTGGGTGGGCCAGAACGTTGAAGTGGGAAGACTACACTAGTTCTGGCCTGGTTCTGCTCCTGTGGTGTTTGCATTCCTTCTTGGAGATATCTGGAAGGTATTCTTTGGCTGATTATGGATGAGGGAGTTTACCTCCTCTCTGGTCCGTCGTGGCATCAGGCACACGTCTGAAGTGCTTTTGCTTTCTGCGGGGAAAGCCGAGAGCAAGAGCAGAAGGTTTGCAGCAACTTCCTTGTACGTCGGTACAACGAAGTTTGCCGCATGCCACTTCTGCTTCCCATGTGCAGTAACTTCCTTGTATGTTGGTACAAATAAGTTTCCTGTGCCAGGGTTCAGTTGCCAGCATGCTATGGGGGCCTCCTGCATTATTGACCTTTGACTCCACAAGGGGTGGGTGGACAGAAATAATAACAGACCAAGAGGAGGGGCTTTTTTGCTGATTCTATCTAGAGATATGGAACTTTAATACCTGGGCTCCTTGCCATGTGGGAACTGCAGGTCTGAAAATTTCTCCCAGATAATAGGAACCTTTTCACACTATTGAAGCATCTAAGTTAATGAAGCTGCCTTAGAATAAGATTAGCTGGGGTATATACAGAGTGAGAGTGGTGGCAGTGTGTGAATTGAAAGTGGAAAATAAAAGCTTCTTCAAGGACTGGGAAAAGAAGAAGAAGAAGAGTTTGGATTTATATCCCCCCTTTCTCTCCTGCAGAAGACTCAAAGGGGTTTACAATCTCCTTGCCCTTCCCCCCTCACAACAAACACCCTGTGAGGTGGGTGGGGCTGAGAGAGCTCCGAAAAGCCGTGACTAGCCCAAGGTCACCCAGCTGGCATGTGTTGGAGTGTACAGGCTAATCTGAATTCCCCAGATAAGCCTCCACAGGTCAGACGGCAGAGCTGGGAATCAAACCCAGTTCCTCCCGATTAGATACACAAGCTCTTAACCTCCTACGTCACTGCTGGATTTAAAGGGAGAATCTGAGGTCCCCAGTTTAAACATTGAAAGTGATGCTGTTTCAGGGTGGGGGATAATCCACCCCAAAGCAGCATCACTTCCAATGTTGTTTTAACTGGGGACCCCAGATTCTCCCTTTAAGGTGGATTTAAAGGGAGAATCTGGGCTCCCTAGTTTATACACCATTGAAAGTGATGCTGTTTGGGGGTGGATTCCAGCATCACAGTGGCCGCCCATGGCGGGGGGCGCACTCAAAACTCAGATTTTGCACTGGGCTCCACTTTCCCTAGCTATGCCTCTGCCCGGAAGGGAGGACAGAAGGGACTGCTGGCTGCGGCTGGGAGCCCAGCTAGTGGGGAGGTGGGGGGCAGGGCAGGGGAGTCTGCCATCCCTGGCCTCAGAGAGCTGCTTTGATAAGCACTGAGGCCGGGGGCGGGGCTTGGGGAGGCATGGTCATGCCCCCAGGGGAAGGTGGGGCCGTGGCCCCGCCCCCAAATCCCCCTATTAAAAATCTATACCTACATCACTGCTTGAAATGTAAGAGTTTCAAACTCAGTTTGTGATACAGTATGAAAGTCTGCAATTTTAAGGCTTCTGACGCAATTCTGTGCAAGCTTACTGGGGAATAAGTCCCAATGAATTTACAGTAAGTATGCATAAGATGAACAACATAATACCCTTTGCTTGTATGCAACTCTTAGATCATGTCTCAGTTTTCCACTGGCCCTGTAGCCCAAGATAACAATCCAGTACATTTTATTTATTGATGGCTTTATGTTAAAGGGGAGGTACACAGTGAATAGCAGTGTTTTAACGGCAGCAGGAGTTAAGCAACTGTATAATGAACCCAGGGGGGAAAGTCTGCAGGAAGTTGCAAATAAACCAATATCTCTTCATTATCGTCTGTGCAACTGAAATTAGCAGTGGAGGAGCCCTCTTCACAAAAATTATGTAGGTGCACCCCAAGTTTGCTTTCAGTTTATGACCTTCTGGACTTTGCTGCTCTTCTTTAGATTTCTAATAGCTTATAATACATGGCCAATTTTTTTCTCCCTCTGCCAAAACAGGCTTTAAGGGACTGAACAGGCTAGGTCTTCACAAATGATGGATTCATTATGCCATGGTTCTTGTCACAGGGCAAGTAGTGATAAGTTGTGTTCTCTGTTAAGAGATCTATGATCTTTATTTGTGACTCATCCCTAGTCTATTAGTCACCAAATCTGGCTGTGAAGAAGCTCCCATGAAGTTTAAGTCCATTTTTCTCCACGGCATCATATTCTTTCAAGTTGGAAATTGGGGGTAGTAGGCATATGTAATTGCAAAATTTTAGCTTCTAATAAGCCAAACAGCTGCATATACTGGACGTCTTTGATGTTATGCAACAGCATAATTAGGAGTACATATATATATTATTAAAGTACTATTAAAAATCACCAAGGAAATAGCCTTTGAAGAGGTTTTGATAGTCACTGGATTAAGGGAAAAAAATTAGCAGTAAAACTGCAATTCCTCAGTTCCTAACTGCTGCAATCCTGTGCTCACTTACCTGGAAGTAAGCCCCACTGAATACAATGGGACTTACTTCTGAGTAAACATACACAGAATAGGATGTTGTGGGTTTTCCTGGTTGTACGGCCGGATTCCAGTAGTATTTTCTCCTGATGTTTCACTTACATTTGTGGCTGGCATCCAGCCACAGATGCAGGCAAACCGTCAGGAGAAAATACTACTGGAACATGCCCATACAACCCAGCAAACCCGCAACATCCTAGTGATTCCAGCTGTGGAAGCCTTTGGCAATACACAGAATAACTGAAAATAGAGAAACTTGCAGTACCATTTTATGCAGAATTACTCCACTCTACGATCATTGGTTTCAACTGACAGACTGAAGTACCTGTGCATACAACGGAACTGTTAGTATGCTAGTAAATATCATTAGTGTAGAAAGCTGTCAAACTGTACTTTAATAGTCTCCATGTACTGATCAGCCTTAGAAACAATTTTTAAAAATCTTTTGAAAGACTGTAGAATTCTGCAAAGAGAAAGCAATTACATACCTTTTCGACTGACCTGAAGTAATCATTTTATCCCTAATTTATTAATTTTATAACCTATCACATTATAAGTAATCTTCTTGGATGATTTGGCATGTGTTAAAATGTAATAAGACAACCAGATAATTTTCTTTTTTGTAGAAGGCTTGAAACAAAATTTCTTTTCAGAGAATGTTGAAAACGTACTTCCCTGTCTACTTTTATAGGTAAGATGCATTAAACACACAATTCCAGTTTAAAGCACCGTATTTACTTCTGGAATCTGTAAGCAATCATTTATTTTCTCCGGGACATAAGAAAATATCAAATTCCAAACGTTTAATAATCTTTGTATGATAAAATGTTCCAACTGCTAAATAAATGAAAAAAATATGGCTCATATCTGGGCTCCTGCATTTCTTGCTGCTAATTTATTTCTTTACCTCCTGAATCCACTCCATCTTGGTAAGGAAGTCCAGATCCTGACCAGCAATGGCAGTCTCTATGGCTGCGGTGTCTACAGTTGAAGCACAGAGCTGTGCCAGTTGGGTGAGATCTGTCCCAGTGGCAATGGGAAATGATTAATATAAGCTAGCCATGCCACACCAATGTCCCTGTTTAAGGAACCGAGCTGGTTGGCGATTGTGCAGACTTCTGGGGGGAGGGGGGTCCTCAGAACCGATTCCTGGATATTTTGAAGCTCGGTGCAGCCATTGGTGGTTCTCTTCTTTAGCATTTTAGATTTAATTGGGTTTATGGGACCTGAGTGCTTCCAGTCGGGGGTATGGGGAGATTTAGAGTTGGTTTCCTCAGGCAGAGACTCTGCAAAGACACGTTTGGGGAAGCCAGGGAGTCCATCTGGGTGGACAGTGGCAATGACTGCAGTTTGCAGGCTTAATTTTTCCTTAAGGTTGCTAATTTCCTTACGACACACATCGTGGCTAACTTCCTTCTTTTTTTCCTAGCTGCTGGTAACCAAGAATTGTGCAGCCTTTTGGACAGTATGGAGCCATGTCTCTAGCTTCTGACGTCTGTGTTCTAGCTGTTTGATTTTGTTAACAGCCTCTTCCAATTTAGCGGCAGCAGACACGTCGTTACTTGTGTGCCATGAAGTTCTCCGATCGCAAATTGCCAATTTCTACTAGGAGAGCTTCATTTTTGGTGCTGGCTTCTTTAAAGCTCTCTGCACATTTTTGCAGGGTGAACCAGGCTCCATGTGGCAGTAGCATCCTTTTTTGGCCTGTGCCATTTCTTTGCCTCACAGTGTGCCTGGAAGGTGGCTCTGAACATACTCAGAGGGTCAGGACAGTGAAATGACTGTGTCCCAGGGATTCTTTTCCTTTTTTTGTTACCCATTTCTCAGTTTTGCTACTGAAAACAGTTTCTTTTCTGAGCATGCTGATGGCCTTTCTGCTGCAACAACCACACAGATGGGATAGAACAAGCTTCGGGCCTAGGAGGAAAGTATATTCCTTGATGTTCTGGTAAGCTCCGCAGAACACTTAACAGCTATACCTCTCAGACCGGTATTCCACTGTGGCTGTAAACCCGTACAGGGAGTTTCAGGCTCATGGATAGTATTTTTGAAACACTCTGGCACCTACAATCTGGTAGAATAACCTAGAGGGGAGAACAAACACTCTGGAAGTGTCTCTCTACATCTGTGCCACAGAACTGTGCATGTTATTTCGGGGTACAAGACAACGCCTGCGCGAATTTGTCAAATCTGTTACTTGAAACAGTGGGAGTCTGTCCCTTTTAGAGTGGAGAAATTAGCAAGAGTAGATGCTTTGACTTAGCAAAAGGCTGGGCAAGCCCAAAAATTTTGGGTTCACTACCAAAAGTCAGCTTTTGCAAGAAATCTGGGGGAGAGAAAAATAAAGTTTAACAATGTTATGAGGGGATAATATGAATATACAAGCACACAATAATCAAAGTAGCAGAACACACACACAGTCCTAGCATACAAGCAGTGTTGAGGGGATAGGTTTGGAATAAATGAAGGTAATTTGGGGAGTAAGGGTTATAGTCACTTGATTTTGGAGCAGAAAGGTCTGATGAACAGAGCTGAGTGATGTGCGCTTAGCTCTGGGAGGAGAAATATCAATGCACTGGGAAAATATCAATAGACAGAGAGGTATCCAGAGATACTGAAAACTGGCTACTGGGAGAGGGGGCTTCTTACAGGGAAAAAGGGATCCTAAGGGTTATGCAGAGCAGCCTTCAATCTCCCAGGGCAAAGGGGAATCCTGCCTTTCCATGGAAAGACAAGGCACAGTCATCAACCTTCAGTGCTGAGTCGTTAATGCTTAGTTTGGTTTGAATGCTTAGCCTGATGTGCTAAGCTGGGAGTGCTTGGAGGTGGGCAGAGTTCAGTGTCAATCATAACTATAAAACAATGGCAATGTAAGTAAGGTTAAAGAGAGACTGGTCAAAGGAAGAAGTTTTTGTGTTAATACAATACTGGCCAGAACACTTGAGATATACATACATTAACCAGTCCTTTGTCTTTGCAGGGCAGATAGTCCAGGGCTGAAGATGGGAACGCCCTCCAATGCAGGGGTATTATCTTCTCTTAATCCCTTTAGGAAGAGTGTGTGATGCAGGTATTTTGCAAGACAGATAAGGGCTAAGGCAAGTCCAGAAAAGATTTCACTGTATCTTTGTGAGTACACTAGCCAATGCAGATAATAGGCTCCCCATTTTGGCATGATACTGCTAGGCACCCCAAGGGTTGGCAGGATGGGTAGAGACACTGTTCTTAAAACAGAGCCCCCCACACCCACCATGGGTCAGTCTGGTAATATGTGCACCCACTCCATTCCGTTTACATCCTTTGTGAAGTAAGTTCTCCAGAACTCCACACAATACCAGGTGCAGCTTGACCTATGCGATGTACAGCAGGACTATAAAATCTTGCAATTTTGATGTTATATCTCTGTTGATTCACTCCAAGATCACATTTGATTTTTTTTCTGCCACTGTGTCACACTGGCTGCTCATGTTTATCTTATTCCAAGATCTTGTTCACAAACACTGCTACCCAGCAATGTATCCCCCATCCTGTATCCCTGTTCCACATTTTTATTACTCAGATGTAGAACTCTGCATTTCTCTTTGTTGGACTGAATCTCTGTGTTTAATCAAGAGTTTTAAAATGCAGCTGGCTGATGGTTAGCGGTTGGTGACTTTTGAATACCTTTCCGTATTTTGTTGCTGTTTACTTTTTAACTTATGTGGCTGTTGGGTAATTCTGATTTAATATTTTAAAGTGTGTATTTCTGTTGTAAATGTCATCGCTTTAACACTTTCTAAAACTTGGACAGAGAGGATCGAAATTTTAAAAATTAATAGCAACCAGTCATGTCCATTTATGTAACTGGTCTGTGTGTCATATAAGTTACTTGAACTATCTGGATATATCCCTGCTTTAGGCTTTTGGCCTGCTTTTTGTTTTGTTGAACTTTATATACATTCATATCTTCCTCTGCATTTAAAATCATTTTTATGCTTTTTTACTCTTCCGTTTGCTATGCCTTTGATCTGTAAATTGCTACTCTCGGGGAATTTTCCTTCTTTAAACTTTTATACTTCTCAATTTTTCTCCATCTTAACACCATGAGGGCAAGATGCATCTTGCATCTCTATTCATACTACTTAGATTAGATATCACTACCCTACCCTGTCTAGAAATGGAGTTCTTTACACTAAAGGAAATAATAGTTTTACAAAGATAAAATGGCTTTGTGTGTAACTTGGTTTTATAGCAGCATACAAACCAGATGGTACTCTGCTGCATGTATGTGCCCTAGAGCATTCTGCCAATGTAAAGGAAAAATCGCAACAAGGAGAAATACATTTGTGGGAATGGACTTTATGGTCTGCTCTCCCACTCTGTTTGCTCATTTCCTCCCCAGGGAGTCTGTCAGTCCCCTTCTGTCGCCATCTTCTGCCGGCAGGTAAAGAGTTTTTTAAAAATGTGTTTAGCATTCTCCCACTGTTCCCTCCTTCCTGCCCAATGTTTTAATTGTTGTTTTTATGTCTCTGTATGCATTTCAACTCTTTTTAATTGTTTTAATGATGTATATGTTTGTGGGGTAGTGATGGCTTTAAAATGTGATTTTATTATATATTTTGTTGTTATGATACTTGTTTACTTTTGCTGCTAAAATGCTATTGATGTTCTGTTATTATGTTATGAAATGTTGTTATTGTTGATGCTATATTTTGTTATATGATATTTGCTGTTACTGTCTGCTGCTAAGATGCTATTGATGTTTCTATTATTATATTATATGGTGGCAGGGGTAGCACATATGAGGATTATAATAAACATCCAGGCATACTGCACAGAGCCCTTCGGGGGAGGGCGGTTTATAAATATAATAAATAATAATAAAAAATAATAATAATTATGAAATGTTGCAATTGTTGATATGTTATGATTGATAATGTTTTGATAGATGACTTTTGTTAAGCTGCCCTGAGCCCTTTAGGTGAAGGCGGGGTGTAAATCTAATAAATGAATGAATATATATTTTAATTTGTTAGCTGCCTTGATGGTTCTTGTGGGGGCAGAAAGGCAGATATAAATTTTGTAAATAACAACAATAATAGTCATAGTAATAATTTTACAGGTCCATGGCAGATCCAGGTTTAAAAAATTAGCCTGCTGCTGTCACATATAATTTGACTCTATCTCCAATGAGAATAAGCACTTATCAATATATTAATACTAATACAAAAATAACGCACTTTCAATATACGAATACTAATACAATACTCTTTAACATGCTAATATACAAAATACTTGTATATGAACTTGTTAATTGAGCCTGGCCATTGACTTCAAAAGGAAAGGCAAATATTTGCTAATATTTATCTTGAAAGGTCCATGGTAGCCGAACAATACTATTGAAAGTTAGTATTTTATACCTGATTGAAAATAGACTTGGGCAATTATAGTGCGACACAGAGGACACGGAGTGTTGGTTGGGTTATCTTTGGCAAGGGTACGCAGGCAAGGTTCACAGAAGATATGGTGGCAGGGGTAGCACATATGAGGATTATAATAAACATCCAGGCATACTGCACAGAGGTAGCTTTCTTTCTCTCTTCTGTGTTCATGCTCTTCTTCGGGTTTCAGGTTATCATTCATAGCCTACAAGGAGAAAAAATAAATATGCATTAAAATGATTTCCATCATTTAAGTAGGATATACAATTAAGTGGGATATACATTGATATAATACCATCAAAGTGAACTATGGCAGTATGCTCTGAGGTTAATGAACAGTTCTTTCGTGCAATAACCCTCATACAAAAATCTACCCCCTCCCCCCACACACAATTTGTTTATTTTTATTCCTTAAGGAGAAAACAGATTATGGACTTTATTATGTAAATAATTCAAAGAATCCTAACATATAGGTAGGTGTAAATCAAAGTGGGTGATTTTTTTGCTTTGTTGAATCAGTTAATTGCCACTTATTCTTACAAAGACTGTACTTGTAAGGTCTCTTTCAGCATTTTATGTGATCTTTGTTTACTTTGTTTACACCCCACCTTTCTCCTCAGTGGTGGGGGATGGGAGGTGGCAAAGCAGCATGTATCATTCTCTTTTTCATTTTTCCTCACAACAATACTATGAAGTAGGTTCGGCTGAGAGTGTTTAATTGGGCCAAGATCACCCAGCAAGCTTCCATGGTATAGTGCGGATTCAAATCTGGGTCTTCCAGATCCTACCGTGACACTCTAATCCAGTGATGGCCAACCTTTTCGAGACCGAGTGCCCAAATAGCAACCCAAAACCCACTTATTTATCGCAAAGTGCCAACACGGCAATTTAACCTTGATACTGAGGTTTTAGTTTAGAAAAAACAGTTGGCTCCAAGGCGTGCGTTGCTCGGGAGTAAACTTGGTGGTAGTTGGTGGCTTTGCTTTGAAGCAATCGTGCAACTCTTCCAACAGGTGAATCACGACCCTAGGAGGGTTTACTCAGTTTTGCCAGCAACCAAGCTTACTCCCAGATAAAGGATCGTGCTTTAGTTCTTCGTATGAAAATCAGTGGGCTTTAACAGTGCTTAACAGGGTTACCTACACTGCTTCCCCAAAACTAGGTCTTAGGTTTAATGCTAATAATCAAGCCCAGCGGCCCAGGCCAGCCTAGATGTGTGGGGGTGGGGGTGGGGGCAACTCTGTTTGTGTGTGCCCATAGAGAGGGCTCTGAGTACCACCTCTGGCACCCATGCCATAGGTTCGCCACCACTGCTCTAATCAGTACACCACATTGGTTCTCTGTAATATATATAAAGTATTATGGAAGAGAAATTATTTATTAATATCCCACCTTTCTTCTTGGTCCAAGGCAGCTTACAAGTAAAACTTTACAAATTAAAACCAAGTAAAATATAAAAAAACCCAAATACTTTTCCTACTTCCCCCAAAAATGTCTGCTGTTCATACACCATCGAAAGCCTTGGCAAACAAGCGTTGCAGTTTCTTCCAAAGGAACTACTAGTTCTAAATCCTGCACGTTTCAGATATCTCATTCTATCATGTTTTTGACCTCATTATTTTAAAGTGTAATCATTCTTGATTCTCAGTGAAAAAGGCAGGCTACAAGTAAAGCAAATAAATTCTTCTTGGTAGCATTTGGCTATTTGTAGTCTGCCTTTCTTGCTGCAATTCAAGGTCATTCCATAAGATGGGTGCCACAACAGAGAATGCACAAGTATGGGCAGTTATCAATTTTGCTTACTGGCAGAATGGAACCCACAGAAAGCCCTGCTGGGATGAGTGAAATTGGTGTGATGAGGCAAAGGGAGAGAGGCAGTCCTGTAGATAAGAAGGACCAAGGCCATGAAGGGCTGTATAGTCAATACCTTGAATGAGCCTGGTAATTGATGGGCAGCCAAAAAGGTAAATGCAGAATGGGAGTGATGTCCATGTTCTACCTAGCTCCTGATTAAAAACTAGCTACTGTATTTAGAACTATACTCTGTTCCACTGAAAGATGATAGTAGGGTTGTATATTCATCCAGCACATGCTGGACCTTCTTTGTTGTAGAATGGTCTGGCTGGGCCCTAGTGCCTACCTAGTCCTGCTCCCTCCCTCCCCCCGGGGTTTGAAAGTAAAGATACATTTGGCATTCAGCTTAAGTATACTTTATGCAATCGTGCCACCCAACTCAATTATACACTCTCACTCCTGGCTGGCCTATCCTATCCATTCACACGCACTGCCAATGCTGGCTGGCCAAGAACAGCAGGCTACAAGTGGGCTGCAAGCCTCCCTTACTTGGATCGCGTTTGCTGGCCATGGGCAGCTACCAGATGAACCATTGACCCAGCAGCACCGGAGAAGGGTGCCTGCCTACTTGCCTGCCCTCATGACTTCGTTGGTGACTGTGGAATAACACATTCAACCAGTGCTCTGTCAGCTGCACTGGCTCCAAGTGGAATATCAGATCAGGTTCAAGGTTCTGGTACTGACATTTAAGGTCCTCAGCAGTCTGGGACCCCTGTATTTGTAGGACCATCTCTCTTAATATCCCCACCCCCACTCCCAGAGCACTGTGCTTAGCAAATAACAACTTACTGGTGGTCCCTGGCTTGAAAACTGGCTGGCTGTACTCCACCAGAGCCAGAGGCTCTGGACTGTGGCCCTGGACTGGTGGAATGCTCTGTCAAATGAGACCCTGGGCCCTGCGGAACTTGCTTCAAGACAAAGTGCCTTTAAGAACAGCTGTTCTGCCAGGCCTACAGCTGAGGACAGCAATGGTTCTCAATTTAAATGGCTGCCCTTTTCCTTTTTGACCTATTTCAGTTTTATACCCTTCCTTTATTTCTCTGTTTTTTCTCCGATTTGTCTCCTACCTATTAGTTCTTGGGCACAAGTTATTATGGGTTTATTTATAGTTGATTTTATTATTGCAAATTGTAATGGTTGTAAGCTGCTCTGTTCAATAGGAAGGATGGCCTAGAAATCAATTAAACAAACAAATAAATAAACATCTGCCACTGTTACCACTGCCTCATAAGTTTTGCAATGGGCTCTGTAGCATGCTCTATCAGATTCAGCATATTTTCCATTATTGTCTTTTCAGACATCTTCCAGCTCTGGTTCAGAACAAAAACAGAGTCATCTGGAGGCTTGGATAATGAAACATAGAGCTGGGTGTCATCTGCATATTGATGCCACCCAACCCCAATACTCTGGACCACCTAATTCAGCAGCCTCATATATAATGTTAAACAGCATGAGTGAGATAGAACTCTATTGGCACTCCATAGGACAAATCCCACCCAGTTGATTCTGCTCCTCCAATGGAAAGACTTTGTGCCTGATCAGATGAAAGGTTCAGTGTACATCCTTCTTTCTGTGTCAGCCCATCACAACCAGAAGCAGACAAATGTTGTCATGGCAGCCATGTTGGCCCATCACAACTGGAGACAGACACATGGTTGTCATGGCGGCCATGAAGTCCTGAGATCGGGCCAACAAGACTGCCTCAGCATGTGTGATGAAATTCCCAAGGACAATCAGCCTTGTGGTCCTCAGCATCACTTCCCTGCCCCAGCCCCCAGATAATGTAAGCCTGCAAAAATGGGATTTTAAAAACATCACTTTCTTATCTTCTTTGCCTCAAACATGAAGGAGTTACAGTATTAGCAGCCTCTTCATGCATGACTATTCTGTATAAAGGAGGAAAAGAAGCTTGAAGAAAGAACAAAAGCAGTTTTGAATTGTAGAAACATTTCAGCTCAGCAGAAATTAAGTAGAATTAATATATTAGTAAAATCTCAGATCAGCCATGCAAAGGCAGAAGTCAAGAACCAAAACTGCTACAAAGAAACAAAAAAAAAATATAACCTTGTCTGAATCAGATAAGCTTCTGTTTCTGTGCCTAACTTATTTCTGATTTGCTATCTGTTTGTAACGTACCATATACTTTATAAAAAGATCAGCTTGCTGTGTGTCATTTTTTGCTGCTTGATTTTTAGCAACTTTTTAGCAAAGCTTGACTTTTGAGAGAAATTTGCATGGAATGGAAATTTGATCATTTTTTATAAATAAAGTAAGTTAGCTAGCTCAGGTCTTCCTCTGAGTTTAGATGAGCAGTAGGCAAGCTTTTATTTGCTTTGCCCAGCTGCCTTTTCCCATCTACCACTTCCTTCCCTGGATGAAAGGATAGATACTTATTTAGTTGCAACCTTCCTTTTCTCCAAAGGATCTTAGCCTTAGAACAACTCCATGAAGCCTGTTAGGCTGCAAAAAAGCATTTCAGCTACAAGGAAGTTTTGAAGTTCATCAAGCAAGATACAGGACTTGGCCAACAGTATAGCATGGCAGTTGAAGCAGTTTATTTATTATCACTTAAGTGGTATTCTAATGGCTTTTCTGGGACAGCTTCTTTTTAACAATACTTCTATGCTCTGGTTTGCTTTTAATGATTGTATCATTTTATTGTATGATTTCACTTTGTGAGCTGCCTGGGTTGACAAAAAAGAGGCACCATAAAAATACCATAAACAACATTAACAACAGCATCTTTACCTGCTGTCCATTGTTATAAACTTGTGGAAAGTGTATTTCATTGGTGAATAAATCTCTCAGTTCATCTCACACTTCCCAACTCACCAAAGCAACTGCAGTTACAACTCTTCACGTACAAAAGGGCTGATTCAGTTGCAGAGGCTCTTCTGCAGTATGGTATGAGGTGGTGGCATGGGTTGTGTAAGATATGTAGAAAAACACAGCAAGGTATAAAATGAAAGGGGACCAGAGAGGGGCCAATCCCTTCTTTCAAATTAGACCAGTGAGTCCTTTGAGCTTTTCATGCTCAGGTTTAGTATCCAATATGCATCATTTCAGGCTTCTAGCAAATGTATACTTAAAATCAAGGCTAGCCAAAAAGGTCAAAGACTCCACATTAAGTTAATAATTACTGTTAATAATTCATATACTTACCCCTCCCCCCAATTCTGGCTCCTTACTAAAATACAAGCCAAAAACATCAAGAACAAAGTAGGTTAAGAAGCTCTTTGGAGCTATGAATTGCAAAGAGCGATATCTTCCTCTCAGGCCTTTCTGCTTCAGCTTGGGAAAGATAAATTGCTCATGGGGAAAACAGAAAATGGATATCTTCTTCAGCACAACATGGAAATTTAAAGTGAACGCTGTCTATTCATGATACCAAAAAGGATCAATAAACACTGAGAGCATGAAGGGATAGAATTCTGAGGAAATTTTCATTGGAAATTAAAGGCCTTATTCTAACATAGCAGCTAAGAGATTTAGCTGTGAACCCCCATCTTGCCTTTGCCATGCAGGTGGCTTTGGGCAAGCTATCTATCTCAGCCTTATCTCCCTACTTGCCATGTGTGGATATGCAGAGTGCCATCAAGTCACAACTGACTTGTGACAACCCCAGAGGCGTAGCTAGGGAAACACAAACCTAAATTTTTGTGCCCCCCAGGCGTGCGCCCAGTGCAACGTGTACTCCCCTGGTCCCCTTGTAGCTCCGCCTCTGGACAACCCCATAAGGGTTTTCAAGGCAAGATGAAGCTGATGTTGTTTGCCACTGTCTTCCTCTGCAAAGTCCGACTTGGTGGTCACCCACCCAAGGACCAAACTTGCTTAATTTTTGATATTTGACGAGATCATGTCATTCCATTTTCCACTTGCCATATAGGGATGATCCAGACAACCTAACTTGCTGCTGCCCTGACATTGATAACCCTGGCTAGCCTGATCATGTCAGAGCTTGGAAGCTAAGCAAGGTTGGTCCTGTTTAATATTTGGAACAAGCAAGTCCAGGTCTGCTATGAACAGACAGACAATGACAAACTACCTGCTTGTCTCTTGCTATGAAAACCCTACAGAGTCACCATAAGTGACTTAGTGGCAAGCAACAACAACAAAATCCTTGGTGCTATTGTAAGAATAATTGAGATAGGCTGTGTGGAATGTTTTGAATTGTCTAAAGTGCCATATGAATGTTAACATTATGTAAAATGATCAGGTGACTGAATGTTTGTCAGAAAGCTATGTATCATTAATATTAATTTCTCAATAACACATCATGAGATTGGGCTGTATCCAGATATGCAATTTTGAAAAATTTAGATTTCTTAAGAAGTATTTGCAGTTTCTGCTGATTCTCCCGTTCTGCTATAGACCCTGAAATTCCTTTAAAACAAGATGTGGGATAAATTGTGGGTCTGCAGTAGAAGAAAGAAAAGTTAAGTCCTTTAAGCTCTTGGAAAGGGTGATAAGTATAGGCTAATCTGTGGAAGTGAAACAAAGCAACTATCAACTCCTTCAGGATATCACATGGAAAAAGGATGACATAATATTGAAAAGACAGATGGAAATATTTTAAGCCACTAAATGATTTAAAGATTTTAAGCCATTAAATTCAAGCCAGTGCTGAATTTAGTAAGCTAAGGATATATAAAAAAGTAAAAATATATTAAAATACTCGCAAAATATATAATGTATATGTACAAGCTTGGGAAATCTTTTCAAAATTATTGTCCAAATAGGGGGAAAGAATGCAGAAGAATGAAGACTTGGAATGAATTTTGAGAAGTACACACAACTTAGCTATCAAAAGCTCACTGTCCGTATTTTAATATTCATTGACCACTAGTTCTCAATCCGATCATAAAATCAAATCAACACTACCCTTTTTTGGTGCCATTTCTGTACAATTCTTTCCATTATTTGAGGAGAGTCCTAATCTGGGCTTTCTTAGGATCTATAGTTTGTTTGTACACACCAACGCTTCAGTAAAGAATCTGAATAATCATATTAATGACATAAATTAATTATGAGGTCTTTGGTTGAATTGTCCTTTGAGGAAACACTAGAATTAGGTCATGTCCACACAAACATAATTACTTTATCGTGACTATGTAATAGGCTTAATTTCTATTCTTAGTGGTGAAAGACAACAGAAAGTTGTCTCCCATGCCATAGTAGATGGATTATGCAGGCACAATAGGCTCATGTATGAATGTTGACAGATAGATGCTGCTTTCACACAGCAATGATTCTCTGTGTTGCACTTGCTTGCAGTTTTCCATGCATTTCCTTTGTCTCCGTTCTCTGAGGTCTGCAATCCTGCCCTTTCTCCCACACTATTTAAAAAATATTTGCAATTCATAGATCACTGCAACACAATTGGATTATAATATTATTCTGCCACGATCCAATAGCTCCTTTGAATCCTCGGACTTTATTTTTAAAAGTTAAGTCTCTAGCCTTTTTCCTCATGGGAACAAAAAGGCTAAAAACTTTGCGGGCTGAGGCGGGACCCTGTTGGCCCAAGCCCTCTCAGTAACCCATCATGGTTTAATAATGACATTCCTTTCGTAGGTAAATATTTGGCCATAGCCAGTTGTATTTATTGGCAAGGAGTTGACAGGAAGCAGAATTGGCGCAGCATGGGGGATGATCCGACCCTGTTTGCCCCTGTTTCCCAGGGGCAAGCAAATTCCTCAGCCCGCCTGCTGGAGGAATTGACAGTGATGGGCCAGATTGTCAGTCAGTCAAATTAACGTTTATTAGCCATAGGCCATACAGGCATAAGAATACACTTCAACCATAACCCCGCTCCCAACAGTTTACATAAAGGATTAAAACACGTTGTAAGATTTTTACAAAGCATTGATATACAAAAACGGAATAATTATATAGTATTGAAATACAAAAACAGAATAATTATATATTTAATTGTATAATGAAAACAGAGTCTAATTGTAACTTTGGGAGGATTTAGCCACCTTTGTTACAACTTAGCTTTTATATTTGGGACTTCGGTTAAATTTTCTCTGATTTTTGCTGCTAAAAACATAAAAGTTGCTACTTTAGTTGTAACCTCAGAATAACATCAGCCATAAGAAAGCAAACCTTCTCCTCAACCCTGCCTGTCACGCCTATCAGGATGTCATTAATATATTTGGTACGGATAATAGAATAAAAAGGGCAGTGAAGTGTGTAGTGTATTATGTCCTCACACTGATTTACGCTACATCTGCATACTCGTAGCTCTCTTGGTGTTTTAGCATATCTCCCCAGTAAATATTCTGATTTAAACATCTGAAATCTCAGGGAAGTGAATTATTTTCCTAAGTTTGCGTCCTTGAGATTTGTAAGATATTGGGCATAACATTTATTCTTTTTAACTTGAGAAAACAATGGGGAGTATTTCAGCTTTGATGTCTTGTAGAACATCTTTATTATAAAGTCACTCACATTTTTTTCTAGCGTCCCATAATCGAATAGTTTCCAGGTCAGGAATTTCATAAAGAGCTAGAATGGGAGAAATTTGATCCTCCCACCTATTTGTTCTCATCATGTGTCTATAACTCAGATTCACTAATTGGTTGGACTTTAGAACTGCCAGACTTTTGTGGTACAAAAGTATTCTTGTATGGATTCTAGTCCTGATGGAAGATAGCCCTACTTCCACATGGAGCAACGGGGCAGAGGTGAAAGGTGGGAGGCCAAGAATCTTCCTCAGAAAACTATTTTGGACCGTTTCCAATTTTCCAAATGTAGCGATGTTCCATCCCCAAATTTCTGCTCCATTCAGTAATTGAGACAGAACTTTACTCTGAAACACTTTAAGAATATGATGGGCCAGATTGGAGTCGGGGGTGCCAGGTGTGCGATGGACCCCTTCCTGGTGTCTGTTCCAATCTGCCGCTAGGGTGCAAGCCTGGTAGCCCCTGCCGGGTGTCCCAACCTCTGGCTCGCTCCGCCCCTGCACTTTAAGGGGGCATTCCAACAGGAGAGCTCCCGCTGTTCCCCTTTTTCCATCGGTCACCCCCCATGCGCTACTGGCCAGAAAGTGGGAGGGGAGGGCTAAACCCTCCCTCTGCTCCCGCCAAACCGCTTCCTAAGCGCCCAGCCAATCGCACAGTTCTGATCTCAGGCTATGCAACTAAAGGTCTGTTCCTTCCTCTGACAGGTGGACCACATCAGAAGTGTACAATGCCTCCTGCTGGAATGAGATGTCATGGTGTGGGACCTCCCACTCCCCTAACCCCCGTACAAAGCATGCCACTGCCTGGCAGGTCCTCTCCCTTGCCTGGTCCACCCGGCAAGGTTCCAATGCCTCTCACCAAACGCGGCGTTCCAGGAGGTGTGACCAAAACAGCATTGTCCTGGGCATGAGGTGGCGTAATGCGCCAATGTCCGCAATGATTGATTGAAGCAGCTGGACCCACTGAACCGGGGGGGGGATGTCGTTCTCTCCCAGTTGTCCCTTTTAAATGTGGGCACCAGTTGTCCCTTTTAAATGCGGGCACCAGCCTGGGCGGTAGCGCAGCTTGTGCCGGCGCCTGACCACCTGCAGTGGGTGGGCCCCAGCTGAGCCGTGGCCTCTTTTCTACTGGAAGTTGGAAATTCAGAGGAGCAAGGAGATTGTTACAGAATTTAGATTATTACAGAATTTCAGCATTGCTGATTTTTAAAAAGCCCTCTGATGGTGGGGTGGAATGGTGGCTATGTATGTACATTCAGCAAAACCCTTGGGGTTTTTTTATTCTGAAAAAGAATGCAATGATTTCAGGTAGTTGAAAAGTGAATCCCGAATAATGCTGATTTTTTCCTTAATTATTGGGCTGTTTCAGCCCTGCCCACATTTAAGAAAAACTGGGGGAATTCCCTCTTCCCCCTCCTTCCATCACCTCTTCATTTACTCCTCCATGTTGCATGCCACTTCTGAGACCCACATGGAGTTTGGAGGCATCTGGAATCTTTAGGATTTGGGTTTTAACATACCCCCAAAATTTTGAATATCCAAAAAAGGCTGAGCCTCCCCCACCACAATCTCAGTATGGGGACTGGGCTTTTTTCAGTTTTTTAGAAAAATTCTGGGTCTATTAAACACAAACCTGAAAAATGCTGGGAAAAAATACTGCTCACCCCTAATGGTGGCTGTAGGCAGTTGAGGCAAAGGAAATGGAAATAATGTTCACAGGACCTTCATATCCCCCAGGGCCAGAGCGAAGGGGAAGGTCAGTGGTGGGATCCAAAATTTTTAATAACAGGTTCCGATGGTGGTGGGATTCAAACAGTGGCGCTGCCACACACACGCACCTCCAGTCCCTATTGGGCAGGGAGGTTGCTTTAGTAACTCCTTCTTGGCACTCAGAAAAAATTAGTAACCACTTCTAGAGAAGTGGTGAGAACTGGTTGCCATGCCCCCGCCTGGCCTGGGACGCCCCTGTGACACCCCTGTACGGGCGCACGCCTGGTGTGTCATGCACCCTCCTTCCCCCTTGGCACTACACCACTGCTGTCCCCATAGTTATTCTATAAGTTAGGATGCTGAACAACAGCCACCTTTCACTTTTAGTACTGATACCTGCATGTCTGTTATTCATTTTATATTTCTGCTAAGAAATATATTGTCAACTCTGCTTTTTAGTTTGATTGCTCCTTTGCATGCAAGCACCAGGGCAAATTGTGGGGTCCCACCATTTACTTTCTCTTTTCTGTTGATCACCCTGTCCTGCACCAAGATAAGTATTAGTATTTGTATTTCCTTTCACCAAGTGATGCTTACTAAGTCAATTTCCTTTGCACAATATTCTAAAGCCCATTTCTGAAAGCACTGACATCACCTCAAAAAGCTTTACCGAAGAGCTTTTTGAGAACCCTACATTTCTCACTGTGCTGTGTGGTGAAAAGTCTCATCACAGTGAATAGGACTGACATCTGCCACAGCCATGTGAGGGCAGGTCTCTTTGAGCATTTAGCAAAAAAAAAAATCTGATGACATTCTACATCATCAGAATTGTGGCATGCTTTGTTATGTGGCTTCACTAATCCCTCTGGATTATTTCATGTCCTATTTGGACTATCACTCATCAGAAAATACATCCAAAGAGACAACTAATTTGCTAGTTTCCTGATAATCATTACTGGAAAAACTACATGTTTCATATTAACAAACTTTGGTAACATAGGTCTCAATGTAGCTATTGGCAGTCACCCTGAGAAGTAGTAATTTATCTATTGAAGCATGTTAACAAGAAATGCATCATGTAAATAATTTTCTCAAAGTGTTTAGACACTCCCACACGCCCAGTTATTCCCAGTAGTATAGATGAACCTCCAGGGATTTGTGGATGCTTTAGAGGTTGTTATCAAGATTGTAATCCGGAGAACTGGGTTCCATTCCCCACTCCTCCACATGAAGCCTGCTAAGTGTCCTTGGGCTAGTCATTGTTCTCTCAGAACTCTCTTAGCTCATGCAGAGGAGGGTAATGGTGCCAAACACAGAGCAACGCAAGCTCTTGGTTATGCTAATGGGACTGGCTGAATCAGGACAATTGATAGCGGAGCCAGGAGAGAATCCCGCTCCTGGACTGTGTCTGAACTAAAAACGTTTGAAAGATTTATTCTGTTTTGTATTTATTAGGTAGAAACTAGTTTGTATTAGATAAGAATAGGATTTGTAAGTTTCCCTGTACTTGTGTTTGTATGGAACCTCCTTGGCCCAAGGCAGAGAGCCATCTCTGCCTCACCCGGACCCATCCCATTCACGCAGTAAAGTTTCTTGATGCACGCGGACAAAGGGAAACCTCCGGTCGAGGTACTTTGCCCTGCCTAATCCCATCAGCAGGCAGATATGGGGAACACGCCATCGCCTTCTGCCTCCTGACCCTGGACACCTGGAGAAAACCTTTGTAAGCCAGTGAACACGTCATCGCCTCGCCCTGCTCTGGCGCGAAACTTGAGAAGGGGATGCCTATCGGACATTGATTGGTTCCTGCATGTTGCAATGTATGATTGGTTGTTTTGAATTTGTTAGTTAATGGTGGTGGGCTGTCTTTGGTTCTCCCGGTCCCCCGACGGGAGAAAGTGTACTTAAGGGGTTGCAAAGCTGCTAGGCGGCAGAGCTGTTGTGCGGAAGGGAGGTGCTGACACCTAGGTCAGCATCTCAATAAATCTCTTTTATTTATCTGAGCCTTGTCGGGTCTTGCTTGGGTTCCTGGGCGCTGCCGAGAGCGGGATACCTCTGAGTAAGGAAAGTGTTATCCTGAGCAGCGCGGTAACACAATGGCTTACTATCTCACACTTCATTTATTCATTAAATTGATACCCAACTATATCCAAGCTCTCTAGGTAGCTACAACATTAAAACATTCCCATGCATAAAACCATCTTTTCAAAAACACAACACCCCCAACCAGCAGCATCATAGAGGGAGCAGCCAGAAAGACAAACCAAATGCCTGAGTGAAGAGGAAAGTCTTTGCCAGGTGTCTAAACCCAAAAAGGGTAGGTGTATGGTGAACCACTGAGGGGACTTTATTCCAAAGCCTTCAGCACCTTCTCCTCCCTCAGAGGCATTCAATATCTCCTGTATGCATGGATCAACCCCCCAACTAGTGTTTATTAGCCAGGATGGACAAGGGTCTAGAGGACTAATAGGTTGCATCTCTGAAAGCAACTTGTCCACATCCTTGGTCCTCAAAAACTGAAACTGATCCAACAAAACAGGACTAAATGATGCTCTTGATGCCTCCACAGGACACTGTTCATCAGTGGCATCCAATCCTGTACAAATCTGAGCGACTTTGTCCTTAAAGTGCAGAACAAAATTGTCACAGCAGATACTAGGGGGCATTCCAGTCTGAGTAGAGGACCGTAATCTGTTCACCGTCCTAAATAACTCTGGTAGACAGCTACTTGCAGGTGCCACCACCACCACTTGGTAGGCCTGGTAATAGGCTCTCACCAGTGTCCTATCAGATCCACCACACGTTTTCTGCTGCCTGTGCTCAGGTTGTTGCCCCTCCTGCTCAGGAACGATCATGTCGATGGCCCTATTAATCTCATCATTCCAAAGTGAGACTAGAACCTTGACAGAAGTACCAGCTATGTCACTAGGAAAATCACTCAAAGCTCTCAGGAATCCTTGGGATTCCATATTCCTTCAAGGACGGGCCATTTTAACTGATCCACCACCCCTGCAGTGGGGAAGAGGTATCTGAAGGCCAAACTTCACCAGACAGTGATCTGTCTATGGCAAGGGACAAGTATTAAGGCACCCAATTAACGGATCACCCTCAACCCGCTTGGTTGCAAAGACCAGGTCAAGTATATGTCCCACTGAGTGTGTTGGACCATAAACAGAGACATCCCCATGGTTGCCATGGCAACCATAAAGGTCCTGAGCCAAACCATCAGAGACAGCCCATTTTATCTTTGAACATATGGGGTTCCAGCTGCAATAACTGGCATCTACATTTATTTATTCACTTGAAATAATTTATATTCCATGATTTCCTGTATGGACAAGGTGGCTTGCTGACAACTAAAATAATATGTGGTAGACTTTGCAACTGGTAATGTTAGACTGGCAGTTAAATATATTGAACAATGTAATGAGGGGAAAGCTACATAAAATACATGATGGAAGATTAAATGGCAAATAGCAGCAGACACTGTAACGTTGCAAAGCAACTGTCATATAAAACAGAAGCTTTCCTGCACTAACAAAAAATAGATGCACATGTTGAAAAATATAAAAGCTTATAGCTGTTCCTTTTTGTTCATATAAATCAGCATATGCTCGGAGCTGTTCAAACATCTATATAAAACACAAATATTCTGTCAAGGCAAAGCTATGCAGACATGGATTGGTTTGATTCCTAATGGCTCCCTTTTGGGTACTATGGGATAAAGTAAACAAGTTCATTCTAGGCCACAGTTGTAAATTGCTGTGAAATGCTACAAATGACGAGAAAATGAGATACATGTATTCAAATAAAGAAAGACATTTATTTTGGAGTTCGTTGAGGGGATGAGTTCAGATTATCAGGTCAATGTGGGTAGATTTTAATTTCTTCTTTTTCTGGCTGATGTGCATTTTCTACAATTAAGAAGAATGAGTCATTCCTAGGTCCTGTATATTTTAAATGTCTGCAAAGTCACAAGCATAAGGGCTGAGTAGGATTAGTTTAAATGTTTAAAATAGGTTTTCCAAAGAGAGTAGAGCAAAGCTGCTAAAGCTCGGATAAATTATTCTTGTCCTTCACCAAATGTTTCTGAACCCCTATCATAAAATAACTGAGCTACTGGATTCTATCCCCGAAACTAACTAATTCTAAAGGGTAAAAATGAGGAAAATGTATCTAAATTTCAAAAGTGATATTTTGGATTTTCCAGAAAACTAGCATTTTATTACATTGTGTCAATCAGTTTTAAAATTCTGATGCATTTTTATTATCCAGTTCCTTAAAAGTAACAGCCATAAACATATTTTTGTTATTTTTTATGCCTAATTAAAAAAAACCAAACACATCCTGTAGAATGAAACTGTTAAAGCTGCAGTTTCTCAGGAGTGCCCTCCCCATTTGTCACAATTAAGATTAAATACCTACTGTCACATTATGTAAATTCACAACTCTTTATCTCTCTTGCAGAAGGAAAAGAGATACCAAAAGAAATATGTGTACTCCTAAGCTATACAGTGGAACCTCTGTTTTCGTCATCGTCAGCTTCCGTCAATTCTTTCCCCGAAATTTTTGTCTTGGTTTTTGGCATTTGCTTCGGTTTTCGTCGGATTTTGTCAGCGCATGCGTGCTAATTTTGCAACAACAAACGACGACCCATGCAGTTCCATTGCTTTCCAGTGTTTGCCTCAGTTTTCGTCAGTTTCGGGTTTTGCCGAGGTTTCCCAAATAGATTATCAACGAAAACCGAGGTTCTACTGTATATGTAATGCCACTATATCCAATTAGTTTATAAGTACAAGAACAGAAGAGCCCTGTTGGATGAAACCAGTGGTCCAGTCCAGCATCCTGTATTAAATAGTGGCCAACCTGTTCTTCTGGAGGTCCAGCAACCAGGCATAGAGACCAAAACTTTCTGCTGATGTTGACTCCTTGCACTGGCATTGAGAGATTTACCGCCTCTGACCACGAACACTTAATAATGTAGTACGTTCTTTCTGTGCTCAGGAAAGTATGAATAGGACTGCAGCCTTAATGTTAGTTTTACTAACTAGCCTTCAAACTGAACATATTTTTGACAAAGGACCTAAACCAGTGGGACAAATAGCAATTTCAGGTCAGAAAAATTACCAAGGGAGGGAGACAAACTTAATGCTGCTCACACTGCGCTCCACTCCCAGTTTGAATCAACCCCCCATGAGTTTAGGATTAGAGTTCTGAGCAGGGTAATTCAAAGCATGCCTAATCACCAGGCCCAGGGAAGATGTGAGAAAAATATATAGTTAAGAATGCTACTATTCATGGCCCAACTTTACATTACAACAACTGAATTTTAGATTGCTAAATTAGCAGTTAGAGGCCTGAAAACCACAGGAATTTATGAAGCAGGGTTACTTATGTAATCTGGTTTTTTACATTACATTAACAGATAAAGTATACATTACATTAACAGATAAAGTATAAAAAGATAAGATTTTTTCTTACTTGGTTCAGTATTTCAGTTTATACCAACATCGCGGTTGGAATGTCAGCAGAGGGCTTTCAAACAATTTTCAGATTTCACCCAAACAAGCCAACCAACAACAAACAAAACATATTTCAACTTTGGAAAAGTTAAATTGAAGGTCAAGATATTCTCCAAAATATCCTATAATACATTATGGTCACTGGTTGACATATAAAACATAAGAGCAAAAATTAAAAATTTAGCCTCTGATCTACTCTGCTATAAAATAGAAACTATATTTTAAGACAGCTCTTAATGTTGAGCAAAATCATTGGAAAACTTTTTTGGAAAAGACATTGCAGATCTTGCATGGAGGAATAATACAGCATTCTTAAAAATGAAATGGGTTTGACTTAGGTTTGGTGTAAGTATTCAGAACAAAGTAGTAGAAAGTAACATGGAATCACATTTTTGAATGCTATTTGACATTAAAAACACTGTGATGATATGAAGCACAGCTGGCAAAATGGTGGGGCAGAACCCTTCTCCCTTACATGCTAGATTTCTGCTTGCATGTAATCTGTATGGAAAATAATTCAAAAGAGAAATGATCAGGGCCCCCCTTGGTCTAAAATCATACAGTCCATACTATGACTTCTTGATGCTGCAGGTACGGAACCAGAACCATCCTGAATGCTTCAGATAGGGAAGAGGTGGGAACAATTTATCTGCTATCATTCAAGTCATCTTCTCAAATGGAAGATTTTAGATGCACTCTAATGAGAGATGGGGTTTCTGGCTTGATGTTCTTTGGCAAGTAAGCAGTTTTAGTTTGAGATTACATTCTGCTTTGCATAGATATTCATTTATGCAGATATTATATAAAATATTCATTCATGCTCTTATATCTTTAAAATGAAGATAACAGCTCTATGATAGAATGTGCATAGTTTTCAAGAGATCAATGGAAAACTTATGCCTGCCAAATAAAGCTCAATTAATAATTCACCAGATGGCTCCAACCGCTGCAATCAATACAGGCTTTTAACACAGCCCAAGGAGGGACAAGTAGGAAAGAATCCTTATAATTCTCAAAAACAAGAAGATTTTAAAATGTGAAGTACATTCTTTTAAACAAAAGCATATAAAAAAATTAAGTTTTTTTATTTCAGAAGCAACCCCCCCCCCCCGATAGGATTGCTTATGAACAGAAGTACAAAACTAAAAAATATTGTTTAAAAACCTTCAAAAACTTTCTTGGATATATAACTTCTGCTGGCATTGCTTTTTTGCACACTGGCCTGTGGTAACAAAAAGAGTTAAAAACAGTTAAACAATTATTCATGTTGTGTTCTCCATAAAATATGATTTAAATAGAAAATAATAGATTTCTATTATCTATTAATGTGTTTGTGTACATTAGCAGAGTAGAAGCTGCTTAGTTGCTTCCTGAAGCGCCACAGTCCACCATGCAAAGAAAAACAGGTTGCATGCCTGTAACTATGGCGCAGTTGTTAATAGCAGGTATACTCTAATCCGGAGGAACCGGGTTTGATTCCACGCTCTGCCACCTGAGCTGTGGAGGCTTATTTGGGGAATTCAGATCTGTACACTCCAACATATGCCAGCTGGATGACCTTGGGCTAGTCACAATTCTTCGGAGCTCCCTCTGCCCCACCTACCTCACAGGGTGCTTGTTGTGAGGGGGGGAAGGGAAAGGAGTTTGTAAGCCCCTTTGAGTCCTTTGAGGAGAGAAAGGGGGGATATAAATCCAATTCTTCTTGTTCTTCTCTGAGCAGCCATTTGTAAATTCACACTGGTGGGCTATGTGCATGCACAGAGCCAAAATTTGGAAGCTTCTAGATTTAGGTACAGGAAAACTCCTCCCCTCAGAAGACAGCTCTGAACTGCCTTCAGTATCCCACAGGGAGGAGATGCACCTTTGTTAGTCAATCTTCTATGTATGCCCCAGAAGTGACATCAATTTGGAAACTGGGGGATGGGCCTTGGTGATGACTGCTTTGGAAGGCCCAATTTATATATGCAACTAACTTGAACTCTGTAAAACAGATTATGCTGAAGGAGTATGTCTGGTCCACAGTACCCTACTGAGCTTAATGGAAAAGTGGAGATCTCTGTCACCTTTGGCACTAGCAAAATAAACTAGAAAGCTTCTCCACGGCAAAGATTATCCATTTTTCTACACACATGGGAGGGTTTTTCCCCTGCATATTCCTGAAGCTAATCCCACATGGTTGTCATTTTCCCTACTATACCACCGGATAGCTTTAAAAAACAAACTCAAAACCTTGTCATGACTATAGCATGGTTCACAGTTTATTTGAGAACATGTCAATGCAACCATCACCAATGTGATAGTGTTTAAGAGCGGTGGATTCTGATCTGGAGAACCAGGTTTGATTCCCCACTCCTCCATCTGAGTGGTGGACTCTTATCTGGTGAACTGAAAAACTAAGTCCAAGGTGAAGGGTGAAATCCAAGGCAGGGAGGTTCATTGATTTCAGGCAGAGTAAGGAAGCAGACTGTCAGTCCATTAGGCTGGTAGTTTTGCCTAGGCGCTTGATTGAATCAGGATCAAGAATGCAGTGGTTTATGGTATTGAAAGCCACTGTTTTCTCAGAACTCTCTCATCCTCATCTACCTCACAAAGTGTCTGTTGCGGGGAGAGGAAGGGAAGAAGTTTGTAAGCCACTTTGAGACTTCTTACAGGAGAGAAAGGTGAAGCATAAATCCAAACTCTTCTTCTTCATGTTGTATTCTAAATGTGGCTACTTCTCACATTTATTTATTACTGGCTGTTTTACTTTGAGTTCCTAATAAAGGAGTTTTTTTAAAAAAAAATAAACCCTAAATGGGACATGTTTTGGAGGTTGAGCAGGGAATCGACATTTCACTGTGAAAAACCAAAACAAGATAATCTTTATAGAAAATGAAACCTCAAATAGTGTGGAAAAAATCAGGACTACTTTCCTGTCAACACTTTTACTTGCAGTTGTATGAATTCTCGTAATTGCAATTATGGTACTGCTGTAATTATCGTTAAAGCAGAAGCTGCTATCACTGTTTGGTGGGGAAAATGTACTAATTGTGCAGCCTTCGTTGTTTTAATAACAGACACTGTCATGTGCCACATGGTTCTGCAAGCCACCATTTCTAGGAAAATAAACCAAAAAAAATCAAATCGAAAAATAATAGTGAGTAAACATAAATTCTAACATGTAATGCAATTGTTGTAAATGAAGGAACACTATTATAGTTGACATTAGTAATTCTAATGCTATTTTTTAAAAAAATATATCAAATGCCACATTATTTAAACTTTTTTCTTTTTGATTCAAAGATCAAAACTGCTATTTAAATGACTATTACAAACCATGAGACAAAATAACTGATTAGTTCTTCAAAACAAACAATAAACATTATGTATAATATATAATACATTGCACATAACACTAGCACTGGTATTTAGAGTTAGGGAACGTAAAATTGTCAAATATTTAAAAATGATCATAAGCTATAGGGAACCATATGCGGCAGTGTTCTCCCTGAATTCCCAACTTTAATTTTTGAAAAGCAATCCTCTACTCCTTTTTTTCTTGCAGAGATATAAGGGGAAAGTATAAGCCATTTTTGTCTAGATTGTCTGGGAATGATTTGGGGAGAGCAAGCTGCATAATGGTTACAGTTCAGTTTTTAATGATCAGTAATTATTATCTGCTGTCACATCACCTTTTGCCACTGGGCCTTTTCCTTCTTCTGTCAGCAGCAGTGACAAGTAAAAACACTGGGTAGAAAATCTAAGTAAGTGACAGTATTTTTCAATTGCTTCCTCTATTTGTTGTGGAGAATCTGCCTTAAGAGTAGGTGGGGAATTGGGAGGAGCAGCAAAAACGGGAAATGCCCAGTTGATTTCCTGGGGCAGACTGGCCATGAAAGCCAGCAGGAAAAATCCTGGTAGGCCAAGTGTTTGAACTACTTAGCCACAAGTGGAGAACAGTCCTGGTCCCAAGCTAAGGGGCTGGTGGGTCAACATGATACCAGCAGCTGCAGCCATGAGCAAAGGGAAAGGAAGATGAGTGCAGCTGCTAGGGCTGGAACAAGCAGCCACAGCTGGAAGCAGGACAGGCAAGTCAGCATAGCTGTCAAGAGAGAAAGAATGCATAGGCATGAGTACCCACAACAACAGTAGCCACCATAATCTTGAGTGGCGGAATAGATAGGTGGGTATGTGCAGCTACAGCCACCCTAAGAAAAGGGTAGTAGTAGTAACTGCAATTGAAAGGATGAGCAGAGCAGAAATGAGAAGCAGAAGATCAGAGGGTAGGTGTATTTGCTGAGATGAGTGGCAGGCCTGCATAAGCTTCCAGCATGACCCATCAAGCTGGAAACTTGATCTTACAACTTTTCTCTGTCTTTTGGGAGGTGGGGTCAGTGGTGGTCTGGGGCTGGGTCCATTTCCAGGACCCCCCCCCCCGATTCCCCCCTATTTTCTTCTGACTGGTATCTGATTTTAATTATTAATTAAATTGTGATCCACCTTGTTTGAAAGAAAGCATGCCTATGAGCATATGCAGAACACATTTTATTAATCACTTAACTGCTGCCAAGCTCTGTTCTTACTTCTCTCAAAGTCTAGAATTAGTGACAAAAATGCAGTCCTTAATGTGTATATTCAAAAGTAAATTCTGCTGAGTCTAAAGGCACTTACTCCAAAGTAAGTGTGCTTTATTATAAAAAGAAGTACTTTATTCCCATAGGCTAGACAACTGGGAAAGCATCACCTCATGCTACATAAAAGGGATGTTGGAGGCAGGCTACATTTTCTAGGGCAGAACGGAATTTTCTCTTCCCCCCTTCATCTCCATGAAAAGTTGCTTCTGGGGGTGAGAGGACCTGGAGGGATGACATGGGGGGGGGGGGGTTCTAGTGGGAAAGAGAATTGGTAGAAATCACCAATTTAGTCTGGACCCATCCCAGGACATTTGGGATAATTGAAATAAATCCGCATGGGGGAAAAAAACCCTATTCATTGCATGTGAATAGAGTGCTTTCCCCCCATTACTCAGGAATAAGAATACCAGCCTCCAGGTGAAATTACAGCTCTGCTCCAGATCAAAGAAATCAGTTTCCCTAGAGAAAATAGATGCTTTGGCTGGTGGACTCTATGGGCATTGTACACCACTGAGGTTCCCTGGTGCCACCCCCAAATCTCCAGGGATATCCCAACCTGGATCTGGCAGCCTTATCCCTCCTACTCAGGAGCCACACACACAGCTTGTTATTAGGGGATAATTTCTGAGTTCAAGGAAGTGATTTGCAGGGCGGTAATCTTCCATGTTTCTCATTTAGGCACTAATTAAGCATTATATCTCCCCCAACTTTCCCAAAACAGTTTTAAAACCTACCCCCTAGCCCTGCACCATCTCCTGAGAGAAGCATGGAAGCACACTAATTAAATCATAACTAAAACATGTTTCAGCTGTTTCTGCACGGCACAATCATACCAGGTTACAATCGGTATCTTACAATCTGGGTCTATTTTATCTTGGTTTCTCCCTTTGCATGGCTGCCTGTTTCTGTGAAGGAATCGCATGAAGACCGGGAGGAAATGCTCCAATTTCTTTTGCATGAGCCCGGCTTTTTTTGTTTTTACAACGTAGATGTGGCACACATGCTTGAACATTCCCAGTGTGCTGCATTCTAATTGGCTCTCCTCCCCTCAAGGCAATGCTTCTGATTGACAGATCCACAGCAACCACAGAAAAACCAAGCAGGACATGCACACACAACTTTTCTCTAGGTTTGGAAAGGAGCCGTTGCAGTGAGCAACACGGCAAGCACATTGTGCTATACAAAGTAAAAACTTTTGACCAATATTAGGTAGAGACCTATGTTCCGTCTACATTTAAAGGTGCACAGGAAACCACAGAATGAGACACTCCCCACCCCAATATACCAAATAACATTTGACTGGTCTTTGGGGCTGTCATGGAATGAGAGCATCCTGTCAGGCAGGCACTTCCCCACCCTCCTCTCCCAGGATCCTGTTGGGAATGTGAGCCAGAAGCTGCAGAACTGGGTTGGCTGCAGTTCAGCTAGTGAGCAGCGCTTGTGAGAGTAAGCTGTGGTGAGAATGATGTACGGCAGGGAGATTGGGGGCGGACAGCGGGGCAGGAAGATCAGGTGGCTGGGTGAGAAAAATAAATCAATTTTTGAAAAGGATCACTAATCTGGCGATTTTTGAAAAACCTGGGATGAGGGAAATATTGCGGGACAAGCCCGCTTTAGGATTGGGAACAGTGCAAACTTCTTGGCCAAACTGGGATATTTCTCTTGCTCAACCTGGGATATTTGGACCGTGTGGAAACAGCCTTCCATGGACAGCTGATCTTGTGCTGCATTGTTTATTGTGTGTTTTATTCTCTAAAACGACACAGGCCTGCTTCCGATAACTACCAGACTGATAAGTTGGAGATGGGACAAAAAAAGAAAAGAAAAGCTAGGCTATATTTTACATTTACCAAGTAGTTAATTTTCATGTTATATTTGTATTTTTGTAAACAGTCTACAAAGCCATATGATTATGACTACATACAGATACCATATTATACATCAAGTAATATGTAGAAGTGCCAATGAGACATCACCAGGCCCCATGCCATGAGATGAATGTATCTCACCCATGAGATGAATACAGCGGGCCCTACGCAATGAGTCCCAGGGTTTAAAATGATGGGTGTCTGGAAACCCAAGCTCCTTCATGATACTCAAACCTCCTCACCTGTGGGCCAGCAATTTCGAGTGCAGAAGTGGTTTGAATTACCCACTCTTAGAGTATGAGACATAGTTTATTCTGCATATATACACAAGCTTGGATCAAATGGTACACAGAATGAACAAGGAATGTTACTTTTACTCATGCTGTGATATCTGATTTCAGTCAGTACCTACTCCTAGCTTTAATCCACTGCACTAAACAGCCTAACCCAGAGAAGCAGTTTTGTGAAGAGGGGGGAAAGTCCTGTGCAAGCAGAACTCTGTTCATGCTGCTTAAGATTCACGTCAAAGGAGCATATTAGTTGATAGTCATCTTGAAATGGAATGGAGAATCTAGTTGATGTTCCACCTAAAATTGTATCCTGCATTTGTATTTTGTATACCAAAATTGTATCCTGCATTTCTGCCCTTAACATGGGCAGTCAAGGCAGGTAACAATTTAAAACACACACAAAGGAGATTTTTCTCACTCAGACATAAAACGAATCTTTCCTGAATTGTTTGCAATATTGTAATCAGTTTTCAATTCTTAATAGTTTATTTGATGGTTTTTGATTGCTTATTTATGGTTATTCACCTTTATTGAAAAAAAAAAGATTCACATTCAGTAATGTTCAGCCCAGGATAACGTGGGTGGACACATTAAGCATCACAAGCTGCATTTACTGAAACGCGGTATCTACATCACTAAACTCACATGTAGAATCAGAAGGCATTTGAATCTGAAACCAGTGACAAAATACTTTCTCCCTCCCTAACAGTTTGATGTAGACTGCTGCTGCAACATTTATTCTTGCACAAATGCCCTGAATAGACACTAAGCCCCCCCCCCCCCCGGTTTCTGGTTTCATGGGCTTAAATCTGAAAGAGAACAAAGATCTGTAAGTACATATGACAACTATCTGCTTTTATTCCCATGAGTTAGAGTTGAAGACCAAGGTCCCCAGAAATGTCACAGTGGATGCTGAAGAACATTCAGAGTCTGAGTTAATGACCTTGTGCTGAAGCAATGTTGGCTGTACCTCGTCATCCACATGATTGCGAAGAGACCCTGAGACAAGCCTCTGGGCTTATGCGCTGCAGCCAATTCCCCTGATCATCTTCTTACCCTCTAAAATCTCTTTCCCATTCAAGGGCTGAGAGCACATTGCTCTTGAGGGAAGACTGCCCAGCATCTACTTTAGTGTTCTTGTACAATAAAAGCCACCTACTCTGCTTCCATTCACTCACTTTCAATAGATTAATTCAGCTAGTATGCCAAGGCCATTGTCTATTGATGATTATTGCTTTTCTGGATTTTATCCTTAAGGGGTTTGATGGGAAGGGAGGCTTATAGTTAGCTTGACAACTTTTTGGAACTGGCCACTTTTCTTTTGGAAAGAGAATACAAAATCTGAGGCACTTCAGCAAATAAAAGAGAATGTCTTTTTACATTCTTATGCCATTACTGGCCAATACTGAGAGGAGATGCAACAATAATAAATGCCAACAATAAATGCCAAAAAGGAATGGAAAAAGACCCCTACTTCGATAGAAAATCTGTGCGCACAACATTTGTTTATTTGGAATACTTCTATCTGGCATGCCTAAGAAAATGTGCTCTTGGGACTTACATTGATGCTTCCATAGGTCCAGAAGAGTAAAAATATTCAGTTTATTTTTTAAATTACTAACCAGCACAGTTGAAAAGACATATGAAAGAATGTAAATTGCCTACTAAACTCCAGTAAATCAGAAAGGAATTGGTTTCCATTCCTTCCCTTTGACAATAGTCCTGATACTTTATCAAAGGTTTCAGCTAATAACTATACATTACTGTCACTCAACAGTTCCTGATGCATTTATCTCTTATTCTTGTCCACTCCCATAATTTCTAGAGAGGGACAGTGTGTGTCCCCATGGCCTACAAAATCACTTCTTTGCAAGCTGCGAAATATATCTTAGATCATACATTCTAACAGCGCAATCCTGGTTTGCTGGGAGTAAGACCCATTTTTTGGACCTGATTAGAGTTGCTAAATGTCGAATCTACAAAATTTTCAAAGGGTAGACTTTATTTTTCCTTAGTGCAAAATTCTTGACCAACATGATTCTCATCAGCCCTGTAACTTGTCACTCAATAATATAAATAAATGTTTTGCTATTTCTGATGGTGAGCCCAGGTGTTGGTGGAGGAAGCAATGAGCAGGAGGAGGAAGGAACACCCAGAAGGAAAATGAGGGTAATCCCAGCAAATATTACAGTCCTTGTTATCCCTTAACTGCATCGAACCAGTAAGCCACTTGACTGGCCTCCATTGCCAGGAGCAGAAATCCTGGTTAATGAGTAAAGTTGCATGCAGAAAGTTCCAGGTTTATCCATGAGAACTTATGGCAGTTTGAGTAGACAATATTGACCCTTATGGACCAACAACATGACTTGGTATCAGGCAACTTCATGCATTATCAATCTACCCCAATCTATATCTATAAACGCAAAATACCACTGACTGACTCACTGACTGACTCATCAAAAGATCTCAAAAACCACCGAACCTACAAAGTTAAAATTTGGCACACCAGTTCATTATGTGGTTTAGGTGCTCACTAAGAAAGGATTTTTCAAGATATTCAGTTTTACTCAAGTTATTACACATTTACTGTTTTCACTGCTCATCTCTGGCCATCTGCGTGAACATTCTAAGGGCAAACCAACTGCTCAGTCCACAGACATGCTGCATGAACATTTTAAGGTGACAGTTAACACCACCAACTTCATGTCTTTCACCAAGGTGCGCCAAATGCACTCTAACACTGCCCTCCACAATGAATGCGAACCTATCCCTTCTGCTGAAACTGCTACAGGGAGAAGAGGAATTAAACACAGAAAGTGTTTTACACACTGCATTATAAAAAGACAACTACAGGAAGCTGCTGCAAAATATGTGAAAACAAACCCATCAGTCCACAGACAGGCTGTGAGGAAATATGCTGCATATCACCCCAAAGTTCACAAACAGGCTGCAAAGAAGTATGCTGAATGTCACCCCAATGTTAACAGACAGGCTGTGAAAAAGTACTCCTCCACCCACCCTCATGTTAACAACACTGCTACAGCCAAATACTATCAACATACATTACAAACCACACTATCACCTTGGACTACTAAACATTTGTTGGGTTTTGCATATGGACATTGGATTGATTACTGTGGAGACAAGTTTACTGCTCTCGGCCTCCGATCACCCTGTGCTTGGTGTCGTGCTCTGAAGTGAAGCGGGATTAGTCCCTGAATGTGCTGGGTGGTGATACAGTCCAGCTCCCTGCCCTTCAACCCTACCCTGAACCTCTTCACAGCCTTCTCACTCATCAGCATCCAATGGCAGAACACTTCCTTTCTGCATCCCGAAAATACAACGACTGCTTCCACATGACATCTTTTGGAGCCCACCAGGTGAAAGAGAGCAATAACACATTGCATTAGAAAAAGACAACTACAGGAAGCTGCTGCAAAATATGCGAAAACAAACCCATCAGTCCACAGACAGGCTGTGAGGAAATATGCTGCATGTCACCCCAAAGTTCACAAGTAGACTGTAAAGAAGTATGTTGAATATCACCCCGAAAATCATAGAGAGCCTGTAATGAAGTATGCGTAGCAAAGCACGGGTGCCCTGCTAGTTTTTTATAAAGATGTTTGTCAGTCCTAGACAGTATCCTGTGTATATAATGGCATGTGTAATGGACAGCTGCATTCTGAGGAGTGTCCTTTTCATAGAACCCCTTGATTGATAGGGAGTTCAAATGGAATTTTAAGAATGGCAGTTAGAAAACTGCTGTTGAAGGAGATCTATTTAACAGAGTAGGAAACAGCTGAGGGAGCTGCAAGCTGTCTGTGGCCCATTATGATGGAACACTTACTTCAGGGCTCCTCTCGGCAGTGACCTTGCAGTAGGCTCGCAGTTCTGTTTAAACACCAGGAGGCACTCCTGCCATGAATTTTTTCTGCATATAACTGTCTTGGGCCTAGTTCCCCTTCAAGTAATCCTTAAAGCAGACCTGGGCATTATACGGCCCGCGGGCCGTATCCGGCCCGCCAGATGACCCTGACCGGCCCCCCTGCCTTGCTGGGGAGCACAGGCATTTTTGCCTAGGGACAGTACCTCTTGTCCCCGGGCGCATCCATTTTGATCACGTGGGGGGCGCCAAAACGTCCCTGCACGCAAGCTGATTCAGTAGGCCTTAGCAAGCCGGGCACTGAGGCAGCGACTGTTGCCAGTGACTGTTGTAGCCCCGCCCACTCTGTACGGTGGCCTGGAGTGTCCAGGGGGCGGGGGAGAAATCCCACTGTGCTCCCAGGAGCAGGACTGGGGTGCTCCGCCTCCCCTCCCTCTGACCCAGTGTGCCTTATTCTCCCTTACTCACAAGCCTTCTCGGCAGACTGGCTCCGATAGGCACAGGAGAAGGGAAGTTGAGCTGGATCCCAGCAGCAACAGAACTGATGATGATGTGCCTGGTATCGTTCGGTAAACCTCTCAGATGGGGGGTGATTTGCGGGAGATTTATATGCGTAAGTTAATTGCCCCTTGCACTGGCTTGGAGCGGTTTCTCAGGCCAAATACCTCACAGGGTTGGTGTAAGGGACAAAATTAGGAAAGAGAGTTGGGTGGGGAGAGAGCCATGTATGTCTTTGCTGGGGGTGGGGGGTCATCTGTGAGAGACATTACTGACATTTGTTTGCAAATCTTCTGATGGGGGTGATTTGTGAGAGATTTACAGGCCGTTAATTTTCCCTTGAACTAGCTTGGAGCTGTTTCTCAGGCCTACCTCAGTTGCTTCTCAGGGCTAACCTACCCTTGCCAGGGTTGGTGTAAGGACAAAATTAGGGAAAGAGAGTTGGTGGGGGAGAGAGCCATGTATGTTTTGCTGGGGGTGAGGGGTGTTTTGTGCAATGGTGCAAAAAATCATTGTTTGGTCGTGGTGGGGGAGGGTGGTCACTTTACATGAGGGAGGGGGCGCTTAAATTCAGGTTTATCCCCTGGCTCCAGGCTTTACATAGATACACCTCTGCTGGGGAGTGAGGGGCGCTCGAAAGTTCCTGCAGAAGCTGGTTGTCTTTGGTTAAGTCGGCTTCTGCGGGGCTTTCAAAACCACCTCGCCCCCCAGGAATGCTGGGGAGCGAGGGCGCTTTTGAAAGCCCCCCCGTAGCTGAGCAATGGTTGCCGGCTTCTGCAGGGCTTTCAAAAGCGCCTCGCGCCCCTGCCTTGCTCAGGAGCTTGGCGGCTTTGAAAAGCCCCTGCAGAAGTTTGTCGTCTTATTGCCCGCTTCTGCAGGGCTTTCAAAACCACCTCGCTCCCCTGGCTTGCTGGGGAGTGAGGCGCCTTTGAAAGCCCCGCAGAAGCCGGTTGCCTTATTGCCGGCTTCTGCTGGGCTTTCAAAACCACCTCGCCCCCCTGTTTGCTGCGGAGCCGGTACCTTTGAAAGCCCCGAAGAAGTTGTATTGCCTTGGCTGCCGGCTTCTGTGGGCTTTCAAAACCACCTCGCCCCCCCTGCGTTTTGGCCCGGCCCTCCACAATATTTTCTGTTTCTTATGCGGCCCCATGGAAAAAAGGCCACCGCTCCACCCCTGCCTTAAAGGAACAGATCTTATTGTACCCGATAGTCAAGATTGCTGGCTTAGCCCTTTAAACTGCACTTATATCAATATTACTGTTCCAAAAATAATCCCCGACCCCCACAAATGAAAGAGGCAAAGCAATTCCCTAGACCACAGGCTGCACAGGCAATTGGCAATTGGAATGAACTGCTCTCCCCAGAAGCAGGGAAGAACTGAGGAGAGAGAGAACAGTTTTCCTGGCAACCAAAAACAAGAAATTTGGTCCTGCCTCCCCAATAGAACAGTGGAAAACATCCAAATATCCAACAGCTCGGAGAGAGGAGTTGGCTTTTATACCCCGCTTTTCTGTACCGTAAGGAATCTCAAAGCCGTTTACAATTGCCTTTTCTCTCCCACCACACACCTTGTGAGGTTGGTGAGGCTTAGAAAGTTCTGAGGGAACTGTGACTAGCCCAAGGTTACCAAACAGGTTACAAGTGGAGTGAGGAGTCAAAGCCAATTCCCCGGATTAGAGTCTGCCGCTTTTGTGGAAGAATGGGGAATCAAACTCACTTTAAATTATACACCAATAGTTGGGTGGGTGTTGCTGGGATTACTTGTTAAAAGGAAGAGAAGATTCATTTATGGATATAAGACTTGGAAGATGGCTAGTAGGAAGGGAAAGGGGATTGGACCTTTAGTGGAACACACTATACTTGGTCCAAGAAGGAAGATATTCCTGAAGCCACAAGGAAGAGAAATTCACAGGAAGTTTTTGCAGGGACAGTGGAGGGGGAACTCCTTCAGGGTCTAACCCCTGAAGTCAGATGCAGTGGCTAGAGGTGTCAGCAACAAGAAATGGAACCGCTAGAAGCACAGCTGGAGAGGAAAACAAGCAAAAAAGACCGCAAGCACTGTTAATTAAGTACTTCTACTCTGACCATTGGACTCAAAAACTCTGTTAAAAGGGATTAATTCAATCATTTGGTTCTTCTGTACCTGGTTTCTTGTTGCTGTGGCTGGAGAAAATTTTATTAAAATTAGTTATTGTTAATTTGTGTAGGAAATAATACTTCCAATTTATTGTAATCATTCTCACAATCTTTCAGCCACATGGAGCAGGAAGCCCCAGATTTGCTCTGATAAGCCATGGTTTGTTTTTAGACATCAGCCACACCACAGAATTAAACTACTTCTTGAACTGGTATAGCAAAATTAAAATATAATATGCTCATTTGTATTTTTTTCAACTGAACAGAGTTGATAGAGTATACCATGCAAATTAGGTTATGAACTGAAGGCAAAACTGGCTAATAAAAATTTCATGAGCATTATTTTGCCTGCCTCATGTTAGTCATTGATTATTTTCCAGTAATGATTTCTGGGCTCAGAGCAAGTCACTCCGCCAGTTAAAATATTTTAAATACCATCAACATCAACATTTAAAAGACAAGAAAGCACTTCCTTAGCTAAGAAATTACAGCTCTATCATAAGACTTTTTATGGATACATTTTAAAAATCAGCCAAAAAAGACAGCTTATTAGCAAATGCTGACAGATTCTAAGCTACAGCACTGACAAACATCCTTATTATGTTTAAAAGTTAAATCAACAGACATTAGCACACTTAACTATTCTAATTCAGAAAACACTCTCCATTCCTAAAAGTTCAGTTTTCCATTGTTTTGTGGCTAGAGGGAATTTGGTGCCCCCTGCTGTTTAAAAAATGCAGTTCTATTATATGCCTAGCAGGGAGTCCTTTTATATAGTCAGATTAGAAGCAAATATGGATGAAATAGCTCTGATGCAACTGCACATTGCGATGTGCGGGATTTATATTAAAACTATAGACAGACATATGAATGACTTAAGTTTGGTAAGAACAATCACTGCAGTAGGAGATTTTGCATACCACCCAAAACACATGGTTGCATTTTCTCTTAATCTCCAGTATTACATATTATTTTGGAGAACCGTATTAAGGTATCAGTCTTAATTTTTTTGCATTTAAAAAGAAAAATTAGAAAGCAAGCGACAAGTCTTATGGCACAGAAAGGGTTAAAATGAAAGAGTGCAAATGTTTAGTAGAACTAGAATTTGGTGGTGCGAAGCGCCCTCCATTTGCAGCAAATGCCAAATTTATGGAGACCTTGTATGGGTTTCATTGCAAGAGATGAACAGAGATGGTTTGTTACTGCCTATCTCTGCATAACAGCCCGGGACTTCATTGGTGGTCTCATTTCTAAGCATTATCCAGGGCTGACACGGTTTAAGTTCTGAGGGTATTCCCAAAATTTCCACTCTCCAATACTCTTAGTGGATTTCACAGCTCTAATTTACTTTTCCTGGTAATAGAGTTTCATAGATGGATTTGTTTTTTGCCATTAACCTGGTTTGAATTCTAAAATTTTAGAGGAAGCAGTGCATGCACACTTGCCATGATCTTCCACTCTTTCCATCCCTTGTTTAGTCTCTTCAGACAAAGCATGTGCAGGTGCAATCTTATATGTTAAAACTTGTTTTTGTCACTTTCAGCAGGTAATTCTGCACACCACATTTATTAACATTCCTTAGCAGCTTCAACTATGCCCATTTTGCAACTGTATGTCTTGCTAGTGCTTCTCCATTTTAAAGTCTCTCTGCTTTGCTAGTGCTCACCTAATTCCCAACCTGCAGCCATTTTTAGCTAGCTGATGCTCATAATTGGTTCCCATCCCCATTACATATACTAACAAATGCTAAAAAATTATAATTCAGTCTTTTCACAGAAAATGAGTTGGTAGAATTCTGTAAATATTCCTGAGTGGCTTCTGTTTTATATGATTTTTTTAAAAAATAACTGACTTGCATACTCCAACTTGCTAAGGCTTGAAGATGAAATTGAGAACATGGAATAGCAGGGTCTGCTTTACACCTATCAGGCCTACAGCTATCGCACAGTGATTTATATTATTGTCTTTTATCCAGAAGCAGTGGGTTCTAGTCCTACAGCATGTTGTAGGATTCTTTTTCTTTCTACAATTCTTAACACAATTTTGACACTCTTAGAGTTGGATGACCCAGGCATTTTTTCAGGGGTAAGGAAGTAAGTATAATGCTATCTATTCCATTTTGTTTATGGAAAATAGTGTATTTTTATTGCACCTAGTGGCACAATCCTTCTTCTTCAAAGATTTTATTGAACAGGGCTTTACAATATAAAGTATAAAATAAAAATTCAAAAAATAGATTAAATCTCAATATCTGTTACAGAGAAGTATAAACTCAACAATCACAAGGCTCCTACTTCAAAATTCATCCCAATAGTTGAATAGATAGTGTTAGACCCTTTTAATGGTGCAAGATCATGCTTATAGGAGGGTTATTCTGAGTAGACTGTTTTCTTTGATACATCCTTGGTTCTGATCCTAGTGGCTGTCAATGCAAATGGGGCCATCCTATAGAATATAAAGGAATCAGAGTTTGAAAGCAAAAAGTTTAGTTTATTGAAGTCCCCATATCCCTTTTAAAATCCTGGAAAGAGATTTAAACCTCAGGTCTACATAAAGAGGGCAATCAAAGACATAGTGAGGTAAATCTTTTACTGCTCTTTTACAGATACAGAGACACTGGCCCTTTCCGCACGGGCCATAAACAGCGCCCTGGGGATGGCAAAAATGCTCCCCCCTGTGACCGGTTGACCTACCATCTCTGCGGCCGTCCCGCGAGTCGCCGAGGCCTGGGGACACGCCCTCCTGCCCTGCGACGGTGGACCAGTCACGCAGGGCAGGGGGCGTGTCCCCTGGCCTCGGAGACGCGCCGGACGGCCGCAGAGATGGTAGGTCGACCAGGCGACGGCGCTCCGCGGCGCCGTCTTCCCCACCGCAACCGAGACTGTTCATGCGAACGGTCCCAGGGGGGTTGGGTCAGCGTCATGGTTTTTGAGACAAGGATTTGGCTATTCTGATCTCAGTGAGGCGGTGGACCATATCAAGCGCTGCAGTGAGATCTAATAACACCAGCCGTGCCGAACCGCCTCAATCTAGTTGGAGCCGGAGTTCGACCACAACCAAGATCAGCACCATTTCAGTCCCATGGCCAGCGCAGAAACCATACTGCAAGGGATCCAACACATTAGCATCATCCAGGAACTTTTGTGGCTGCTCCACCACCACTCACTCAATTACCTTGCCCAGAAAATGAAACTGACCAGATCCAAAGCATCTAATTGAGGTTTTAACACTGGAATCCTCCCTCTGATATTGAAGAATCTCATTATTGAACCAATAGTTTTTAAAGCTGAGGTCTTAACTGTTGCTAGGTGTCTGTCCCAATTTAGGGTTTCACTAAACATGACTATTAGATATTTAATGGAGTTACGTTGCTCAATGGGGATGCTGTGAATACTCCACAGGAATTGTTTTGGCCTTTTCCTAAAGACCATTACTTTAGTTATTGTATAATTTATAGATACTCTCCCAAACTGAGCAGAAGCCTTTTAAGTCCAAATTAGGGCCATGTCATCAGCATATAACAGAATCGATCATTTTTGGTCGCTAAGAGTGGGAGCAATAAATTCGGGACCTGAAAGCCTTGATACTATATAATTCATATATAAGTTGAAAAGAGGGGCAAGCACACACCCCTGCTTTTCTACATTTCTTGCTGAAATCTCTTTAGTTAGGAAGCCCAATGTGCCCATCCTGACACTTACATACATGTCCATATGCAGTTCCCGTATAAGAGATAGCAGATGTTTGTCAATATTTGTCCTTGCTAATTTCCCCCGAAGTCACTCTTTAGTGATGGAATCAAATGCTGTTGCTAAATCAACAAATGCCACATGCAAAGCTTTTATAGGGCCTCTCATCAACTGATAAAGGACTTGACAATGTAGTTTGGTCCACTCTGAAGCCTGCTTGGTGTGGATGTAAAATCTGATTTTCAGCAACCTTTGCTCTAGCTTTAGGAGGAGATATTTCCCATAGAGTTTAGTCTTATAGGGCAGTAATTATTTGGATCTGACTTGTCCCCTTTTTATATATTGGGACCACTATGCTGGTTTTCCAGTGGTTAGGGAAAGTTCCTTTGTTACTGATTTGTGAAAAGAGTTTGGCAAATATTGGTATCCACCATGTTGGAAATGCTTTAAACAGGTCTGATGGGATCTGATCCTCCCCAGGTGATTTACCTGGGGTGAGAGATGTAATTAAGTTCTCAAGTTTTCACTTACTTGTAGCCACTCTGGTAGAATTTGAAAGTTTATATGGGTATCACTTTTATTTAATTCTGAAGGTAAAAGAGGAGATGAAGAAGGTTCACATTTTTTTGCAAAATGCTTACACCGGGTGTCTCCAAGTATCTCGGCATCTAATAGTTGCAGATGGCAGCCCATTCCAGATGAGACTAGTTCCCAAAAATGGGCTTTCTTGTTCTCAACAGCTGCCTGGGTTAATTCTTTCCATAAGTTATCAGGCATGATTGATTTTTTTTGCATTTAAGCAGAGTCTTATAAGATGGCGATGAGATAAACATGCTGGTTGTATCTCTCTGAAAAGATAAGTTTTCTGCTCCTTTATTTGGTCACTAGTTAGCAGTTGTTTTCAATAACGAAACTACTTTTAACAAAAGATTTTGGAAATATCTGTTTGTTATATCTGTTAAGAACTTTTTGAAACTCTTCCATCCACAGCCCCCTTAGAAGGCTACACCCTAAGTTCTTATTGGTTGTTTTTGCTAGCGACCCTAATTTGGCTGCCAGCAGTTGCCAGCTGATAATAGTGTATCGGTCATCTAACTCATACAAATTGTGCTGCGTAGCAACTATTTTAAGCATGAAAATTATAAAGCAGCAGAGTTTCTAGGCTGCAATGCCAAGTCATCCTCCAATTAACTGAAGAACTGACTCAAACAATGAGTGTGAAAACAAGCAAAAGGGACACTGATGAGTTCACAGCTCCTGCTTATAAACAGATGAAAATAAAGGATTATCTTACCCCTAAAGATGCCTTGTCATTTAGTGTCCCCACTACAAACTGATACACATTTCTTGCAGAAATCTTTACCCAGGGTGGAACAGAAAAAGAACCAAAGGACACGGTACAAGCAGAGGAAAGTTCTGAGAAAGTTAATAATGCTACAAAAGTGCTCTCTTTCCTGACTGCCAAGATGGTGGAACTTATCTTCAACTTGCTGACGCAAATCAGCACTACTCTTGAACAGCTTTCCAAGAAGGTGACTGAACTGTCTACTGAAAAACTGCCCAAGCTATCTGTGCCAACTCTGCCTCTTGGCAATTGGCCTTGCTACATATGCCAAGAGTACATGGCAGGGTACAGTCTGGAGCTTGAACCACAGCAGTCAGGGGGCAAAGGAGATCCAAAAACCAGATATGGCAACACAACAAGGTCTGTTTAACTATCAGTCGATATCAAGGACACATGCCCTATTGGAACTTCAAGAAAGAGGCCAGCTCTCATTTAAGAATTCCACTCTTCTTTTTGCAAAGAGGAACCTGGAGCCATGCATAATTCCACATTTAAAGTTCTGATCAGCTGGCTAATGCATGATAATAGTGTTGGAAGCTATGATGAGCTCTAGCATGTTAAAAAGGGCTTCGAATGGGGATGCAGATAAGTATTACTGGTAGTAACCCAAAGAGACCGCATCACCCCATACGTCCCTACGCGGCCTCTCCGATCGGCGGAGGCCAATCTACTGGTGGTCCCTGGCCCCTCGGCAATGTGGCTGGCCTCCACATTGTGACCTTTACAGCCCTAATTCCCGCCTGGTGGAACGCTTCTTCCACTGTTGTCTGGCCCCAAGGGACCTTGGGGAGTTCCGCAGAGGCCTCGTAAGACGGAGCTGTTCCGCCGGGCCTTTGGAGGAACCAGCCGCTAATAGTGCCCCTTCCTTGGCCCTTCACCTCTGGGCCGCTAACCACCTTATTAGACTCGCCATGCCTCCCTTTACCGCGGGGAGGGAGGGACTTTATATTTTCGGAACGCTGGACGCCACCTACATCTTGAATTTAAATTTAAATCTGAACTTGAGTTTTATACTTGGTAATTATATTGGGAAATTTTATCGCTGCTTTTAAATGTTTATTTAATTATATTGCGTTTTAAATGTTGTACACCGCCCAGAGCCCTTCGGGGATAG